>NC_141296.1:9712500-10312500 GCF_037954325.1 Fistularia commersonii
CACCAAGCCTGAATCACACTGCTGCTCTAATTTACCTCTCGCTAACAATTAGGTCAACACAACGTACATTATATGTCCTCTTAAAAACTCTAAAAACAACTTTCAAAAGCAATGCCCTTTATCATTATATAGATAATACAGCTGATTAAGAGACACCTGTGAATGATCTCACAATGGTGAAAGCCATCCAATGAATTGTTGACACATTTTACAAAGCAAGTGTGTTTGTCCTCTCTAACAAAAGGCTGTGCACACATGGACAGCATTATTAAATTTGCCTGGACTGTTGGCCATGGCAACTCTGCTAAGAGCTTTCAAACAGGGAACAAAGGAGAAAATGAGGTAGGAGGTAAGGCAAATCAGAGGGCCTGTTGTAAATGAAAGGATACAATGACTATAACAGGCCAGGTGGCCATGAGAGGACCCTTTGTCACCTTGCAGCATTTCAATCTGATGTAGGTTGACAGGTATCCTCTTAAGGACATTCACATGAAAGAGTTTGTGGGCTTTGTTTTCCTGTAGCCTTTTGAGGTTTAGATCCTGAGAATGAAGGGATTTTTGGGAAGCAAGACTACTTAAAGACCTCACTGAAGGTTAAAATTTAATTTGGGGGTTAAGATTTAAATTACAATTGGCTTAGAAATAGAGAGATAATGATGCCAAAACAAAGAGAGAGTAACCTAGCTATAGCAAGACAATTTTCATGAACAAAAATCACCGGTCCATAGAAATGAAAAAACAATTTAAATTAGCTCTTTAGATCTCTTTATTTCGTTAAATTTATATTTATACTTTTCAAATTTATGGTTTAAGAAAACCAGCATAAAAATCTAGATCTGTCAGAAATATGCCAAAACATCAGCAAGAAATTGTTGATAATAGGAAACAATTACATAATTTGCAAGAAACCACTCAACAATCTGGAAGACATTACTGGAATTTAGAGGAAATTTAAATTAGCTAAAACTTTAAATTGCAGCAAGAAAGTAGTGCTGAACATTTCTGAGTAATTACATAGAAATGTCGAAAAAATAATCTTAAAATCAGCAAGAGCTAACCTAAAATGCACTGGGGGAGGGGGATATTTTTGGCAGCTTTGTTAATTCTTTAATTAAGCCAGCTAGCCTGCCATTCATGAAAAAGCCAACATTTACACAAAAAGGTCTTTCACAAAGATTTGTAACATTTAAAAAACTGATGGCCATACAATATATATAGAACAGGAGAAGAAACAGGAGGTTCTATGTTTTTAGAACAGGAGAAGACAACAACAAACGAAAGAACATCGTCATACCGTATGTTGCTGATGTTTCGGAGAATATTCAAAGGGTGTTCAACATACACAATATACTGGTACATCTCAGACCGCACAACACACTGAGACAAAACCTGTTGCACCCCAAGGACAATGACACCCAGGCACAAGACGGAGAATGAGGTGCCTCATGTCACTCGGACAGAGGATTGTAGTGACGTCTACATTGGAGAGACCAAACAACCTCAGCATAAACGGATGGCCCAACACAGGAGAGCCACCACTTCAGGACAGGACTCCACGGTCCACCTACACCTGAAGGACAAGGGTTATTTACTGAAGACATCAATGTACGTACTCTGGCCAGAGTAGACAGATGGTTCTAGAGGGGAGTCAAAGAGCCCATCTTTGTCAAAACATAAAAACCATCTTTGAACAGAGAAAGGTGCCTCAGACTCACCCTTTCACAAAAAATAATGCGTACTGGGATCAATTCCAAGATGGATTTGCACACACAGACCAGGCAAATCTGCACCCTCCAAACAACCAGGAAAGAATCAACACCAGAACCAGCCCCCGGTAACTTCCACATGAGCCTTAGTTCATGTGATCCAACAGGTTTCACTTCTTTGTCTAGCTTTAACTTTTGATATTCCATCCAGGTAATCCCCCAAAAGTAGCTCCTTTGTCCCAAATGAACGACACCCATATTAACATAACAACCCCCTTAGACCCAATTTCTGCTGATCAACTCTCCCATTTACATTACAAGCCACCATAACCTAAACCCGCCCAAAACCCTGACAGTTATATTGGGAAACTCCCCACAGGTCATTAGAACTGAAGAAGCCTCAGATGAGGGGTGAAATGTCTTCAAGTGAAGAAATTCAAGCCCAATCGCCGCAAAAAAGATTTCGACAAGAATTCACCATGACCACAGAACGCTTAAGAAAAATTTCCCACAACTTTCAGAGAGGGTCCCTAAATAAAAAAAGTGGGGAAGACAGTCAAATATCTGCAATGTTATGATAAGAATATGAAAGGACATAATTATCACATTTAAATTCTAGCCTCTGGTGTAAAATAAAATGAAAAAAAAATGAAATCCAACAAAAAATGATGTTAGGTTGGCTTCTTGACAATAGTGTTTTCTGACTTCATTAATAAGTTAATGATGAAAAAAACAATAAAATAATAAAAATCATTAATTCATCGTCGATATCGCTTAACCTGCATGACGAGTCAGACTAGCCAATACCAGTTGTTATTGGGTGGTAGGCTAGATACAAACTGGACCGGACACAAGTCAATCGAAAATAGTTTGTTCATTCCAAATGAAGACATGGATCTGAAATACGGATTTCATAATAAAATTAGCAAGTTGATATACATCAGTATTTCCAATTTACATCAATTACAGTTGATTACTAATCATGAGTGGCGTGCATTCAAACCACTGTATTGATGCGCCCTTAGGAGATATTTCCCAGGATGAGTAAGTATTTTGACGTGATCTGGAAGCTAGAATAAGTGCTGCACTCATTAAGATAAGATCTCTGTACAATGGATGTCCGGCTGTACCTCATTTGAATTTAATTGAATTTTTCAGACTGGACCAAATTGCTTACAGACATTATCATTCCAGTTGCTTGCTCAGCTGTAAGCATGATAGGCACATACTAATTGACTCGTATTGAAATAACAAATTTGACCATCATCATCAACAAAACTAGTACACATTAAATACAGAAAGCGTTCTCTAAATAGCATGTAGCATCATTAGTAGCAGGTATACCAACACTTTATAAAGCTTAAATCAATTAACAATAAAGTCCATGTCGACACTTGGTTAAAAACACAAAGAATTGTGGTATTTGTTATTAGATGTCCCTTACAGACCCTGTAAGAACCTATCACAGTACATACGTGGACAGAAAATTTTAATTTTAAACATTTCTAACTTGTACATTTAACAATGTCATTATTGAATTGAGATGATAAAAGCTGAATAGCAAAACCATTAAGAACTTGATATCTAGCAAGGCATGCCCTCTGTGCTAATCTAAGACAAAACAGTCAACACAAGTTCACTATTTTATCACTTACATGTCTTTCAAATTAGAAATGGTAAAAAATATTACGGCATCAACAAACACACAAAATTAGATCCAAAATACTACTTAATTTTGCACTAAACAGCAGGCAGTCACTGCAGACAGATGGTAAGGAACTCCGACATTACTTACATGATTACACTGGAGGTTTTCCAGCAAGCTTGGATCAGTAAATCCAGCCTCTTCTGATGAGTTTGTGCTGTGCCTAGAAATAAGTTAGAGAAAGAAGTCAATATCTGAACACATTAAAATACCAGCATAACCATGGTGACCCATAAAAAGACAATGTCAATGTTTTCATTTTTGTGACTTCAGAATTTTGTAGACCAAAAAAAAAAAAAAAAAGAGAGAGAAAGACACAAACACCAAAAGTGACCTCTCAAGCTACACTTGAAAGTTCTCCAGATATAGTATTATGTATTTTGGAAGTGTTCGCTTAAACAACTGTGCCTTCAAAGAATATGCTGGGACTGCATGCTGTTTGACTACACTTTTCAAGAAATGCCCTCTAATGAGCTCCCTGCTAGTTGGCAGGCTGTTGGGCTTAATGGGATTTGAAATTTGTGAAAGCGTAATTTAGAAGCAAATTAACTCTTCTTGATATTCTCGGAGAATGGCAGCGATTACAATAAGCTGCACATGCTGAGAGAGACAGAAAAACTTGTGAAAACTAACATGATCCATATGATGGCCAAAAAGTGGGCTCTACAATCATGAAAAGCACTTTTGGGCAGAAATCTTGTACCTCACAGATCCAAATAGTGCAATTTCTGAAGTAAGCAAATTTGATTATATTGGTCACCTCAAACAATTTTACTGGCCAATAGTGCCCTTTCACAGATAAACGACAATCAAAATATCTTTATCTTATATACAAAATATGTGATTAGTTAATTGAACATTGATTCCAAGCAGCACCATGTTCTGACAAATGTTTTTCAGCCGTTGGTTTTTGGTAGGATGTAAGTTTGGTTTAACACAAACAGTCAGGAGAAACACAACTTGTTTTCCTGATCATTAGCAGTCTATCAAGATAAACAGTCTGAATGTTTTTGGAAATAATCCATGCTAGCAGTACCAGATCATTATTTCAGAAAGCAATACCCTGAAATGGGGCTTCATTGTTTCACACTGTATCAAGAATTCCAACGCATTCATTTGTTCCTTTACCCTTCATATATCGTTTTCACGCCAGTCATTTCCATAAATAATAAATAGTTCTCCTCTCGCCTTAGAAATTAAACAATGTAAAAAGAAGAAGAAGAAGACGAAGAAGAAGAAGTGCTTATAGGGACACAGCAGGCAGGCTGGATTTCTGGCAGCATAACAGTCCATATTACTCATGCACTACTTCAAGCGAAACCAGAATAAATTACTGGACATACAATTAGTTCAAGATGCCTATATGAGAAATGTCCTTTTTTAACATAGGAGATGCACGATAACAATAAACTATTCTATTCCAAATATAAGAGAGCAGTCTTCATTATAAATAGAAGTTTATAATAAACTTGATAAAGAAGCCCTGTAATGGGCACCAATTTCATTATTGAATGAACACATACGGTTTAATGTTGTAAGAATAACATTTGCTTTGAGTTGTGACTTTGTATGTGGCTTCCAGCAGCTCTCTAGTTGGACAGATGAGATCAATACATGATTACTGTATAAATAGCATCCTATAGATCAGGGGGAAGGCAGCATTGTCCGGGGCACTGGAGCTTGATAAAAATGTTTCCGAGGCTGCCATTAGTAACCATTAGTTTCAATTCCACAGGTAACACTTTTCACATACTTAAGAGGGAACCATAACAACAAATAGAAGCAAATAGAAAAGGTGGGAGAAGACAAATATTAAATGAAACGGCATGGCAAGGGTTGTTTTACACCTTTGTTGATTCTCTGGCATTAAGGTCTGTCTACTACAATATTGGGCTCAATTAAAATATGTTAAGGTCAATCAGAAAATTAAGTCTATATTTTGAAAATCTCTCCATTAATTTTGTTTAATAACGTATCACAGAATTTATATCTTAAGGCTCTGCATCACGTACTAGCTTACACTCATGTGACATGCGCCTAATCATGAACTATTTATACATTTGTATCTTAGGTACACAAAATTCCTGTAATAGAAATGTTTGTACTTGTCCAGTGAAGATGCAGTTACATCACTAGCCACACTTTTGTGTCGATGAATTTTCTGAGACACAAAGCACAGTGTGGAGGATGGTGAATTATTGATCTGATCTGCCAGCACACAGAGGTCACTATGGGAACAGTGGTGCTGGCAGTTCACAGTCAATACCCTGGGAGTGTTTCCAGATTAAACCCATGACACGCCATGTTTCACCGTGCCTAACGGGGGGGGCAATGATAGCAATATAGCTGACCGTTGTGGTGATAGAAGGAGGCTTCTGCAGTGTTTTACCCTGAGCTTTGATTTAGATGAGCTTGTATTTTTAAGCAACAATATCTGAATCAAAGAAAGTGGTTATATATTTTATTCTTAACCCTCTCAGGCTCAAATTAAGTTGTGGCGTAATTAGCTAAGTAGCATTTAGCTGTCGCAAATCTGCAACATCTGCCTGGAGAGGGTTAAAATGAAACTGAAGGTCCTTACGGATTTTTTAATCAGCAATTTCAGCTAATAGCACCTTTAAGTGGGATGGATACAGCTTTTGACTATGGGGTAACAAAAAAGCAGCAAGCAGGAAAATGCCCACAACAACCAGACAACTTCCTCTGAAGCAGAAAAATACTGTAATTCGACATAAAGGCTTTAACAATTGGCCTCATTCCTACATGCAAAATGAGCGCGAGGCATTCCTGTTTGACTGTAGATATTACCACCATGGCAGATGGATCGTAGGTGTGTGAGTGTCTTTGTGTGACCAGTAGTTTCAACCATCAAAGTTATTTTGATACTACCAGGGAAATCCTGGCAAGGCTTCAACCTCACCATAATGTGCAGATGAAACCTGGAAAAGTGTCCCTTTACAAAAAGTGATATTTTTTAACCACACCAAGTTCAATATGGCATGACCCTTTAACAATACATTGTGCAAAAATTAATAATAATGCCTCTTTTACAGTATATCAGTCACAGTTACATACAACACGTCCCAATATTATGGAGTGCATAAAGAATAAAAAGCAAAAAAACGACAACAATCGATTCCTACACGGCAAGGCAGCAGAATTACATCACAGAAGCAGAGAGAGAACTATAAATGGCCATTTCACACCCAGACATCTTACCAGTCATCCTCTGCAATACTACTCTCCTCAGCATCAGGGACGTGACTGTTGGGAGTGAAGGTGGAAAAAATCATCTTGACAAAGTCCATGGTTAACATATTCTTCGGACTGAAGTTTCAGGCACCAGAGCTGGTGTATAATATGGAGTTTTATGGAGTTATTATGATGGGAATGGTTATGAGTTGACCAGGGATAAGAGTATGACGGGGATTGGGTTGGAATGTAGCCAGAGGGTGGTGGTCCCTTTCGATCATTAATTATCTGTAATATTGAACTTGTTTATAAATAAATCATAGCCTATGATTAAAATTATGGATTAACAAGGACATTAATTTTTAAAATGGAGAAAGACATCCATTCACGATGGATGAGAAATTTGAATAAAACTTATCAACTTAATTCAGAAAACAGAAAAGGGTTTATTTATTTTTTTAATATTGTAAAAAGACGCATCAAAACTGTCTTTGTGATTTGGATATTTCCATTTGTGAAATGTAATTAAGTCATAGGCAGACAAAGTTCCTGTAAGTGACTGTGAATCAGATGAGCTGCCGTTTACTGGCACGACGGATAAAGTCAGAGCAACAAATTTAATTAGAGCAAAAGAAATACAACCATAAGTGTAATTGAAATGTGTAGCTTTGCTGTTTTAAACTTGGAATTGGGTATGACTTAATGTTCTTAATGAGTAATGATCAAAGGGATAGGAACGCTAGAAAGAGAACCTCACCCACATAAAATATTGAAACTATATTGCCTATGCAAAATGTTTGAAAAAAGGTACCCAAATGTCGCTAATGCTAATTGCTGACAACATTAAAGATGATACATTTAATGTTTCTTGCACAGACATAAGATAAAAGCAAACACAATTAAGGCCGGCATATAGGGAAGGGAGAATGTAATACTATGTACATCAACAATCATATTACTGCTGAGGCAAGATTATCAGTTTACAGCTGCACTGTGATTGTATGCTATTATAAGAGTATTTGAATGTTCAGTGGCCATTAATGCCAGTAAAACAAATCGCACCAGAGAGCAATTGTAGTCAGAGAGGTATTCCACAATGAGTCACCAACCTACTTCCCCATTTCTTCTTTAAAAACTAACAGCACTATAGGTTTTGTTTACAGTGAGGAGTGAATCTCAGGAAATGTGTTCCACTGAACTTTTGATTCAGACTGTAACATAAGCAGACTGTGAAATTGTTTGCATGATAAACAAAATCAAACAAGACAAGGTTTTATGAAACAATCGCATAACCCTAATGCTCATTGCAATGCAATTAGGTTTACTAAAATAAGATCATAAACTTTTGAGAGCATCTGTACAAATGCAATTAAGGAAGCATAAATTAATTATACCCAGTAAGATTTGTGAAACCTTTCTAACCTCAGATATCTAGTGTTTCTCACTGTGGTTTGGTCTCCATTCCAGTGGAATTAATTAATGTCTTCACCCTTGAGGATGACTTTATTAATTACACCAACACTTAATTTGCAGAAAGGGACAAAGATAGGCTGAGGCATGAGGGAAGTTTTGTCATTAGGGAAGTTTATGTATGTGTTCCAGCAAAAAAATCATGTGTGCACAACCATTAAAAATGTAGAATAATTATCTTGTCTATATTGTGTCAGCTTTTTGTTCTGCATTTGTCATTTTCAGGGTTCATGTTTGAATAATGTCTGAGAGGTTGTCAGTCTTTTTTTCTCAATATCAAAGAGAATTAGCCCCAACAAAAAGTAGTTTTGACAACCATCAATATATCAAGAAATTAAAATGGTAGAAAGCAAGTACTATGCATACACAGAGGACACAAAAGAAGATGAGTATGCCAATCAGACATCATCAAGATAACCCTATCTCATCAGGATTAGTCTTTTTTTTTTCTTGCCATGAGACACCCATCCATATTCATTGGTAAATAGTATAGTCCAACTTTTAATCAAATAATAGAAAACATTTTGCACTTGATGAAGGATGGTCTGTTTCATAAATTAAGTCTAGAAAGAGTACCGTACGTCCCGTTGACTAGCAGTTTTAATTCAATCACAGAAGTTACCCGAACAGGAAAGCATATATAGTGACCGTGTATATTCAGTGGGTTAACAGTTTTGCGTAATGAAGCTTTGGTATAGAGACTCTAGATAAAATACTGTCTTTTGTCCTTCAGCCTACACATCATCAATCATGCTTTTAACTGCGTCCTAATGGGATTAATCATGTTCTGTCACGCCAACACTTGCTTTGGTTCTTTAAAGACATGCTGCTCTCCCACTTGTTTTGTGTCTACTGAGACGAACAGTCTATGAAATAAAATGCTTTTTTTGTGGGGAATAATTAATGAAGGGCTGATATAATTAAATGTTAAATCACATAATGTGCTTTTATATAATTGGGTCTGAGAGGCAATACAACATGTCTGACTTCCTGTCTCGTCTCAAGGGATTAGCAAATGTCTGTTCACCTTTTTATTTATAGTTAATATGGAAAGGAGCACTGATTCAGCTGCTAATGAGAAGGTGAAGAGAGGGAAACACCAGATGTACTGTGATGCACACTCTGCCTTTAATGAGTTGAGGTAAGTAAATAAATAAATGAAAGAATGAATGAATGAATGAATGAGAGGGGGTTGACACATACCCGTAAGCCACACCAGCAATGGTGCACTTCTTGAACTGCATAACATTACAGGTCAGGGTCCCTGTCTTGTCCGAGAAAATGTATTTCACCTGTGCAAAAAGAATTGTCAACCATGCTAATTACAAAGACGTACACGAAAATTCTTTGTACTAACAAATCTAATGCTAAATATTTCATTACCTGGCCTAATTCTTCATTCAGGTTGGATGTGCGGGCCATGGCAGGTGTGTTTGTCGGCTCATAAAGCATATCCGTGTCCTGAAATAATCCCAAAGACTGCACGTTAACGTAACCAATTTTTGCTTAATACACAATACTGCCAAATACACTCTACATCACCATTAAAAGAAAAGTTGTGAAATGGAAAGGCATTTGATGCTTCACTTCAGTCATTCCACTGCTTCCCCTCAGGAAAACATTGAACCACACGCTGCTGCAAAATAGATTAACTGAGAATGCCAGTACATGTTGCTAAAAATTCCACCAGAGAAATTTTATTTAAAATTTAATGCAAAGAAATGCTCAGAATAACTGCAGGCAACAGCAGATACATTTTGAGCAGTTCGACAGTTCGTGATGTTGACGTAATTGTAGTCTTAGAACAGTAGTTTTTCAACCTATTTTGAAGCATGGTACATTTTTAGATGAAAAAAATCCCATGGTACACCAGTACACAAAAATACGACAAATTTACACTCTGTAGCTTAATACAGCTGACGTTTAATGAAGAGGAAATGTGATTAATTGCTCTGCCTGTTACCATATTGCAGGCAGATACAAACAATAACAAATTACTGCATTTGCTGAACAATAATTTTTCTGATCAAGTGAGTGAAAGTGGACAATTTCCTACGAACACACCTAATGACTTCTCAAGTCATGGTGGTTGAAAATCACTTGAACATGCATGAAGATATATGATACCATTTTCGAAAACACAAAAATTGTGAACCTAAATTTACTTTTCAGACACATTTAAACTGCATTAAGCAATTGGCAACAAATCCAAAGAGGCAAAAGAATTAGCCAGAAATAACCAAAACCAGCAGGTAAATGGCCTAAAATTAGGCATCCAATAACTTTCATGCTATCTAAAAATAATCGTAACTTATAAACCAGCAATTGGTTAAGTGATAAAACTAAACAAAAAAAACATTAATATGGGAGGGCAATAGAAAAATATCAGAGACCAATGGCTTGCAAACAAGATTTCCCTGACAATTGATGTGAAATGTATCTTAATATCCAGAATTTTAGCAACCCCTGAGTGCCCGTCATAGGATTTTCCAAACCTTATCAGATATAATACCAGATATAGTTATCAGGGGAAATAAAAGACAGACAATCTGTGATGTCAGCCTATTTCCCAAATCACCAACCTATATCCTTAAATTGTATCCTGTTGCTATGTAATTAATGCCGAACAATTGTACAATAATATATTTTTCTCCAACTCACCCAGTTAATGAAAAAGGCTTGAATGAACTTGATGACTTCCAGTGTAACCAAGAGACTGATGGGGATCAGGTTGTTGAATAAAATTATGAATGTGAGGAAGTTGAGGCCAAAGTTGGCTGCCCCGCCATCTAGTAAGAGATGAATTTTGGACAAAGAGGTGATCCACAAGAGATTCATCAGTACTCATTCATGAACATCACATAGTTAAATGTAAATGCGCAAAGCACCTTCCAGCCAATGATCAATATTATCCCAATGCAAGAAAAAGTCTTGGGCTAACATTGTGCAATAGCTGGAATTAACCAATTTATCAACATAACCTCTTCTTCTTGCATCTCAGCTCATTATTGGTTAAATTTAATGTCCCAAACATTCAAAGTATCGCAAAAGGGATTTAGGAATCTCAACTGTCATTAGTTTCACAGCAGCAGCCTTGGCATCCAGCATGATCCAGGCAATGAAATTCACAAAGCACTATGCAAAATGATGCCTAACCCCCAAAAGCTCCAAAGAAGTGGTGATGAATAACATGTAACCCCACTGACACCAAGCATGAAAACATGAGGGATATGATTTACCTTTCCTCAGCTTGCAGGAGGTGCAAGAGTTACCTTCCTCAACCCAAGCCCTGCACTTAGCATTGCGGTTGAGAGGGAGAGCCCTTTCCCCCAAAACAGAACTTTTGCAAAACAAAAAACTGGACGACACAAAGAATGTGGAAGAATGGAAGCTACTGCTACTAATACAACATATACAGAGGGGAATAGTTTGTCAGAAGTGGGGAGGAAAACAAACATATTGGATGCTCTCAAGACAAGGGAGGGAGAGTCAGTCCATAGCACATTCTTGACCAAAAAAGGAGTGGAAAAGAGTGGATTGATTATATCTGAGTGTTAATGATGATATCTACATCCCCAAATTTGGCTTATTTCCAGCAACCAGCTTGTTATGTGCTATTCAATGAGAAATCAACTATCAAATTACCGAGAGGATTACAACATTGGATCAGTAGAAAGAAATTCCCACTATATCAAAACATGCCAAAGTCACACAAGTGCAAAAGCTTCCTATTTTCTAAATGTATGGCTCTGTATTCAAACACCACTCAAACTTTCAAGCCATAATTACTCATGCAAATTTAGAATGTTGTCATCAATATAAATCATTCACAGTAGGTTGTTGCAAGAACTGTGCTATATATTATTTGTTTAGGTTTCTACAAAACTGGTTATTTACAGAAAATGGACCTGGGAGCATTTGCTGGAACTAGACAACATTGTATTGGAAAGTTTCTTTCCTATTCGTTACAGGGTTAGCAACTAACAAACAACTTAAATTTTAATTTTTGATACCACAGCTGGCTAATGTTTTAAAAACTTCTAACTGGGATAGGGTTCTCATGTATCCACATGTATTTATAAAAAATGTTTTTTTATTTTTATCAGGTGTGACTGGTTGAGTGAACTGGATTACACATCACAAACTGAATTGCTGGAAGATTAAGTATTTAATGAGTTAATACTTCTGGGCAGTAGACAA
This sequence comes from Fistularia commersonii, assembly GCF_037954325.1. Lineage (NCBI taxonomy): Eukaryota > Metazoa > Chordata > Actinopteri > Syngnathiformes > Fistulariidae > Fistularia > Fistularia commersonii. The sequence goes on from NC_141296.1 coordinate 9,724,774, forward strand.
TGAAATGAGCAAAAGGAAATACCAAAAAAAAAGGTAAACAAATAAACAAACAAGCAGTGAAGGACTAAGTCAATTGTCAAAACATTCATCCTACTGCATTAACGGTTACCAACCAAAACTAAAATGTAAAGTGGTAGCTGAACTGCACTGTGTTTAGTTGTCAGTTTGTATTGCATGAACGCTGGCAATCACTAGTGTAAGCACTCTGGTCAAAGTCAAATGAATTATTCAGCAGGGAAGCATAATCACAAGCCTCTGTGCCTTATGAGCCTGTGTGATGATGTGTGGTTTGGCCTAACGCTGCAATGTCTGCATTTATCTTTCCAATGTTGTTAAAATTACATTAATTTAGGAACTATCATCGTGCAGCTACATTTTGAAGATCTTTCCCAACTCTCTCTTTCGTCATCGGAGCAATAATATGCACTGGACAGAGTCTCAACAACTCCTGATGTAAATAAAATTGAAAATGGATGCCTGCTCTATGACTTACACTACCCCGGTCTGTTTGATAAAGTTTCTTTCGGATGTCGGTTTTATTGCTAAAGAAGACAATATTCAACCCTCAACATCTCCAGTAGTAGCCAAAACAGCATTATAAAAAACAGGGAAATGTAAGTCATAATACAGGCTTAAACTGACTAGGGCACAACCTTTCCTACAGGCCTATCAGGGCACAGAATCATGGCCAGAATGCCACGAAAATCACTTTGCATACCAGGTTCAGAGCTTCATCACCGCAGTCCGACTGCAATGTAAACACTGCTTTCGTTTTACGCCTAAACTGAGGAGCCCAAACTTGTATCACTGTGTGATAAAAATAGCAAATAAAAAAGCTAGAGAACAAAAGTAAAAAACAATGTTTGTTCCTAACCCCTTCCCTTATTTCTTTGTAAATTGATGTTTACAAGAAAACAAGAAAATAAAGCAGCAGAGGCATTCAGAAAATGTCAGCTCTTAACTCTTAGGCTGTACCATGTCTTGTCTTCAAGCAACAAAAATGCCTAACCCCCTGCTATGAAAAGTAAAACCTCCAATCATTGTAAAGTAAAAAAAGAAAATATAAATCGATTTCCTGCCAATGTATAACGGAAATAAAAAATTGAAGGTCTGAATCTTGGGACCAGCAAAGTGTTTAACGTGGCACAAAAAAATGGAGGAAATGTGAGACATCGTTTGCATCAGGCACTGAAAATAACTGGAAGAAGGTATAAGTAAGCTGGAGGGGAAAACCTATTGTTGGATCCCTGGTATGTGCTTGTCCATGGCATGGGCCCATACAAAGTAGGGCAACCATATAGGGGCGAAGGGTGGGGGGCCTCATTTGCTTAGCAAGGGCAGAGCTTCAGTAAAGGGTTAGTAAGGGAGGGTCATTCACGGATGGCCAAGGCTTTTAAATGGTTGTTACCTGGAGCTGTTAAAGAAAACGACAACAAAGAAAACAACAAAATCAAACAGAAGAATTAGAAAGGAACCAAAAAGTACAGCAGCGCAGTGATATTCAACCATTTCTTTTCTCTCATTCACGACATTTCTATTCACGTCTTAGTTGTCTTTTCTCAGTTAAAAGGGAATCGTGTTATTCCCTAATTTCCACATATTTCACTTATAATGCAAAACATTGATTAACCGAGGCAACAAAAAGCACAATAAATATCAGCAATTGATAAATAAAGTAAAAAAGACAAAAAATTAAGCTGGTATGGACAAGTGACACAAATGTGGAATAAGAGGTGCAGTGTGGAATGTTGGGTCTCTTACAGTTAAGATCCATGTACCAGGCATCATTGCCGTACTGATACTTCCAGATGGTTTGGCCAATAGAGCAGACCAGTGAAATGGCCAGCAGGCATCCAAACAGAACGAGAATCTGGAAATTAGTGATCCGCTCCACATTGGACAACTTCAAGGGAGGTCGAGTGGAATTCTGGGTAACACATGACAGTAAAGTCATAATGCATTTTTTTTCCCCCCACCATCAGCAGGGAATTTCACTTTCTGTATTGTTGAAACATCAATATTCATTTTTGAAGGCTAACTGTAAAATGTGTTTATTGTCTTTTAACAAGCTACAAGCACAGGATAAGAGCCTAACTGAAAGGGGATTTTTAAAGCCTATACACATACATTTGGGAGAATGGATTTTCCACAATCAGCTGGTATGTTTATATATCCGGTACTCCGGTATCATTGCAAAATGAATTAAATATAAATGTACAAGTATCCAGTATGCAATATGTCATTTTACTGTATATTGTATATGTAAGTAGGATTGAGCGCTGAATTATTCAATTTAAAAAAAAGATGACTTTTATATTGGAAAGACTCAGGACAGATGTTTCATGTTCATTAAATAAAAAATTCAGGTTGATGTTGAAATTAAACATTGAACTTTAAATGTGTCCAAAATTTCAGCATCAAAAGACATTAAAATTGTAACATTTTGGTGTTTTAAAGACAACATAATGCAAAAATGTAAGCTCTCAATAATCAAAATGCTCAGCATTAGATGTTCCGACATTCCGACAAACCCACATGGCAACAAATGGGAGAAAAAAAAAAAGAAAAAGGGCTTGCTTGTAAAGTTTACCACAATAGCGAACAATTGTGAAAATGAATGACCTACAGATGATGGAACTTCAGAATTATTTCAAAACATCAATACTTCACTAGACTAATACACTTATAACAGAAGTTATTATTGCAATTGCAATTTTCTATTATTCAAAAGCAATGCACACACTAAGTCTTTTACCTGCATAAGTTTTGTATCATGCCCGGTGTAGACCACCACACCATGGACCCACTGGGTGTTCCTCAGCTGAGCTCCCCGCAGTAAGATCTGGTCTGGCCCCAGTGGCACTGTGCTGGAGTGAGAAGTTACACTGCCATGGGTACAATGTCAGTCCAGAGAGCCAGTAACAATGTACGGCACAAGAGGATAAAAATTGTTTGCTTAAAAAAATTTCACTGTGGACATCATGATTCAGATAGATATTATATTCATTTGTTTAAAAATAATAATCAATCCATCGTGGGGAAATGCATTCTCTGCAATTAATCTATCATAGATGAACCATGAGCAGTTGGCTGCCATCTATCAGCACCAGGGGTTCAGTGTCTTGCTCAATAACACTTCAACACACTAAAAGGAGACAGGAAAAGAACCAGGAATGCTTAGTTCCAAAGACAATTGTTCATCCTCCTGTGCCACACCGCCCCCACAAACTCACTTAACTCACATACCCTGCAGTGATCTGGCATTAAAACGAATCTCCTCAGTTGTCTTCCATCATAGCGTACAATAACATTTTATTCCAGTATACAAATGTAAGAATGGCATTCCTTTTATTTCAAGGACCGAGTACAGTACAATGTTTATTTTTAGTAGGGCAGCATTTTTTTTCTACAACTACCAATATGCACTAACACATCAAGTGCATCAAGAAAGTCGAATAAAAACTTCACGATAAATTTTTTTCTTTGATGAGCCCACCTGTGTCCATCTAGCCGGATGTTTCCCACAAACTCATACAGATGGCGATTAGGGCACTCGCACTCCATCCACCCAGACAGACGCATCAAGCTGTCAGTGTCTTTTATTTCTGTAGTCACTTGAAGACCCTGTTGATTCAGTTTCAGTAAGTAATTAAGTACTGCGTGAAAAAAATATTTTGACCTGAAACGAACTGCAGTATAAATATTCACCTGCCGGATCTTTAGGTTTGTTTCCCCATCCAAGTTAGAAGTTTCAATGTAGCACATACCCTGCGGTTCACTGTTGTGTAGGATAAACAGTTAAATGCTTGCAGAATTTTAATCTCAGATATTGAAATGACAAACTTTTCTTTCCTTTTCTTTTTTTAATGGAGCAAATACATGATCTAAGTATATCGAACCCATGCATGTATATCCCTTCTAACGACTAATTATTCTAAATGTTAAATAAACAGTCATAAAAAACTACCAGCAAACAAAGATGCTGCATAGAGGAATAAGTAGCACATTTTACCAAAATATCCTTTGGACTGATGCAGTATTTTTGTTTGAGTTTAAGAATATTATCTAATATACTGGACAAAGGAACAGACTTGAGGAAAGTGGAAACACCAAAGTATGGTGATATGAGTGAGCGGGCATGCCGAGCACAACAAACACAGCAGACAAATGGGCCTCTGACAGACTCCTGGCACAGGGAATGAGACTTAGATGGCCAGTGTTAAAGGTGAGCTTGGTTGCAGGCCAGCTCTTCTTTGAATTAAATCATTCACAATGTTGTATTCAAACACATGGGAAAGGGATCTGGACAATTAAACCAAACACAGTCAATAATGTGTAGATTTTCCTTGTTTTCAATAATCAAATAGAAACTGTAAATGGAAATGAGTGGACATAAGCTCTGACGGCCCAGAACTGAATTCTTAAACGAAAACAAATAAACTTGAGCTTTTCAAAAGTATACAAAAGATAACATTATATTTAATGGGAGTATTGCAATGCACTGCAAACAATGTACTATCAAGCTGAAATAATATAACAATATTGAATCCTATCATTTGTGTTCACAAAGAGAAAGCTTGGAATTTTATCTCAATGATAGACTTGAATTTCCAGCAAAAGTCGAAATTAATTACATTATAATTGATTAAAAATTACATAAACAGTACAGTACAAAAGAAATAAGACCAAGAAAATGACCTTCAGAGGACCTGGAGTTCTTTATAGTGTGCTGACTTTTTCATTAGAAATTTGATAAATAATTGATTCATTGCATGCAAAGTGTCACATCAATAGAAAAATGTTGCAATTAAAGCCATGCAAGGGAAGTAATATGTAAAATGTATTCACGCCCGAAAAGTGAGTCAAACAGGCTTTATTTTAATGTAATGTAAAAGTAGAGTTGAAATCATCCAGAAAACATTCTCAAGGGTCAACGTTATAGCCGCACATTGAACCAAAATACATAATGAATGAATATGTATGCACCTAATCTTATGGCTGCTGAAGCGAAATGCTATTGGCATTAAGGCTTGAAAAAAGAAATCAGTGTCAACCCATGGGGTTTAGTACAAAGCAGTTATTGCACATAAAGTAGGCAACATTTATTTTGCCAAAACATCTCCAGCTGCCATATTTAAAATCCAAAACCATTCCAGCTTTTTGATGACCTTATTAACCCTGCTCCTCACTCACTCCCATGGCTGTTTTGCTGGTATTGTAGCTGGTTTCCTGACCTGGACGACAGTATGACGAGGTCAGCCGGAAGGTGATCCCCATTTGCAGCTCTGACTACTTCCCCAACAGCCACCTGATATTTACCAACCACACGCCAGCAGCAGGCCAGAGGAAGAGAGTGCGGCAGTTGTTTGGCAGTTGGGATAGGATGAGAAAAAAGGGAGGGATGGAGAGGGCAGACAGACAAACAGCAAACAAAAAAAAGGGGAGAAACTGATTCAGATCTAAGGAAATGGGAGGATGATCAGACCTGTATGATCAAGGGGTATGGTTGGTCATCAGTTCACCTTTTCATGAAACCATTCGGAAATGCAGCATTGCCAATAAAGGCCTTTTTAAAGTAATGAGCTACAATCAACATTAAATGTGTGACCTTGAATCAGAAATCTGAGATAAACTGCTTTTCAAGGGGAGCTTCATGAGAGAAACAAAAGTGCATAGTATTGCTCTTCCAAATTACTCGATTCAATTTTTTACGTTTGGTTTACGGTGGTTTTTGAAAAAGTGAAGGAGGTCAGTAGCTTTATGTTAACATGACTGGTCTTATTAAAATATAACATCACATTTTCACCGTCCCACCTATAGAAATGATGGTTGCTACATTAAATCCACTATCCTTATTCTGTGCTTTATTTTGTCATTCATAAAAAAATGAAAATGAGACTTTCATGTATCCCATTGTTGACATTATGTCATTCCTTATGTGCTTTTTCCACCATCATTTCTTTAGGGAAGGTTGAGAAAGTCTTAACAGATATGGAGAAAGGAGGAGGAGGATCCCCACAGTCTAGCAGCAGGGTGGACTTTGATACCTGGATGATAAAATGACAGCATCCGCCGGAACAAAATCACTGCCATTTACTCTAATAATATCGCCCACCTCAACCTGTGAAAATAAACTGGTTATTGGGCTGTGTAAAACTTAATGACACAGCAAGGAAATGGGAGTCCCAAATTAAGTACAGCTGAAATGATAAAAAGGCATGTTTATCATAGATGTAAATGTTGTATGAATCTGCTGTCAAGAAATTGTGAGGAAACAATCATTGTTTCAACTGTTGGTGAACTTCAGATAGGTACAGAATAGTATAGGAAAGTAACATTCAGGATATTCATTAAACAATTTCACTGGGACACTAGCACTGAGCAATATTTTTATAATCAAAAATTATCCAAGTGTGATGTTGCATAGATTTTTGTGAGGGAAATGCATTGAAGAAAGTGACAGGTAGTCATCTTAGAAAAATAGCCTATAAATCAGCATGTAGTTTATCAAGAACAGTCCACGTAGCATTGTATTTATTATGTCTATATTGTGAAACCATGTGTGAGAAACTGTGCTACCTTATGCTTGTGTAAGAGCACAGTTTATAGCAAGTTAGTTATAGACACAAAATAATGCTTTGGGAATTTCAAATACAGTACATTCCTGCACGTGGCAACTATAACACAAGCAGCTAAAACAACCAAAGCTCTTAAATAGAAAAACATGGACATAAAAAAACTTTGAATCGAGGTAATGATGAATATTATGTAGACGTTTTTAACTTGTTTGAAAACCAGGCACATCGAGAGGACAGCTCTGCAATTCAGAGGGAAGTATTTTAAAAACATGAAATAGAAAGTGAAAACAGAATATAAATTGAGCCCTTTCAGTAAGAAGTTCAACATTCATATCAGCAACACTGATTTTACTATTCACTTATCATTGTATTACAATATTTGTATGTATTATTGCTCACAATGTAGTTCCAGTTAAGGCAGTCTTGGAGGACACCACACTTCAGAACTGATGTTAGAATGAAATAATCATGATAACAGTTCAAATGTTTTTTCCCTTTTTCATGGTTTACAATTTTTGTAAATACAAATAATGTTGGCTCAAAACTCAGGCTTTTGATCTGCCATTATCAACATTGGAATGAAGACAGAAACATGTTTTAACAGGAATTGCAAATTCTGCATTTGATTCTCAAGAACAAAATATGATAAATATAAGTTTTTTCTTGTTTGTTCGTTATCCCTGAGAGCAAGGAAGAGGAATAAAATTACAATGCTCTTCTGTATGCTGAATGTGATCTTGTAGCATGATGGAGGGAATAATACCAGCCCAAATCAGGAATGCTGGTGTCATCTAACCACACCCTCAACTTTTGGTCAATTTCTTGCCATTTAGGTTATGTAAAAAAGACAAAAGGAAATGTTATTTTAATGAAGGTAGAGATGTATTAACATTTTGCACTGCAGCATCGCTTTTCTTAATGGAAATGCTGCACTGATTAGTGAAGTGTCCCCAGTGTGTATCTGAGTATATTTTTGTGTGCCCATGACACTTGGTCTGACTGATAGCCAAAATGGATGGTGACGATGAATGTCTGCTCTTGAAAAAAACATCACGCAGTACATACCTTCTCCCAGTGAACAATCTCCCAGGCACCATTTCTCAGAACTTTGGTTAGCCAGACAAAAGGAAAATGAAGATTAATGTTCATAATGATATTACATCCAAGACGTTTCCTTCAATTGAAATAAATTGCATTTACCTTGACATTCTTTTTTGTTGACAACACTGTCTGCATTGTGACGTTTCTAGAAAGAAACATACAGCCGTTTTCATGAAAACATTTTGATGACAAAAAAAAAAAAGATTTCACAAGCCATCATAATCTCGGAGAAGTGGAGAAAAACAGTCACTGTATAGTGCTACTCATGGGAGAGTCATAGTAACTCTTCCCTTTAATTTTAATTACATCAGTGTTAAAATCGTGTTATTGGGTGTTATTGAGTTCAAACTCAAAACAGAAAAAAAACCATCTCTTCTCAGAAAGGCTTGTTATCCAAAACAATTCACAGGCTTAGACTCTAAACTGCACCTATGTGAATGGTTATATGTCACTCAATGAGGCCCTGTGATAATTTTGGGACCGGTGCAGGGTGTTCCCCACCTCTCGCCAAATAACAGCTGAGATATGCTCCAGGCCTAAGGACTCTATGGTCAATAACATTTCTTGACCCATTTTTTATTGAGATAATGATAAGATAAGATTGAGTCCTGGATGTAAATCCTGTGAATTGATGTCCAATTTGAAATCAGACTGTCTAATTATGGTGTTCAGAAAAGGTTCTGTATCGGAACACAGACCTCTACGAAGGACATCTAAAAAATGTTGGCCTTTTTCCAAGTCACAGACCTGCCCGAAAAAGGAAAAGGTATTTCCCTGGGCAATACTCCGCCCATCAGCCCATCTGTTAAGTTCCCTGAAAGTCTGCCATTTATCTGGAACCCAGCTAATAGACAAGACGGACACAAAAAATGATCAGAGAGCATTAAATTATAGGCAAAAAAATGAATATGTAGAAAAATGAATTAGATAAAATGTTCCACGAGTGTCAAGAAAGGCGCCTTCAAATATAATGCATAACAATAATAATAAATATTATCATTATTATTATTTTTATTGTTAAACATAAGTTTTAAGAGTAGAATGAAAAGCCTATTTTTAAACTCAGGTCTTCAAGCAGTTTGTTCTGGAAATAGCCAGTATAATAGTTGAAGGCCCATTGTCCGATTTTTTCCCTTAGACCCATCAATACTTCACACGCCAAAATGAGTGATCTACAAGGTTCAAACTGGTTTCTGGTTCAAGTTACAGTTTAGGAATTAAACAAATTATTTAGGCTATTCCATTTCCTATTTTCCCTCCCCTCACTGCAAAAGTTGAAATTAAGGAATGAAAAAAGGCTTTTGGTGTGTTATATCTATCTTAACTATGTTCAGTTATAAGCAAATAGATCGGGCCCTAAGATGAAACTATCAGTAGAAGGGCATTCTCTAAAAAGGAACCTCACATTCAACCAAGCTGTTTGTAATTTGGGGATGGATAGGTTTGTAGACAGCAACCTGTGAGTTGATTTTTGTCTACTTGGTCTTTTTGCCCCCTTCCATATCTTACCGATGATTCCTAATATTATATAAGCCACATCAAAATACCAGTCAGCAGTACTGTTTCTCCCTCATATTCGACTAGTCTGATGAACAGCGATGCAATCAGCTGTAGCTTCAGCAGCTGATTCCAAGTGACAGGTTGTCAACTGGCATCATGTCGAGCAGTAACAAGTTGCTGAGTCTGTCACATTTATATCACACTATGAAATTAGATCATATCACTTCTCTTGCTAATAACATATCTTTAAATATTAGTACTATTTCTTAATCCAAGTCCTACTAATAACTTTTGCTACTTCAGGATGAAGTAATGAAGTCATATTATCTATCCTTTGCCATGGGAATGCTTATTAGATAACTAACAACCCCAAAAATGTTTCTTGTTTTACATCTGTTTTTTTTCTCCCTTCAGCCGTTGCCTTCACGGGACGCCATGGCAAGTCACTTACCTCCTTCTATCCTCTGCGTCCTCTTCTCTCACAACAACTAACTTCAAGACCTCTTTCACTACATCCATACATTTCCTGTTTCATGTTCCTCTGGGCCTCTTGCTCAGCAGTTTAACCTCAGCATCCTTCTCTCCATATATTCAATATCCCTCCTCTGTAAAATTCCAAACCATCTGAGTCCCCCGATCTCCAAAACAACAAACATGTGCTCTCTATCTAAAGTACTCATTTCGTTCCAAAGAGAACCTTAACATTTTTATCACTGCTGCCTCCAGCTCTGCCTCCTGTCTTTTCCTCCGTGCCACTTTTCCTAAACAATACATCACTGGTCTTGTCATCGTCTTGTACCCCATTACTTTTGCTCTTGTTGATACGCCACAATATTTGCAGTTATTTTCACTACAGAATTAAAAGAAGGGGAATAAGATTCCATGTGAAAACTCCAGTGTCAAAACTACACTGCATTTAAAAGTACTTGAAGGTTCAGTCAAGCAGGGAGACTTCTTTTTTAATTATTCGAATCGTGAAACATGAGATTCTCTGCGAAACATTAAAAAACGGGATATAACATCTATCACCTATAACCTATTTTTCCTTGCATTCCTTCTCTATTTTGTATCCCTCCCACTTTCTGTTATTAAAATCATTAGGAAATTCAGTTACTTTTCTCTCCTATTGTCCAGTCTTTCAGGTCAGATGATCCCAAGATTGAAGAAAAAGAAATTGCAAAATTGACACATTTTCTCTTATTTTGTAATCCAATGGTTGTTGATGTGCTGCCATTTTAAAGCGAGACTTTTTTGTACTGCCAAACAAGCTATACCTGTAGATTCTACCTTAAAATGTGAGAGACAGCTCAGAAAAAAGGTAGACTTGAGCCAATTCAAAAAATTGTCCTTTAAGTCCAGAACAGTTTGGATTTGTTGTCTCATCCAGTTTTTGAAATAGCTCGGTACTTTCTTGTTTGCTTTTAAAGTTTGCTGCCAAATTAACTTTGGTATTTACCCCCCCACACACACAATAAAACCGTGAATTAAAAAAGCAAATCGGCTATTATAAGCATATCAGCTTATTGTGCTATTATAACTAAAGATATAACATTTAGTGAAGCTTGGCTGGGGAGTTTTGGCACTAATCTCTCAAAGTATATTATTTGGACCTTCAAGAAGACTGTGGTCTCCAGTTTAGTTTTCATATGTCTGTTTCTTACACATCTTGTCTGAAGTTCCCTCCATTTTCAGGCTCTAGTTTAATCAAATGAAATTTTATATCCCGACAGGATGCTGTGGTGTCTAATGAATAGGCAGGCAGTGTCATGTGTCTTTAGCTTTTCACGAGCTGCAGTAAAGCCAGAAAAAAAGTTTACTGGTACACACTTTCACAAAGCTCATTCATCATCCTCTGTGTAAGAGCCGTCATCCAATTTCATTCGTCCATGGTATCTGTTCTAGAAACAAACCCTTTAACAGTCTTTTTTAACAGTCGGGTATTCCAGGTATTCCACAACTTTTCCTACCTTTCATTTGGTTGTTATCTCAATATACATCAGTCTTGCTCACTTTACCACTGGATATGAAGGATACATTGAAATGTATTTATATGATATGTGTAATCACTGTGCAGTGGAGGGTACATGGCACACAGAGGTTATGTGTACTGCAGTATCAGCCAAAGATAAAACTGTTCATCTGCATTGCTACTTTGATTAACCTGCTAATGTGGCTTGAAGGGAAAAAAATGAAGAAATGGTGGTGAAAACTATTTAAAGGCAGTATGTCTCTCACTCAGTTTTGCTGTCATTGCAGTTTCCTGGATAATGAAACAGAAACTGAATAATTACTTTATTGAGAAAAAGAGCAAAGACATGTTTCAAACCTTTGCGATTGGCAGAACTGCAACATTGCCCTGCTTTGGGCTTTATATTCTTTGACGCATTTGTGTACACACACAAAAGAAAGCTAATTCACCATATGTAATTGTCAACTTCTGCTACAGTAGGAAGCTGACAAAGTAAGCTTCTTGCTGCACAGACTGTGAGTCCAGTGCATGATTCATGAAGTTAGGGATCAACATTTGATTTCGGGTCAAGTTGTCAGTGAACAAATGGCTGCACAGGTGACCTTCAGCACTGAAGACAGAGTCATCGCCACTCCGTTAAAATGTTTTTCAAAACAAGCCACAAGAAAAACTGCTGTGCTGGTCTCTCGAGCGAGAGAGAGGCTGGTATAGCATAACTGTCCACTGAGACCTGCAAAGAGGATCGCATTGCAGGGTCATACTGCAATACAGTCAAATACAGCACCCTCTCACCAACAATATGTGAACAGAGACCACACATATTTTGGATCCTGAGATTATGTTGAAGAAATCACTTCGCAGAGATTTAGAAAAGAGAGCTTTTTAACCAACTATTGATTTTTTTGTGATAAATCATTTCATGGATTGCCTTAAATAAATCAACTACCAAACCATGTCAAAAGACAAACGGTAGCTTTTTTGTAATAACATGAGCATTTGGTGTATTTAGGTTAATTGCCTGTATGAGAGCTCTTCATGCAGTATGCACAGCTGTGACCTGAAGTGACTAAGGGTGAGCGTGTGTTGGTTTGTGTGTGTGTTTGTGTGTGTGTGTGTGTGTGTGTGTGTGTATGTGTGTGTGTGTGTGTTTGTTAGTTTTTATATGCATTGCTTTAATGTGCACATGTTGGAAAATGTCCTGCTGCGGCCATCAGTGCCTCCTTCCCTTCTGCGCTCCCCAGGGAGTAAGTCAGTTTAAAAAACAGAGAGCTACTGACCTACTCATGTGCAGGTCAGTCTTGACAATATACTAGGTTATTTTTATTTTTGCATAGCAGTAGTTGAATGGAAGGAAAGCAAAAATAAAATTAAAAAAAAAAACACTGACTCAGAAAAAATATAAAATGTACATTCTAATAAAGCACACAAAGGATCATAAAAGTACAGTGAATATAAAAGTTTCTTAACCCCATAGCCTGAAATGTTCAGTAATTGTAAGCTACTTGTCTTCATGTTTTTTTTATACTTTTGCCTAAATTCCCACTAGTATCAACATTTTTAAGTTTTGGCTTACCAGGTCCTCAATGACCTCCTTGACAGCTGCCACAACCAGGATGAAGAGTAGTGGTACAAGAGTTGTCCAGCGACCAGTGGGAGACACATCTGGGATTTGCTGATATCAGAGAAAGACAGTCAACCAATAAATAAGAAAATTGCGTTTTACTAGAAATAACATAAAATAATCCTGTGTAGGCTAAGGCTAAGCGTTATTGCTGAAAAATCATTATGGATCTCTGTGCTTTTCTGGCAAAACTATGCAATCTGTTACAGTTGAAGACATTAGAATTAGTATATATTAGACCGTGTGGGGGAGGATAAAAAGCATATTTACCAAAAAATGTATCTATCCGTCCATTTTATTTTGAATGCAGCCATTTGCCCTGGCACTACAAGTGGGCTTATTTTACCATGAATAAACACATAAACAAATGTTACGGTTAGGGTTTTAATACTATACGGACTTTTTTTAACCTCCCTTTCACGCCCTTTTAGGCCAATTGTCCTTAAAGCTAAGTAGGCTTTTGTCTTTCCCCCCCCAAAAAAAACACAATTATTCTTTTATTTTTATATTACAACAATCACATGATGGTCCCTGTGGTCCCTGATTAAAGTGTCTATATTTGACAAATTTTCTTCTAACAATGTGGAAATATACAATAATTTGAGGGTGGGGTGTTGTTGAAAGGCTTAGATATAGTGGCCTTTTTACAGACCTCATGTCCTTACAGACCTCCATTATCCTGCATGATATCAGGGGTCCTAATAAATAATTGATTGGTGATGGGAATTTTAAGGCATTATCTGCTATTCTGGTAAGTTAATTACAGTGATAAATTGAGTGAAATCGGACAGTGAAAAGAAGAGGAAGCAATTATACTTAGGAAGTCACACTGCTATACATGAACTTGAGAGTTAAACATGGTTTCCCCAGTTTGCTCTTGTTTCACTGTATCAATAGGACAATTTGCAATACATGATCAGAAAGATTTCAGAAGATGGACAAATTCTCTGACTTTCAATGACCCTTTCAAAAGTCATTTATCCATCACTAAATGATAAATTTAAAGTAAAAAGATTACATTGTGCGACATTATTTAAAATACAAGGTTGTATATAACATGTCATCTCAAAGCTAAAGCTTTTTTTTCATGCTATTATAAAGCTTTCATTGACTGAACTGTCTGGCAATTTAAAAAACTGATAATAAAATCTTCAAAAAGTAGGGCCACAGGAGGCTGCCATTGCTATGAGGGAACTAACCCACATGGATCTCTTCCTCATCCGCATAGATGTTTTATTCAAGTTCGCAACATTGACAGGTCAGGTAATGAAGATTCACTGGCTGCTTTTCAAAGGAGAAACTTGAAGGTCACTGGACAGAGCTGTTACCTCCTCCGAGTTCTTATTAACCGATGCTTTTCTGTCGGTCGAAATATAGGTGAAGACTTGAATCCTATGAAACTTCCTTGGCATTTTCTTTCATCTTTTAACAGAAGCTATGGATTTGTGATGCTTTGAACTTTGTAATGATTGGTTAGTGGCTGTGAATGTTCTCACAGACATTAATGTTCAAATAGCAGCCAAACAGCTGCAAACTCCTAGCAAACTCTTAAGTCTTTGTTTATGATCTGCTGATATTTCATTCCAAAAATGTTTATAGCTGAAAAAGAGAATAAATAAATAAAATGAAATAAAATAAAATAAAACTAAATAACATAAAATAAAATAAAGACGACACAAGAGTCTAAAGGTACAGATTTGACATTGTGATGAGTTATTATTCATGTTGATGCCATGGACTCTATGGAAATAAATAACCTCTATGGCACAGAGGTTTCCTATTTCGCAAAGCTCATTCTTCTGACTCCAGATCTCCCAATAACACAGAGTAAAATACCATTTGCTGACTGTTCTGCTGTATGGTGGCATAAGTTTGTGAAGAACTGTCCACTACATCATATATATTTTCAAGGGGCGGCCAAGAGCACAATGGTAATACATGTATTATTCATTACAAGGTTACATAAAGTACTGTATGCATTCATGGACATATTGACATGTCTTCTCCAAATGTGTTAGTGATAAAATTACAGACATGAACATTGGGTAATGGTTACAGTATACAGTATTAACAATGGAAAAAAGGGAAGATTAACTTTGAAAGGTTAACATGCTATATTTGCAGTTAAATGTATACTTTGGGTTTTGATTTCTACATCATACTTCAAACGAAGACATCCATTTGAAGCTGACAAAACACTATATCTTACCTGCAAGAGTGCAATGAAGAGAAAAAAGGCATTTGCTGCCCTCCTGAACTGGGAGTAGAGGAACCGTGGAAGGAAAGTGAGTACGTTGTATTTGGCAGTGCTGCAGACCAGATCAAGGGATCAAGCAACAAATAAAATGATGGGTGTGGACAAACACAAGAGAGAAAGAGAAGAGACAAAGAAAGAAATACAGCATAGTTAACCCTCAAAACTCCAGATCAGACATTTAAAGTGTTTGTTAATTTTAAATACAGTACTATAGATTTAAATTGACAAAAATGACATTTCTCGTAAGCTTAAAATATCTGTTATGAAGTATCCCAAAAGACTTAAGTATCACAAAAAAAACCAACTAAAAATTCAGTAAGTTTTCATATGTATTTCATTGACTGTTGAGGTTTTTTTCTAAGCTCATTTGACAGCAGGACTTTGGGCACCAAATGCTGTTATTTTACTGTCTGCCAGAGACAGTCCGACCCAAATGCCAAGTATGCATTATATCATTTATTGTTTAATTTAATTGTCTTGTCAAATCTATACATTTTGTCCTTAAAAATGATATCCTTCAGCAACAGAACAGAGCAGAAAAGTAATTTAAATTACCTTTAGCCCTGGACAACATATTTGGCAACACAATCATTCTTTCTTTTCCTTTCGGCTTTTCCCTTCAGGGCTCACCACAGCAAATCAACCTTCTCCATCTAACCCTATTCTCTATATCCTCCACTCTCACACCAACTAACTTCATATCCTTTCTCACGATATTCTTAAATCTTCTCATTGGTCTTCCTATAGACCTCCTGCCTGGCAGCTCCATTTCCAGAATCCACCTGCCAGTAAATTCACCATCCCTCCTCTGTACATGACTGAACCATCTCAGTCTGGCTTCTCTGACTTTCTCTCCAAACATCTCACATGAGCTGTCCCTCTGAGAGACTCATTCCTGATCCTATACATCTTCGTCATTCCCAAGGAGAACGTCGGCATCCTTTTCATCTCTCAACTTCTCATCCCTGACCACAATCATTCCTACAATATTGAAAATTAAATAAATGAAAACAAATAACAGTCAAAAATGACAGCCATCTCTCTGCAACTCTAAAGTAGCAAAGCCACTGTGGTGCTAAAACATTTGTCCATTTCTCGGTGTGACTGATAAATAGCAGCTACGATGGCACTACATAATCATAAAGAATAATTATGAGGAAGGAGGAAGATTGCAGTGGAGGTGTAAAAAGCTTCTAGCAAACATGACTGATGCTACTGTGCAGCATTGGGATTTGGGGACTGAAAGGAAGGAGGGACAGTGGTATCGATGGTGGTCAAACACTCAACAGCCCCACAGTCAAATCTCAAGCAATCTGATTTATAACTCTGTTAAAAGGCCAGTCAGAACAGCCAGATGAAAGAAGATATATGCCATGACGTATGCCAAGCCACCGGCAATGCTTTGCTTACTCACACACACACACAATCACGGTGACCAAGGAGAATATCAGCATGTAGCCTCAAACTCATCTGAATGAGATAATCATAGGAAGTTTAATGTCAGTGATTATGCAGTTCTTTCCTTTGGGATTGAATAATATCTGACCGGCAACTTTTTAGTATTTTCACTGGCACATCTGTAAGCACAATATAAAATTAGGAAATATATAAGATTAGGCTTAAGTTCATTCAGTGAGACAGTTTTCAGTTCACTGTCATTACGGCCATCTGATAGACTGGTGCCAGCACCTCAGTGGAGGCTGTTCCACAGCCTCTTTAGAAAAATGCAAAGGGGGCACAGGAACTATTTTCATTCACAAAAGCCTGGTATGAAGAACTGTCAAGTAGTGTACTCTAGATACTACTGTATTACATAAAATATACTTAAAAAAAAAGGTTTACAGAGAGCTTATTATGCACATTCTTCACAAAAACTACCAATAGTTGGTTTTCTAAATGAATACATACACAATACGATAAAGAAATGGTGTAGCATGGCATAAAGGTTAGAACTTGTTTTGAATGTGTCCAATTTGAATGAGTCCAATTTTGTAAATTGTCACTATCTTTTCTATGATAAATTAATGGGAGGTGTTGACTAAAATGTAAATGCAAGTCTACCCCAAATGAAAAGTAATCAGAAAGGGCCAGGGTGAGACTGTGGATATTCATGGGGGAAGGGGGGGTTACCAGATGTAGCTTCTGTTCAAACATGTTTGATTTAATACACTCCACACTTGTGGAGTGTGTTTGGAGTCTAAGATCCAGTGCACACTTGAAACAGATGTATCTATAGTTGGCCAGGGAAACCTAAGCCTCTTGCAACATAGCCAAACCTGAGCCAACAATAAATGAAATTCCTATGAAATGACTTCCCTTATAGTAACTAAAAGTAGTCATGGGGCCACCACTCCACAGAAAAAAAAAATCTCTGAACGTAAACGTACCCTGAGCTCAGCTCATTTTTCACAAATGTAAAGGCCCACTAATGAAGTTGTCATTAAAAAATGACCTGTCTTTTCAGTATTATGAGGATACCAAAGTTGCTCTCAAATTAATTATAATGCATAGAAAAACAATGTTAGTTAATGAAGGCACACGACCAATAACCCAGAACCAGATGTGGTGATTCTCAAATCCTTGCAGATCATTCACAATGTCAGGATAAGTCACAAAAACAGAGTTTTTACACTGGCCATTTGCTGATTATTCTGGAGAAACGTTTAATTCAAGTCTTTTGCAGTCCAAAGTTCTGTCCTATCCCATTTACAGGATACAGAAAATTTACAGAGAATCTGTTGCAATTGTCCAATAAATCAATGATCAAGACAGTTAGCTTATGGAGAAAATTAATGAAGAAAATAAATTAAAAATTTTATTGAGGAACAAACCCACAACAGCCGTCATAGATGGGGGATTGTAGCAACCACTCAAGTGGTTTTATCTATCGCTGTCCAAATCAGGCCCTTGACACTTTTTAAGACTGACAGATTGCCTGGTTTCCATACATATTCTCAAAATTTTTTTCTGTCTACAGTTGGCGTGGTTTATGATCCAGAAGCAAGGGTGGTGCTTGACAAGATTTTATTGATTCCATTACTGTTATTAATGTTGTTTGGCAGACTTAGTCAAAAACATGAAGTAAGTAAATTGAAAACGACAATAATTGAATGAATGAAGAATGTTTTATTTCATTGTGTCCAACTCAAATCTTTTTGTTTGTGCAGCACTTTCATTTAAAGCACCTTATAAATGTTCTTGTTATGATTATTCCTTAAAGTTTCAGTTGTTCAATTTAAAAGAAAAGTGTTTTTAGAAAAAAAAAAAAAAAACATGTCATCAAGGTGCTAATATTTTTTCCTGGTTTATTAATTCAAAAAAATATATACATTTGTAAAGTCAACTCAAATACAGTCAAATACATGACATTATTATATTTTATCCAGTGTTCTTCGCCTTTTCCAAGATATCGATGATGTTTCTACCCTTTCAGGGTATTAGATATCGATCATACCGTTTGTTTGTTTTGTCATAAAGTGTTTGTTTTTTACTAAAAACATTGGTAAAGTACGTCAAAGTTTGGGAAACAATGGCAATTTTGTGCACACAGTCAAATACGTGACATTATTATAATTTATCCAGTGTTCAGTGCTTTTTCCAAGATATTTCTGATGTTTCTACCCTTTCTGGGAATTAGATATTGATCATCGTTCACATTTAGAGGACATTACTAATGCCTCCACCCTCCAACCGTACACAGGAAATTCCATTAAAAAAATCCTCTTGGGAACACTTGTGCAGAAGCACAATTCTAAAAAAAAAAAGGGTAGAAAGAGTTGCTCATAATCATGTTTAGTTTTAGGCTGGATGCGACAACCAAAGCCCTTAGATATTGTCACTGAAGTACAGTAGAGCTTCTTGTCCAAATAATTCAATATAAATACAGTCATAAACGCAACGCTGAACAGGATAAGCTGGAAAGCTTTGTACCTGAGAAAACATCCTGTACAAAATCCACTTCAGATCAAACTATATCTTTACTTGTAACATTGTAAACAAGTAACAGTGTTAACTATATTTTGATATATAATACATAATACATAGTGTTGTATGTCTAGCTTGGTATTTATTAAATGCCATTATGACGTTAATGTATAATATCATTTTATAGCACTTTTTACAGTTTAATATATCTTCTATGTTTGTTTATCTGGGGTGTTATGTTTTTTTTAGAGAGCCACATGCCTGGCATCATCTCAGGGATGGATCCTTTTTGCTGCTGGGTTTGTCAACCACAGCTAATAAACTCATATGTTAAACAAGTCAAGGGTTTCTATCTCATCTAACTGGAGGCATGTATCAGACACAGATAAGCTCAGGTGTAATAAGTGACTTATTATGAGACCACACAAATGTGGGAACTTGTGATGACTTTTCGTGAACAAGCAAGAGCTGAATTATCCATAACCCTTTTGCTTTTAGTCTTTCTTCACGAACCTTAAAACAACAACCAACTGCATTGAACAACTTATTAAGGACCGAAGCATGATCCTGAAAGTGTAAGGCAAATGTTCTCCCAAAAGCAATGTAATACACAAATTCAAATATGACAAGCTATATGGAGAATAGACACCATTACTATTAAATCAGACAATAGACCATAAATTGATTTGAGGTCAGTACACCAACATCCCATACTGACACAGGGGAAGAGTAAAAATAAATCTGCCCTAGAGGACATCTTGATACATTTTCTTTTTATTCTAGAAGGGACGAGGGTTGGGCATACTATGGAAATGCATTGTTCACTGTCAACTCAACAACCACCTGTCGTCTACCTGCAGTATATCTGTGCAAAGGTTGAGCCAAGCAGTAATGATTTGTTCAAGACCTACACTTCACAACCAGCCTCTTCTATAACTCTTACTAATTTAGGAGGTAACTGGGCCAAACATTTTGTTGTAATGGGAAAAAGCATAGCAACTAAACTAGAGCAGCTTCAGCAACAGACTCATAAAGCCACGCTGCCTAAAGGAACAGTACAGGACATCATTCTTGTCTGGTGCCTTCAGACTCTTCAATACATCTGCCTCTGCCAGGTCTGTGGTCACTGAACTGGACTAAAAAGCTGATAGAATTTATCTGTTGCACTTCACAATACTACTGAATATTTGAATATTTACTTTTTCCAGATAACATTGTTGCACCTTAGTTATTAATTGCACACATCCTGCAAACTGATAAATCTGGTCCACTGCACTTTCTGAGTGCTTCTACACTAATTTTTGTTATTGTATTTTTTGTATTTAAATGTTTCATATTTTATTGAATTTTGACATACCTGGTTACTATGACAATTGAATTTCCCCCTGGGGACCAGTCATCAGTCAATCTATCAATCTATCCATCCATCTATCCATCCGTCTAAAGACCATAACCTTTCTGGAAAAAATGTTTTGAAAAGAAAACAAACCAAGTGGCACAAGTTGTATTTTTTTCCAACGCTTCTATATACTGAGACTCGTCTGTTAATCAATAGCAAGAATGCAGGCATTACCGCACCGGTGTCACTTTTCCTCAGAAGTAGTAAAAGTAATAGTCAATTCAACATGAAATGTTGGTCTTCTAGCAGGACTGCTCAAGAGCAGTGGAAAAACTGGTCAGTTGGACCATGACTGAAAGCATTCCAAGTCTTCTAGTCTCCCACTGCTCAGGTGTTTTGCCAGTAACAGTAGTGGCATTAGTAAGAATCTTCAGTCTACACAGGGAATTATTTAAAAGCTGTATGATGAGATGGAAAATTCTGATTGACCACAATCTTTTGTGAATTTTAATTTCCAATTTGCTTTTTCATTTGTAATACAAATACTGCAGATGTGTTGAACGTAAAGAAAATACTGTACTTTGTATTTATCATTTCACACTGATGTTCAGTTTGAAGCTGACTGTCTTTGTGAGCGCAAAAACTGCTCATGCAGCAGAAATGCTAACAGTAACATTCCTTGACAGGACTGCTTGACCCAACAATCCTGACCTTTAATGCTAGAAGCAGTGCAATCCTCCAAGATGAAGTGCGGGATAAAAACAGTCGGTCTGAAATCCAGGACTAAAGCAGAGCAGAAATCTTGCCGGTACTTAAAAAATATATGGCATAAATGTGGTCACTGCAACGGCAGGGCCACCTTAACAACAACCCTTTCAGCTGCATAGCAGTGTATTATAATATTTTATTGTCTTTATTTATTTCTGTTCATGTCATTGTATTCTATTAACCGGTATTTGTATTTCTTTCTGTATGTAGCATCTGTCAAACACCAAATTTCCTCCAGGATCAATAAATCATTTAATGTTCTTATTTAATCTAACATATTATGATTCAATTATCAACAAAAAACGTTAGAACAAATATGTGCAACACAAACTGTCCACTACATTATGACAAAATATTCTGACTTTTTTTCCTCATCACATAATGTTTTAAAAATAAATATTGTCAGTGGGGTCTTAATGTTTAATTTGAACTGTAATGATTGTGTTCTATTCGAGATTTGCCTCAGGATATTATTTAAATAGGAGCTACATAGCCCAAGCAGGCTTAAAATCAACTGTGTTGCTTGCGTCTCTGAAGGTTAATGTGGGGCTACAGTGAACTGTGAACCACAGCAATGGCCTCTGGGCTGCCATTACCAGGTCAAAAATAGCAACAACCAACATAAATGAAATAAATAAATCCTAAAAACATAAAATGTACTTTGTGTATGTAAATAATTACAAATGTAATTTTATGTCATTTACCTGTCATTTGCCTTTGTCCTTTGATTATCATACAGTATAAGTTCAATGATAGAAACTTCACAGAACTTGACTGATATACGCCTCTAGTTGGTTGCACATCATAGAAAAAAAAAACCCTACATAACATGTTTACATTTAAATAATAATTATCATTTAATTTAAAGAGCAATGATAGAAACATCTCCTTACCTAACCCGGTTGCTGCAAAACTTAGTGAACTGTGGTTGGTTGAGGTATATCAGTCGGGCATCTTCTTGGTCAGCTAAGGATGTCTTTTCTGACGTGTCCTCAGTCTTTTCATATCCTGAAGAAGAGAAAAATTAGATTAGTCGAGGTATAGGATTGTCTTTCAACTATCACAAGTGTTGCCTTCAAGTAGGACAGTTGAGGTTAAAGAACACTAAATGTTGAGTGTCTCTTTGCATTTTAGTCCAAGAGTGTTTAACTTGCATATTACTTGTATTATGATTACTACTGCAATGTAATAGTCCATGAGAAGATGGTTACAATCCTAATATTCAGCACATTATTTTTAAGGGCCATTTTAAGTTCTCATTAAAACGGGGAATTTAGTAAGGTTAGGGGGCGGTCTAATTTTTAAACCATTATCTTTAATACCATGAACGGTGCTTATGACAGTTTGTTTGATAAAAGACAGTCACAGACAATTTCCCTCTGTTTCAAAGTAAGTTGTCACTCATCAAATGTTAATTTCCAACAATAATTCTTGCTGCAATCTTCTCGTTGTGGCAACCGGACTTGAATTTCTTCACTTCGGTTCAGAACCGAAAGGCTTCTTCGGTTCAGAACTGAGGAAGCCTCTCACATGAAGGCTGAAACGTCTTCAAATGAAGAACTTCAAGTCCAGTTGCCGCGACAAGAAGATTGCGACAAGAATTCACCATAACCTGGATGACTGAGAACCTCCACAGACATGTTGTTCCACAAAAGATGGATTTTAGTGTCTTCTTATGTAATTGCCCCACAGGCCAATGGAGGTATCGGTCGCTCCCAAGCACTCACTACTTGCTTATTGCAAAGCTCATAGTAATACATTTGTAATCAGTTGGTTGCAACAAATATTAGACAAGACAAACAGAAGCCTCATTTGCTGCTGGAAAATGTTTTATTTTCACATTTAAGGCAAGAAGGATTAAGTATTTTCCTGACTATAAGCCGCTACTTTTTCCCCCACGCTTTGAACCCTGCAGTTTTCTATAACCATGCGGCTAATCTATGGAGTTTTGATGGCTAACGAGAGTGCAAAAACGAGACAGACGCAAAAGCTCAATGCAAAGAAGAAGATGCGCGCTCTCAACACAAAATGCAGCGCGACAAGCAAAAGTACTTTGCGTGTCGGATAGAAATTTCTGCAGCCACTCAACATCAGTGTGAATCGGGCATTTAAAGCAGCACTCAGAGGTGAGTGGGAGGCTTGGATGACCAGCGGCGAAAAATCATTCACAAAAACTGGCCACATGCGAAGAGCATCCTTTTCTCTGCCAGTGGGTCCGAACAGCATGGAGCAGTGTGCAAGAATCCACGAACACCAACAGGTTTCAAAAGGCTGGACTGCTGCATGAAGAGAACAGCACAACTTCAGAGACAACTTTGCCTCAAGATAAAAGTGACATTGCGAGCGAAACTGACAGAGAGATTGAAAAGGTGTGTGACGGACATTTTCTGAGGCACTTCAACTCTAAAGGAGAAGACTTCAGTGGTTTCATTGCGCAGGAGGCAGATGAATAAAGCTATCAATGACTTCTCTGTTTTGTTTGATCAGCTATTTTACTGCTGTGTACAGGCACCATTTGGAAACAATCAATCAATTAAGGTATGTAAATTAACATAGAAAATGTTTCTGAGTAAATATCTCATTTCACAACATGGATATCTGTGGCTTATAATCCGCTGCAGCTAATATATGTAAAAAAAAAAAATTTTTTTTTTTTATTAAGTGTGTGTGGCTTATATTCCGGTGTGCTTTATAGTCTGGAAAATACAGCATATAAATCCGTCTTTGTGGACCAGCAGCAATTTTAGTGTAAAATTACTACAATGATAATAGGTTCTGCAACACCTTTAATCAAGTATCGTGTACATCATACCTCAATGTTAAAACATTTAAATTTAGCCCCCACCCCCCATGCTGGGAAAACTGTCTTGCTCTTGACTGAGAAGGCTCCTGTTTTATCAACCTGTGGGGGAGCAGGGCACTGCTCTGCTCCCACTAGGTTCAAAAAAGTGAGATGTAACTGGGTTGGCATCAAATAATGGGTACATGTAGGTCACAGAGATACATTGCTTTACGCATGTAGCACTAAAGTGTTTTTTTTTTTTACTTTTTGGCAAGAATTGTTACTGCCCACTTTGGGAAAGAAGCCTTTTCGGGAAAGAACTACCACATCATAGACCAGCACCTTAATCAGCTATTATGTGCATGCATTTTTCTTCAACTTAAATCTGAAATAAATATCAAAACAAATGAACAGAGCAGATAAAATGTGTTTACAAAAGGTAAGAAACTGGGAGTTCAGGGTTTCAAGAGACAAGAATACAGTACAAAGAAATATGACAAAATGAAGATGGAAAAATAAAGATAATATTCTGGCTCGCATTAAAAAAGAGAAAAGGATTCAAAAAAAGATGTAATAACAATGGTGGTATAGACATATCAAATCTCAATGTGCAAGTCTTTCCATAATTCAAGGGTTCAGACAAAAAAAGCATGAGGTTCATATTTCCCTGTCCTTTTGCTTTAATATTTATGATGATATTAGTGAACTCAGCAGTTCCGCAACTGTTAAGTCTTATGTTAACAGTACTCAAAGACTCTCCACATGAATGTTTTCTAGTGTTACTGGAAGGATTCCCCCTGCATGTATTAAAAGAGATGTTGTAAGTTCTAAGGAAAGGGCAAGCTTTTCATATCCTCCACAACTTGAATACTGGACTGGTACTTTCAGAGCTATAAAAACAACAGAGAAAACAAAGCATAATACATACACTCTTCAAAGTGAAATTTTCCATTTTCCTATTCCACCCCCAGCATCGGTCACCTCATTTGTCCACTTACTGACTAAACTTTCACACCTCCGACACATATTTTGAAGCTTTTGCTGTTCCAACGATTGACTTGGCTTCTAATGAACCACAACTGAAGACGGACAGCTGGACATTCCTTTCACCAACCATCATAGTCTTTAGCCACCCCAACCTACCCTCAACCCCAAATCTCTAGGGCTAAAAATAACTTGCAGCCTTAAGTCATTTGGTCAGCGGGGAAAACATGGGCAGGATATCCCACTACTGTTATGCAATAGCCAACCCAGACGTCAGTGTAGGTGGTACATTGGGGTAGATGTGCATGGATCACTGCAGTGTCACTTTAACAAAATGTACACTCTGCTTTAGAAGGAATACATCTTCTGCTGCTTATCCTGCACTCAGGGTCACGGGGGATGCTGAAGCCTATCCCAGCTGTCATTGGGTGAGAGGCAGGGTACACACTGGACTGGTCGCCAGTCAATCGCAGGGCCACATACAAAGACATTCACCCACTCACTCATTCAATCAAGGTTCCCAGTATTTCCCAATTAACCTGCTGAATGTTTCTGGACTGTGGGAGGAAACTGGAGGGAACCTATGCAGACACAGGGACAACATGCAGACTCCACACAGAAAGATCCCCTTGCCAGAATCAAACCTGAGTCCTCAGTGCCGTGAGGCCAAAGCGCTAACCACTGCGCCAACGTGCCGCACAGCTGTACTACCATCAACAGAAAAAGGTTGAATTCTAAAAACAGGGTGCATCTGACAAAATATCAAAGGATCATTAAAATATCGTATTGTGTGGATACTGAGATATGGAAGTTCAAACACTGGTTTGGAAAAACCAGAACTTAACAACAGCAACATTTCAAAATCAGAAGCTGTCTATATCCTTATTCTAAAATGGTTTGCGTTGTTTCTCAATACTGACCTCGATTCATTCAGAATGCTCTAGAGGGAACATACAACAGGCACAAATACAACAAATTACCAGTAATTAGCAATTTTCACAAGAAAAAAATGTATCTACAAACATGTACGCAGATTGCAATATGTCAACTTGTGCAATATGATTAACTAAAGATCAAGATAGATCAGTTGGGCTCTGGTTTCATTTATACAGCTTTTTTTTGTTTTTATCCTTTTATAATTTGACTTGTGGGATTGAAAATGCCATTGAAATTATCTGTGACATGAACAGAACTGTCACACACAAAACAAAAACAAGAAATGAATTATGGTGAGTAATGCACTAACCTCTCCAAATTTGAAGTTAGCAAATTATAACATGCTTTTATAAGTCGACCACCCAAACTTAAAATGCATTTATAGGGCAGGTAGAATTCTGTTAACCTGAACAAGCCCATTTCACAACTTAATTCCTGCCAAGCTTCCATAGTTTATTCTAAGAATGTTAATATTAAAGTACCTGGAAGATTTTGAGATTATTCTCATTACTCAAGCATTAGTTGGTTCAAAAGAATATTACAAATTAAATCTAATTTATAGAAGTGATGACACTACAATTTTAGGATTATTCGATTAAAATTCTGCACTCTTTTTTTTATGTCAAAAGAGCCAACACAGCAAGATTTAACCTGTTTGAAACCCCTGTCAGAGAAAAACACTACAGTATACAAGTCTGATTAATGGTATGTCAGTGTTCTAAATGAGCCATCAGAGCATGGACCACTATGGTGTCTTGCCAGATGCTGCAATGCACCAGTAGCAGCGAGTAATAAATTACCTGGTTTTTCAGTTTTTATTATTTTATAATTTCTATCCTGCGTTGGTAAGTAAAATACGAAACAGACAATAATATCATGTAACCATTCTCTGATGTTTGAATATTTCCCCCTCATTTTACCAGCATCTTATAGTTACCGCAGTGTGGCGAAACAAACCTTAAACCTGTTTAACAACTATAATATCACAACAAAAGATCTTTGTTCGAGGGAAAACTTTGTTTTATGAATAATGAGGTCTGGGATGTTGTCAATTATCAGAAAGGTCACCAACATTTTTGCTGCATTAATACAGGCCCTTAACAAAATATATAGTAATTTATTAATCTCAGTGCAGGGACAGTCCATTTTAAAGCTATATGAAATTCATTCATTCATTATCTACTGCTTATCCTGCACTTAAGGTTACAGGGAAGCTGGAGCCTATCCCAGCTGTCATTGGGTGAAAGGTGGGATTCCCCCATGGAGCAGTCGCCAATCGAGGCCAGATATAGAGAGATTTTGTGTTATTATTTTGGTCCTGTAAAATGTGAACGTGTTGTATATTTAATATGATGGCATACACACATTTACAGGGTATCACAGTGAAAGGACATCCAACCTGTGTGCCTTTTGCAGTGTTGTGAGTCTGGAAGTCTACATTTTGAGCTTGCAAAATAAGGTTACAAGTTATGCCGTTTTTCTTTCACTCAGCTGTATAATATGCCTACAGCTGACAATGAAGATGCAGAATGCAGAGTGTTCATAATTGTGCTATAAATTTCCACACTGGAAAGCTAAGTTTGTCACTGCGTATCAAGTAGGAAACCTCTCAAGAATAACATTTTTGTTCAAGGTTACTTTGTTCAAAAGCTAATACATTGTTTCACCCAAAATAAAGTGAAATGTACCACCACCACAGGTTTGTATACCGATACATTAGAGGTAAGTGACAGTTGTCAACCTCCATACACGTTTATTTACCGCTGAGCAAGGCTGTCCACTGCTCGTCCGTGAGACTAGACTTTTATAGCCAAATTAGAGCTGTGATCCTCCAGTCTTTACGACCTTTTGGATCTCATGGGGCTGTTTTTCTATGGCTACTATTCAAACACAGCTGAACCAATTAAAGGCTGCTTATTTAACTCCTTAATTGGATTACGTGAGTAAAGCTACAACCAAAATAGGATCAGCTGGCTCCTGTATTCAAACAATGCATCATTTTAGACTCTACGATTTCCTTTCAGCATAGTTTAATTAATTGACAAATGGTTTAGCAAAAAGATATAATTAATTGATGAGCATTTAGACACCATTTCAAACACATGGCCGCGACAATGCAGGTCTTGAAATGGAGTTGACACATGGAAAGCATCCCGTCATCAAAGTAGCCACAACTCAGCAGCTACCTTGCAAAGGCATTAACAGTAAAAAATCTCCCTCCTCAAATAACAACCTTGTTTCCTTGCTCCTAACATGCTGTAAGGATAATGAACTAAGGCACAGAAGTCTCAGTGGGATCTCTTACTATTCCCTTGTGGATAGTGGGCTTTTTTGCCCATTGCACAAATTTAATTAAATGAAGTTGTAGCAGCACAGCCCAATTGCTCAGACATCAATAAAAACAACAAGAACAAAAAAAAAAAAAAAAAACGGGCACCCTCATTTCTTACTCTGTATTATTTTTGGTTTCATAACAACATCTTTCATACTTAGAATGCAGCCACTAAATCACTTATAGTAGACGGCAACATAAAATAATGAAAGATGCCAAGTAAAAGAAGAAAGAGAAAAGTACTAAGGTTCCAAATAAAGCTCAGTGGGAGTAGAGAGCAAGAGGACACAGCTCTGGAGGGGAAGCCTCTAGAGGAAGGATCAATGCCACCAAGTGTCGTAATGACTTTGGATTCAGGCCAGATGTCAGGATTATTGCTTGTGTCAGCCAACAGACAGACTGGTGGAATAATAGTCGCAAGCGGGCATGTACTTTGGAGAAAGTGCCCTATGGGAAAAAACAGAGCCCAGCTTGGGACGCTGGTCTTCCCTAGTCTGTCTTTTCATTTCTTAAGAATGTAAAGACTCTTAATCATTGGGAAAATTCCAACTTCAAATGGTGTGGGACAAGGATCTTTAGGTTTGTATTCAACCATGTCTGTTTTTTCACACCAAAGATGGAGGGAAATTGGTTTGGAAATGAATTAATTCAGACATGCTTAACATTAACAAATGTATGGGTTCTTGGGTTTTATGAGCTAGGGTCATGCTAAAGCAGGGTGGAGAATTATTGCAGCCATGACTATCAACAAAATGTGGCTAAATGTGTCTAATGGCAGTAATGACAGGAACCATAATGGCCTGATATTCAACCATATGACCTGGTTTATCGAATGACACTTAGGGTTGAACTTTCAAAAATGCACAGAATGAACTGTTTAAAGATCATTCAAAGTATATACTGGCTAGTGTCCCTTCATTTTTGTAGTAACAGCACTATTCCAAATTTTTACCTCATTCGCCATCAACAAGATTTTCAGTCAGCCATGACAAATTTTCTCTGTTGATTCAGTTATTCTGGGAAATAATTTAGGCCTCATCTGAAACATTTTGATTCTACAGTATTTGACAAATTAAGCTAAAGAAATTTTGCCTCTAAGAAGGGTATGTTTCTTATCGTTCAGTCCAAAAGTAGAGAACACGAGAGTATGTGAAGGGCTTAGAGCCTCAGCCCTCTGGTAACATACAATACAAGGGATTATGTCCAAAGGACACAAGTTTTAAAAAAAAATGAATTGTAGTTTATTTTAATAAATTACAGTGCTGGTATAACTGATGGTTTATGTATCAGAGAGAATGAGAAGAGGGTTAACTTTCAGTAGGCGTGTGGCGAAATCCTGCAAAGCTTCGTAGTAAACACTCATCTACAGGGGCTAGCAATCAGAGAAGTAATACCAAATACATCTGCACTGCCACTGCAAGGCCAGTCAAGATGCTGAGGAAATCAACTTTTTTTTAAATCTGAAAACCATTAACTACAATCACAGCTGGGCTTGATGATGCTCACAGAGCAGTGCTACTCCTAAATTGTAGTGACCAAATCAAATTTTTTGAGGAACAGTCATTCACAGCAGGTGTTAACAAGGAGGTCATCAAAATAGGATGCGAAAATGCAGTATGAGTCATTCGGAGAGTTTTACAATCACCCCATCCTAAAGTGCAGCAATAAAATTGACTCCATAAGGGAGAGATGGCTGAGAAAGTTCTTTTTTTTCCCTAGTGGACAGAACTAGTGGACAGAATAGTTCATTACACTAGGCAACCTTTTAAAGATGCCAAGAAGAATGAAAAAAATACATCAGTTAGTAACTTATCTTTAGGCTTTTCATGGTTGATCTCAAACAAAGCATTCTGACAGTACACAACTCCGTTAATGCTAATAGACAATTCTGTCAGAGGATCTGCTACTGACATCATCCTTCAACCAATGTTTGGAACTAAATCCAGTCTTTTAACACTCCCAGATACATTGAGGAAGATATCAAAAAGTGCTTGACTTCAGAGTAAAATAAATAATGAATCAACTTTTTTTTTAATCCAGGCTTGAAATGAGATGTAAAGGTTTCTGCCATGAGTGACAAATGGTAAAATAATCATGAAAATTGAATTGTATGATTTTAAGGGAGTCTGCAAACAATCAGATAAGAAACAGCGAATAAATTGCATAATCTCCTTTGCAGACTTAATCAAAACATTTTTCATAAATCACATCACATAATTCATGACTTTCATTGTGGGCGACACAGCTGTCTGTCTATTGCACATCATAGCTCCTTTGAGTAGGACATTTACATCTATACCAGGATTTAAAACATCACTTAATAGGCCAACTTGTGATGTTTTGTACATCCGCAAATAAGTTAAATATATCTCATATAACAGTGACAAGCCCTATAGAGGTGAAGAGTGTTGTAGGCTGGTCAGTATTGTGTATTTGTATTGTGTATCGTGTATTTGCCTGAAACTATGGGCTCCCACAGAATATATTGAATGGAACTAAGAGTGACCCAAATTATATCTCAACGAGGCATCCAGGTGCAGTAACACTGGAGGGCGAGATCCAAAAAGCAGTTCAGCATTCTAGGTCTGCATCGCACGCCCCGTCTTAATTCATGATCACTAAGATAAAAATAGTCCTACATCTAGGATTTCTAAATCTCCATATCCATCTGAGTCTTGTGTGTCATTTATATTCACTCATCGTCATAGGAAAAAAGATCAGAATATGATTAATTTATGCCATATAAATATTTGAATAGACAGAGCAGCCAAATTCTATTCATAGGAGTCCTCTCCTCTCTGTGAATGAGCGGTAAGGCTGGATGGGGATATTAATACTGGCCCCTGTTTAAAGAAAAGCAACAACTACAAGTCCCTTATCAGATTACCATGCTGTAACCATCACTCATAGCAACAATAGGGCAGCTACCAAAATAATCCCCCTCCCCATTTTGCTCTCCCTGGTTCTCTATAAACTCAGAAATGCCACACTTGGGCAATCAACAACAACACACAGAATAGGCTATCTGTCACATCAGGAGACTGGCCTAGCTAAGCTGAGCAAGATATGGGCAGACACAGACGGTTCCACACAACATTATGAATAGGAAAAGTCAGAAACAAGGAATTTTGATTTCCATTCATTCAGACAAAGCTCTTGTGCAACTATTTTGATCGGAATTAAAAATCTGATGGTGAGCATATGAGGAAGAGCCTATGTTTGCTCGAAACGTCATGCCAGAATATGTTTTCTGTACTATATATAAAATAAATTATCTCCCTTGATGTGCAGATTTTTTTTCAAATTTGTATTCAGGTGACTCTTTTCATCCAGCACCCATCCCTTGCTAGGGAGCGGATATGCGTCCTTTTTCCTTTTTCTACCAGCAACTATTTTAACCATCATAAAATCTACTAAATGTTATATCTGCTCAATGGGTAATTATTGTTTCACACTCATGGTAAAAGAGAGATGCATGATATATTAAAAATGAAAGTAAAAAAGGATAAACCTGAATGTTGTCAAAGAACTGGAGTTTCAAGTCTTTGGGTATGAGGAGGAATAGAGACAGATCAAATCAGCTCATTACATTTTTGGCTTTCTGAGCTCACACCTTGATATTAACTGAGAATAGTTTCTCTTCATGGTGCCTTTTGCATAGAGTGTAGAGGCAGCTCATTCCCTATTCATAGACATAGTAGCCTGGCCTTCTTTCCTTGATAGTGACTAGGTGTTGTGTTCAGAAGCCTATCTAAGATGCAATTTTAACTATTATTATAATATGTTGTCTCTATATTTAAAACTTTTCTTTACAATCATTTACTTAAAATAAACTGTAAGACCAGAAATATGAACGCATTTTACAGTGGATTACATGGTCAGGAGGATGTGGATCTGGGTCTGAGGATACCAGGGTTTGAGTACCATTCTCCAAAACATTGGTTTTCCTTTATTGAAGCACACAAAAGGCTATCCAATTAGTCTATTATTGATCCAGGCCTTACACTACTGTGTCAGTAATAGGTTCAGATCTTATATTAATAGCAATGTTAATTATATTTATGCTATCACAGGATCTTCTGCATTGACAAGAGTGATGAAGTCATTATTGTCTTGTCAGCCAAACAATTTACAATATGAACTACTAAGTCAAAATATAGAGAAGAGTTGTCCAGCTGTACTTGCAAAATAGAAAATTGAAAATGAAAAAAAATAAAAAAATAAATTAAAGGCAAACAAGGACTAAATCATCCGATGAATGCATAAAGACCTCATAACACAGTCTGGAACAGAAACACTATGACTGCTCCACAAATCTAAGTTCACAGGACAGGAAGTCCTAAATTTGTTTTGATTGTTTTTGTCACTGTATCTGACTATGGAAGTAGCACAGTAGCTAATTGGACAGAAAGTGAAGACAAACAAGGGGTCCTAAAATGCTTAAAACAGTTCTCTAGCAAAAGGACAAGAAATGTTTCATCTTTCCAAACACTGACGGTATTGCTTTCCTTTTGAGAGCCTGCTTACAACTCTCCATTCAACCTTATCATCGTGCTGTGACATGACCACATTGATAATGCGCTTGCATGTGCAGACCCATTTCTTCATTTCTCTACTGTCCATGCATGAGCGTCGCACCCTATCCAAAAGAACCAGGCAACGAGCAAAACTTGAGTTTACCAACAGAAGAACGGTCACCCTCCAATGGAGATCATAAAAAAATCAGATTTCAATACTCGTCACTGCAATACTATTTATAAGCATCAATTTGAAAGAAGTAGTCCTTTTTTGGGTATGAGCCTGATTATTTGCCTCAGCTATATAGGAAGTACCCTGACTGGTTTAGAAAGTCAAAAATATGTATTGTTACAGTATCTCTCAAACTCGTTGCACTACATTTATCCTTCTATCATTTTTATACAAACTTCCTGAAAATAATTCTCTCACAATAACGAGCATCGCCCAACTGGGGAAAATGACTAGTAAGAGAATAATTGCTGGAGCGACTTGAAAATTAGTACAAGGGGAAAATCACAGTCTACTTGTCAGAAGGATAAAATGCATGTATTTTATCATGATGAAGAGTCATAGTGATAATTGTGTGATTGCAAAACAACCACAGAAGGACAAACAAAAGGCTTAAAATGGTTCTTGGCTTTCAAAACTCAAAAACAAACAAAAAAATTACATCCATGAAAAACAATCACTTCAAATTGAAACAAAAATGACCGAAAGTTAAGAGCTGAGATGCTCAGCCATACCACAGATACTTTCAGATATAGACATTCTTGACTTATCCATCCAATTATTACCAAAAACAAAGTGGTCTTTGCAAATACAATCCAAGAGTCTATGTAAACAGATGACTTGCGATCTCATCCATATAAGTGTCAGAGGTAGGACATGACGTAAAAAGGAGGAAAAATTCAATGCCTGCACATAAACAGTGTAGAGAGGCCTGAGGGACTTGATGTGACACACCAGCAGCCCCAGACAGGGGATTTAGTGGTGTGATGGGCTTTTGTGCCACATTATTATCAGCCAGTGATCCGCTAGGCACATGTGCAGCTTCCAATCCCTTCAGAAGTAAGCAGTCTATTCTCCTCGAGTCTCTGACCCAATGCTGCTGCCTTAATTCAGAAAGACTGGGGATTAAACCGGTGATATTGATATGCGACATGGGGCAACATCTTGCTTCACTTACACATGAAAAAAATTAGGTTGACATTAAGGTTAAAATAAATATTTATATATAAAGGTTCAAGAAAACGGGGGTGACTCCAGAGTTCTAGAGTGAAAGGAACAGTCCTTAATCTGAATCACATGACACACAAAAAGATGAGACTTTGTACCTCTGAGAAATTCTTCCTTACAGGACAGGCTTACCTGCCCATCTCAACATTTAGAGTCAATGGTGAGAGGGGATTTAGTCTGACTGCACATAAGCATGCAAGCTAAGACGGTAAACAGGATGCGTGTTGCCATCTGTCTCGAGTGGGGATCTCAATCAGCTTTCCCAGTTAGGTGGTGGAGGCAGCTATTAAGCCCCTTACAATCTTTCATGGGAATTTGCACCAGTCGAAGTCACCAGAGGATGGCACATAAACTGCTGCACCTTGTAACCTACGTGGCCTAGATGAGAATATATTGGCATTAAATGCAAACACAGGTTGTCCATGATTGATGTTTGCATGGCCCAGCAGACAGGGACTGACAAGGAGTGAAGCAGTATGTGGTAGGCAGGGTATGGGAGAGTGCAGCATGCAGGACTGACTGGCAGGACACTGATGGATTAGGTGGTAAGCCTGGCAAAGGGCTGCCCTTTCTAGATGGAAGCCTGCCTGATGCACTGCGGTGATTAAAAAATAAAACTGAAGCGTCATGAGCGTGCTTATTGGCTCCAATAAAACTAGCCATAAGAAGTGCAGAGGAAAAGTCATGACTGAAGAAAATGGTAATATCGAGTCATGAGGGTCAGAGTGCTTTATGCAGGGTCAGCAGTATCAACCTGTCAAGGCCTGGGACATGGTCAAATAAAACAGGAACAAACATTTGTGAAAATATGTACAATACTGTTTTGTCTTAAGCAGAAAAATGAGAATGTTCTCTTAATGTTATTAGACTCTGTAAAAACTGCAAAATCATTTGCTCTTTGAAACCCACAAGTGTGTGGTGGCTGGGGGTTGGGAGTTGGGGGGCACCACCATTGCTGCTGCATTATTCATGCAGTTTCACTCTTGTGGCTGCATCAGTGACATCCCTCAACAGTTTTCTATGGAATCTATATTGGAGTTAAATTATTTATTGTTTTACCAGAAGAAAGCATTGTTCATCAACAGCCTTACGGTATGATTTCTAAGGTGGTCCAGAGGATGATGAAAATAAACTCTAGGGCGTTCTTAAAATACAGTAATACTTTCACCCAACACAACCTCTGAGAGCAAGACTGAATGACATCTACCTGAAACTCCTGCCTTTAAAAACACAAGGAGAACAGGATGAGATCCAGATGAAAACTCACAAAAGAAGTCATCTTAACTAGATAGGTAACAAATTACTGTTTTTAAATGTATAGAAATGGTTTGGAATAATATGTATGTATTGTACACTGCACTGTCAATTCTGGCAAACAATAGTTAAACAATGAAATAATATTGATCTATTGTACAAATAATTCTAAATGTGTTTACATAGCTTTATGTTGTTATTAGATTTTTGTCATAACGTCAATTAGTCTTTACATGAAGCGCTTTCAGTGACTATGGTTGACTGCATTACATGCTTCAAGCTTCTCATAGGTATGGCTACTTTTACAGATTCTTGAAGTCTTAGCCCAATGTCTAATGAAAATGTAAATTTAATACTCACAAAATAATTCATGTTATTTCACTATAATGACAAAATGCCTAATTATTTTTAAATGATTCCAAATTTATCAAACAAATCCTAAGTCAGAGTGATTGACCATTAACCAAAATATCTATGCAGCTGCAGGATGAAAATGATTGAAAATTATCATTGTTGCAAAACTTTTCACACACACGAACGAAACACCATTAAATAAACTGCAGTCCAACTACCAAAGAGTGAAATTTGTGTGCTGAGGTACAGTAAAGCGCTCAACAAAATCCTATTTCACAAAAAATAACACTGGTTAAAATGCTTGTTGGTGAATAAAACAATGGTCAACTTTTAGCCCAAGCATGTTCCCGATGTACCAAACATGAGATAAAACATTATATTGCGGTCAAAACTCCAATGGTTTTAAGGCAGGGCATAAAACATTACATTATACTTTGTAACAAAGATTGCCATTAGACGGAAATAA
The DNA here is from genome assembly GCF_037954325.1 of Fistularia commersonii. NCBI lineage: Eukaryota > Metazoa > Chordata > Actinopteri > Syngnathiformes > Fistulariidae > Fistularia > Fistularia commersonii. Next base: position 9,760,693 of record NC_141296.1, read on the forward strand.
TCCCATGATTATATTTTGCAGCTAATCTCAACCAATGCTGACTTTTGCCAACAAAACATAAGAGCATCACAGACATTATGACTCAGTATATTCCTTAATATCTTATCAAAGTGCTTCATGTCTGCCAATCAAAAACATTTAAAGATACAGATTAGGAAATTGCTCTGATTCACAAAGGTTCAGAGGTCAGGGTAAGCCAAAAATACAACCGGTTGTGCCAAAGTCAGCTAGTAATGGCAATATGCCTATCTATTTGAGTCTCCTTGACACTCACCATATCAACAGGCACAACTAAGTAGCTTCTAAGAAACCACTAACGGAAACAAATCCCCTTGTGACATTTTGAACCATTTTAGCAACCCGTATCCTCTTTCCAGGGCAAACGCGACAGGGAAGCTATGGAATGATACTGGTGCAAAGAAGGAGACAGAGCGCTGGACGAAGTACAATCGCTGTATTGTTGCACTCGGAATACAGTGGCAGACACTTGTTAGTGTCGGAGAGACTTGTGGCTCCTGTCACTTCATTGTTTCTGATCACTGGTAAAGCTTTTAACAGTGAACAGTGAGATTATGCGATTTTTAAATACCTTTGCAGGACAACGGGTGTTTGTGCGTCCCACTCTGAATGAGGAATAACCATATCGGTGCATGCCAGTTTCATCACTTTCAGAGATAAGGGAGATACTCGTCAAAAGCCTTGGTTTGACAGAAATATACGTTTTATCTGCCAGCTTTTGAAAATTTTCAAAAAACATTTTCACTAATATGTTTACTTTAGAGGGGTAATTTCACGCCCCACTGTTTTGGAAGCGTTTAGTTGCAGATTTGCTAGCAAGTTACTTCCAAGAAACTACCGACCGGCCTCCCTCCAGCTACAAGAAAATAGTCAAGGGATAGTCGGGTAAGCTTTGCAAACAACCTAACCCACATTTGAAAAGATTTTATCCACATACCGTCCGCCCTGGTGCGAAGATCCGACATCGTCCTCTGAACAGGCGGCATCTCTCCCCGTCAAGCCGGACAGCGGCACCTGTCAAACGGCCGTCGGTTAGTTCGCTGCCCGTGGCTACTTCTTCTCAAACGTCAGTGCATTTGAAAACAATAAAAGCCGTCAAAATTTCGCAAAGCAATCTCTCTCATGCACGCTTCGTGTTGACTGCAAATGAGCTGTCTTTCCAGGATACAAACAGATTTACGCTCCTGGTTTCAATTAAAAAAACATATCCGCGAGTTCACAGATAACCCGGCATCCTGGTTTAAATAGCAGGACTGGACAACCGACGCTTCCTAAGCGGTGGAAGTGGACGTAGACTTGCCGTAAACTGAAGTGAGGGGGACGGCGGCGCGTCACGTTATGGACTGTACCATTTGCAACCGCAGCGGGAAGAGGGGGGGGGTTATTGTGATTGTTACTGTAGCGCAGTAGTTTGGGGGAAAACCACAACAAGTTACGCGCAGTTATTTTTATCATCTGCACGTCGTACTTCCGAGTGGATTTTCAATTAAACGCTAAATATTCTCCGGGATGTAGACAAGCTTGGAAATAAAATAGTTCACTTAGTCGTTCGGGGAGTATCTACCCCTGCTGTGCATGGATTGAAGAAAAAAACAATAGTTGGGTGGGTGGGAGTCGGCTTGGCGGAACTGAGCTTTGTTTTTCATAAATTAAAGAAACGAATATATAATTATAGTTATTGCAGTAACACCACATCCCAACATAGTCACGCAATATGAAAAGAAGCGCCTTCTATCCTCCAAATATATCAATTTTGCCACAGATACAAATGATGCTCCTTCAAATATACGGCTTGGGCGTAGATTAGAACGTAGTTGAATGCATGTATATCACACATACATAGGAGGCTGCATTATGTACATAGACGTATGTAAGTATGATCTGATTTTTAGATCACATATCGTCTCTGTTGTTGTTATGCTGACATTTTTTCTTTGCAAATAATCCAGGACAATGAGATGCTCCTTCGGTGGAACACTATATGTACCGCCATGTAAAACACAAACACTGTTGATTCATTCTTAGTCTCTTACAACTTTTTCATATGTAATGGAACATTTTCCACATTCTATACACAAGTATAATATTGCAAAGGAATAACAAAATACCGAATTAAACATTGCAGTCCTCCATCAATCTTTGCTGTTCACCACAAATACTCTCCTGTAAACACCCACATAAAAACAAACATTTGACAACAACTTTGTAGTCAAATTATTTTATCTTATGATTAGGCCTAGATTCCGCACCCCACCCCTGTTAGATATATATTCACAAGTGTAAAAAAATATATGTATTGATCAACTATATATACCTCATGTTCATATTGATTGCTATAGAATAGTATTCTGTGCAAACAGGAAAGAAAGTAATTGCCTAATGTAGTCATAAGAACCAAGCTATTGTGTGTACACCATAGTATCAGTCACTGTGTTATTATGTGATTATTGTCAAAGCATCTTATCCAGTTGGACTTAAGACTTACTTTAGCTTCCAGTTTCCTGTGTATCCCTTCTAAGTGTGTCATTCTTCTGTCATGTCTCCAGTCTCACAGGGTGCCTTTGACTTGGGTGCCTAGAAGAGGACACGTGAAAAGCATTCGACACAAACTAAAAAGCAGCAAGATCTTGTTGTTGTACACTCAGATGAATGAAAGTGTGGACTGTCTGCAGTTAATACAAATTACACAGAGGATGGTATAAATGCAGTACCAGCACCACTGTCGTTGCCTGAGTGAACTGCAGTGCTCGAGGCAGCTTGCAACTATATATTACAATGGCAGGAATTTTTACAGTACATTTACTGCTATTGAAGACATGTATTAGAGAAAATTGGGATTCCATCAAATTCTTTTCTAATTTCATGTTCTACCACATCAGGAGGAATTTGAAAGAAAGCAACTCTATGGCCTGTATTCCTTTGAATATATATAGAAAAAGAAAGACCCTTCAGCCACCCAGGAAAACTGCTAAGAAAATATTGATGATAATTCCTTTGACTATAAATAGATAATTACCAGTTTGAGTATAAATTATACCTTTCATGAGTAAAATCTACATCATCAGTTCACATTATGCCAGCAAACATATTAGCAAAAGGAAAATAGCTATTGATGTTTCCCTGAACCTCTCTTAATTTTGATAGTTTATTTGTAATTAAAATACTTAAACAGATTTTTGAATAAGCAGAAGAAAAGAAAAATACAAGAAGAGCAGAGAAACAACCATAAAACTGAAATCGTGGCGCAAGATTCTCCACTTCCAAAAATAAAAATAAAAATCATTCCTAAACAGCTACAGTACGCCTCCTCCCGTGTCTGTTACATCTTCTCGCAAGATTCCTTCTCCTTACCCTACTCCACCTAATTCAACATCAGCTCACCAGCATAAGGATTTGACTCTGTAACTCCCACAGTTGCTAAGCAACAGAGAAAAGAAGTCTGCCTCCTCAACCGTGTGCATGAATGTATGTGTGTGTGACTGAGTGAAATGGCTTTTATGTTTCATAGCGCATTAGTCTTACAATGACTAGTTTAATAGGCCATCTTAATTTCATTTGGTCAAATCTGTTAGTAGGATACATGATTTTATTAACAGTTAGTTTTGTCGTTATCATGTTATCATCTACTATCGTGGTGGGAATATACATCCTTTATCAGTATGCAACTGTTCCAAAAATAAAAATGAAAATACATCTCACTCACGAACTATAGTTTTTTTTAGAGATATCTTGCTGGATTCCAGTTGGACTAGCTTTCCCTTCCTGTCTTTCCACAGATAGAGACGAATAATCTAAAATCCAAATAATAATGATAACGAAAACTTAGTGGCAACACAGATTCTCGTTTTAATTCTAACATCATTTATACTGACCATTTGTTTTTATTATTAATCTAAAGCCCATGATTTATTAATTAAAGAAGAAAAGCTAAAGGTAATGGACACCTAGGATCTAATTACTTACATATATATAATAACACAATATATAGTAAAATATAATAATGGTGTCATTGTTTTGTCTGCAAGAGCGAAAAAAGTATGTTGCACAGCTGATTTCTGCAGTCATTGCCAACAGCTCTTGGGGGAGTGATTGGACAGCCTGACATTTAGTTCTAATTGAATTGCACTCTGCCACCTTGTGGATGTTTGTTTGAAATTAGGGCCTGTGAGGTGGAGAGATGGCCAACTAATCGCAAATGGCAAGTCACTGCAGAATCATTTACTAACCCTTGGCCCTAGCAGCTGATTAATATAGAACATGCATACTTGCATGCATATAAACACACACTGTCCTCAGGTGGTTATATATTTTAATTTTCTCGTATTACAGGAAAAAATGAAATGCAGCTCATTTGTCAAGGAAACGTTTAAGTTCTACAAGCATCAATGATGTTAGGTCAACTAAAAAAAAAAAAAAATTTCACCACGTCCTACTAGTTGTTTTTTCACTGTCTAAACCGAGCCAAAACGAAGCAGTAAAAAAGGGTGAGGGAGTAAAGGTGTTTAAGTTTCAATCTTCACAAATTGCCCTTTTTACAGCAGTTGAGCTGGCTGGTGGAGCAAAATTAGGACAACTGATGATCAGGGCTGGGAAATTAGCTCTTCAGATTGAATACCCCATCACCAACTCTTGTCTGAATATGCTAAAGTGAGATTAAATAGCTACTTCAATCAACATGTTGTGGGTGTGTATCAATAAGCCCTTGACAAGCAATGCCCACATAACAACATGGTGAGCCTGTTCACTCTCATTTAAGCCCACTATCTGAATGTGGCTGTGCCAGAGGAACCCTACTTCAATGGAAAACAGATATTGAAGTATGGCGAGGGATGTTTGAGAAATGGATCTACCAAATTACAATGATAATGATATGCAAAGAGCATGAATGATCCATAACGAATATATGAACAGTATGTTCCACTGACACATCAGTAGGTGAGGAAAAAGTAGTCAAAGATGGATAAATTATTAAATTATTTGTCCCTGAGAGGCAATTTGGGGGCATATGATGTAGCAGCATCAAACTGTGAACATCAAAGAATTAAACAAAAAAACAGAATATATACATACATATATATATATATATATATATATATATATATATATATACAGGACTGTCTCAGAAATTTAGAACATTGTGATACAGTTCTTTATCTTCTGGAATGCAATTACAAAAACAAAAATTACTTTTTCATGCTATTCTAATATTTTGAGATAGGATTTTTGAGTTTTATTAAGATGTAAGCCATAATCAGCAATATTAAAATAATAAAAGGCTTGCAATATTTCAGTTGATTTGTAATGAATCCAGAATGTATGACATTTTTGTGTTTGTAATTGCATTACAGAAGACAAAGAACTTTATCACAATTTTCTAATTTTCTTAGACAGTCCTATATATATAAATTACTGTACATAATTGTGCAATTTGTAAGTAAGCTCGCTCTGCATTTACATAATAAATATATCATGAATGGCATTACACTTGACAGAGGGGGGTCTGGTAAGGCAATGATGGGTTTGCAGGGTTGCTGGGAATTGAGAAGTTGGACGGCTCTGGGGACAAAGGTTGCCCTTCTCCTCTGGGTTTTCCAGGCGGGGCAGAGGAGTCTGCGACCAGAGAGGAGCCACTCAAAGGCTGGGTGTAAGATGTGGGACCAATCTGCAAGGATCTTTTTAGCTGTTTTTAATATTTGAGTGTTATGGAAGCGGGAGAGAGGTCTGAGGGGGTGGCCAATTATTTTGGAGCAGACCAAGGTGATGCACTCCAGGCGATTCCTGTCGTGTTAGGTGATGGAATGGAACCAGCAGGTGAAGGGGAAGGTCATTACGTTCTCAATGAAGGTATAATAGAACGTGGATAGGATTAAGCTGCTAACCTCAAATGACCTAAGCTTCCTGAGCAGGTACTGCCGTTGGTGACATTTCATGATGATCTCCTCAGTATTAGAGAAGAACTTCAGGAGGATGTCATAGACAGTGCCCAGGTATTTGTACTCCTTCACCATTTCTACTGCCTCCCCTTGCATGGTTGTGGCAATTTCAATATAATATAATATAATATAATATAATATAATATAATATAATATAGACAACAACATCACACAATCAGGTCTGGTCATAATTTTTGCATTGATATTTTTTCCATTAAGTTTGGCTAGTATTTTTGCATGATCATTTTCCAGAAACAAAGAAAAAAATAATCAGATCTACCTTTTTTTTTTTTTTTCTTCTCTTGTGGGGAAATTCAGCAAGGAATCGAACCAGGAATGTTCGTTTCCAAAGACGATTGCTATAACTCCTCCGCCACACCTAAAAAATAAAAAAATAAAAAAAGCAAGGGGAACCTCCCCCACCCCCACAAAATGACCAATTAAATTTAATGGGCTTTACTGAATAACTTACAATAGGACTTTAACATTCATTTCTAAATACAATACATTATTATAATTGATTCAGAATCAAATATTTAGCGGGGTCTATCACTTTGGTTTCCGGTTCAAGATGGTTGTCTTCTTTGTATTTAAGCAAAAACTAAAAATGTGTATATGGTAAATTGCATTAGTATGATTTCAGGGTTAACAGGGGCCTCTGGCCTATGTGATTTGGGGGCTCAGGGGATGAAAAGTCAGAGGACTGTTTCTCAATTGCAATTCTGAATTTAGTTAAGTGAATATGACTAGCAATGTGGTCAGATTTATGTTTAATCAATATGACTTTCTTTTGGAAATGAAAGTAAAAATGCATATTCAACCGACAGTACCTGAAGTGCTGTTGATAAAGCCAGTGCTTCACTGTTTGCTGACATCCAGCAGGGAAAAATGCTTGTTTGATTAATGCATATGGAGACAGGCCATTAAAAGTCTTCTGTCAAAGCGCTGGCAAAAATTGTGTGATGTCATGAATAATTCATGGGCAACTATCATTTTACTTTGCTTGCCAGGTTGCCATGGTAGAAATGCATGTATTATTTAGTGGTGATGCGAGTCTGACTGTGAGGCAGCTTAGGCTCTCAGTCGTTTTTAGATCAGTTCAAACTGTGAGGATTAAACGTGGTTCTAATCCATGGGAAACAAAATAGTGTGTCTGAGCTGTGTGTTTATCTCCGAATGAGCAGTAAGGAGCCGCACCGTTGTGTTGTGGACTGTATAATGTGGCAGAGGGTTTGCAATGGAGGGGACGATGTTGACGCCAGAGCAGGAGAAGCCACAGAAGCGGGTGAGGTTCCGCGTGGCCTCAGGAAACAGCGGCCGGGTACTGAAGGAGATGTTCAAAGATGAGGGCCCTTCGGACTCCCTAGATTCGGACTGCACCAGTAGCTCAGATGCTGAGCGGGCCAGCACACCCTCTACAATTGGAGAAACACAGGGACACCAGTATGGATTTCTGGGCTCTGAGCTGGACGACAGTGAAAGTGAGCCCGATGACCTGCTCCTCTATGCGGGGGCTACCAAGGACTGGATGGGATCCACCAAAAGAATCAACATACTCAGTAAGAATGGGACAGTGAGAGGGGTCAAAAACAAAGTCAGCGCAGGCCAGACCCTCTTTGAAAATCTTCCCAATTGCAACAGTGTAAGTACATTTACATTCTGATGATGAGATATAATCAGAAATTAAATCTGTCAGGATTCCCTTTGAATTGTAGCATTGTACCTGCTGCCAGTCTAGTCATAGGTGGTGTAAAGCAACAGCCAGTGTAAAGATGGACAATGGAGGACAAGGTCATTGCACAATTAATGATTAATGATACATTTAGTTAAGTGTTTCAGGAGAAACTAATCAGGTTAATGAATTCCCAGGCCTTCACTTTCTAGTATCTCTACACAATGGCCTGGTTGTTGTTTGTGGGTAACTCTTGCAAACATGACATATCAATGAGACCATTTCTCCGCCATGTGAACTGTGTCAAGGTAGACTAGATAGGGCTCTCATCTTGATTAAATCTGTCCGCTAAGGTTAAATACTTCTAAGATGAGGAGTCTGGCCTCAGGTGTAAGAAAAATGTAGGACTGTGGTTTTCTACACTTTAAAAACAAACAGTCTAACACAACTCAATTCATCAACCATCGTTATCAGAGTACAAATCTGGTTGTTGGAAAGTAATTCAAGATTAGTATTTGGGGTAACATTTGGGTTTCCAGACCATAATCTACTGACCAATTATTTCCCAACTACCACTTTGCTCTAAGATTATGCCAAAACATATCACACAAGAATATTTTTATCCTTCACTTATTCAGCACATCAGGGATGAGGAGCCTGATGTTGTCTCCTGTCTTTGCACTTAAGTCTTAATTCGAGTTCTACGTCATGGCAAGTCGGTAGTCTCCAGTGAGTCAGGTAATTTGGATATTGAGTCCAACACAAGCCAATGGGCATTTTTTTGAAAATCAAATGTTGGAAAAATAGTTGATAATTGTACAATATCTAGACCTTCATTATGAGTCATAGTAGAGTTGTGGGGTATTGTTATTGTTACTGCTACTTTAAGCTGAAAATCCTGTATGATTCTTGCAAATCTGAGTCATGAGTCACAGCTGTTATAACTATTATAATCTAGCATTAGTAGGGAATATTTGAAAATAAATACAAGGGGTCTTTATAAATGTTGTCATACCATTTGGTTCATTTTTGGTCAAAAAATATGATTATGTCAGGATCGCGAAAGAAAATACATCATGGAGGATAAATAAGTCTTAATAAATTTTTCTTGTTCACGATTTAATTGACAAAGCCTACACAAACAGTAATACAACAATAGCAAAATTCTACCGACTCAGAGATCTAAAAGCGGGTATATCTGTAGATTTTAATGTTGTCAAAGAAATACTAATACGGAATTAAGACAACAGATACAACTCTGTTCCACTAATTTTTTTTTTTTGTACAACTATACACTTGTTGTAGTGATAATGTAACTATTCACTCGAGAACAATGTTATAGCTGTATTGAGGATTCTTTTATTTCTTACTTTGTCGCAGATGGAGTTATTGCTGGAATTTGGCCGGATTGTTATCTACACCACAAGTTTCCGTGTGGTAAGGAACACCTTTGAGCGCTGTGAACTTGTCCGCAAGATCTTCCAGAACCACAGGGTGAAGTTTGTGGAGAAGAACATTGCTTTGGACAGTGAATATGGAAAGGAGCTGGAAGATCGGTGCAAACGTGTAGGGGAACCTCCGTCACTACCTGTGGTGTTCATAGATGGACACTATCTTGGGGTGGGTGCTTGATATACCTTAATTTAGTGATACATGAATGTGTTAACTTGCTGAAATGAAATACAGCTCATGAATAGCAGTATTGTCTTGCAGGGTGCTGAGAAAATATTGGACATGAATGAGTCAGGAGAGCTTCAAGATCTTCTGACAAAAATTGAGGTTGGTTTTCAAATATTTCCTCGAAGCATGAAATTGATACAAATTCCAGTTTAACACATGCTTTCCTGTTGAGACAATCTATCCAAAGAACACAATGTTTTTAAATGAGTTATGTTTCTTGAATGTGGAAATCGCAAGTGTAACGGTAAAGCAAATATGTGATTATTGCGTCATAATAAATCAACAGTCACTCGGCGGTTTTTAATAAAACATGAGCAAAGTGCAGTGTACGTGAGGTATGCACACATATGTGAAGTTCAATAATAGAGAGCCTGTTACTGATCCAGTTTTCAGCCTTTTTGCTCAAACACACCAGTGCGAGATGTTCACGCTGCTCCCTGGTACCAACCAAGGTATACAGTAGCTACTAAGATTGTTCATAAAGCATCAGTGACATCCAACAGCCCTGCTTTCTGTCTGTGCAGAGGTTTGACGACATTTAAGTCACGTTTTGTTTTTTCTCTGAAGGAAAATTATTAAGACAATTAAGCTTCAAAAGCTAATTTATAAACTAAGGATTCCAGAAATGTTTTGACCGTTTCCATCGGAAAAGTGTACCCCCGCCCCCCGAAAAAGAATTAGAATGAGAATGCTAAAATATAACAAAATGAGATGCTGAAAACAAGCTTAGCAACATTTTAAGAGGAAATTAAACATCTGGCTACTCTGCAAGTGCATCTTATGCTCCTTAACTGACAAGAAAATGTATGAAATTCCAAAGTTTTGAATGCGTTCCCCGTGCTATGTCGAGGAAAACTTGAACATTTTGCATGGCTTGTCTGAAAATGATTCTGAATGTTTTCAGCCAGTTTGGAACTGAACGTATATCTTTGCTTAATTTGGAGTTTTGTTGTGCTCTCATCATTCAGTCCTGAATTATTTTTTTGACAATTGAGAATGAATAATTTGTTAGAAAACAGTTATTTCGATTTGAGTTAATTTCTAACTTAACAATCGTGGCAATAATTACCGCGTATATATTGAGACCAATTGCAACAATTTCTTTTGCAGACCGAGAAGTCATTAGTTCACCCGAGTATCACCTGAGGTCAAACACTTCAGTACTATGACCCATCATCATAATTTTGATTTTAGTATCGTAATCAAATGTGGTCAATCATTGACAGGTTAGATTCTCTGAATTTCAGTTTGTGTTTCACTTATCTTCATAAAATGTGGATCATTTTTGTTTGAATACCAGCTCCTGTGAGCTTTCAACCATTAGTTTAACAAGGAGGATGGGCCAAAGGAGATCTCATTATATTTGGTTCAAACAGGGGTGTGTCGGAACTCACAGAGCAGCATCTTATTCATTTTTTTTTTTGTAAAATAGGTCATAGAACTGATGGAATGCACACAGAGGAGAGGGCTGTTACATGTTTCATCCTCACAGCTGCAATTTTAACTCTTTCTCTCTATACATTATTTTCGCTTAGATGATATCAGTTACATCCTTTCTTTAGTAAGACAGAGCTTGAGGGCTCTCTGAGCTAAATCTTTGCTTGAATCACCATAAATGTCATCTATGAGCCCTGCTATGTTGAAATGCATTACAACTAATTTCTTATATGACAGCTGAGCACAAAAGATCCTGTGTGAATCTCAGCATGTTTTATTGCAGTCATAAGTCTCGTCACCCTGTATAGAGAGTGTGTCATTCCACAAAACAACAACATTAAAAGGACAGATTTTTTTGTAAACACTATATAACACTATATATATATATATATACATAATACAAATGTGTTGCCTTTTTCTGTAACTTTGCCCAATCGGTGGCTTAATTTTGCAAAGTAAGTTAACTTAATGTCAAACGTGACCTGAGGGAATGTTCTTGGTGGTAAACAAAAACTAATTGGTTCACATTTATCTTTCTGCAAGCATGAATCATCAGAAATTGGGGTCTCTGGACATTCTCTTGTTTTAAGCATTCAAAGCAAACCACAACATCTAATTTTTCCTAATGAAAATTGGTTTTCGGTGGGAAATGGCATTAAACTAAGCAACTTGCATCGCTATGGCAACCTTTAACCACAGAAAAGGGCTTAGTTGATATGCATCAGTTGTTCTGATTTGCTTCTGTCTGCAGTAAAATCATCAGATGTACATGGCTGTATATCTGTCCGTCTTCTTTGATTTAACCCTGGTCATTTTTTAAAATGATTTAATCAGATATAGCTTTGAATGAATTTCACATGGTTAAGTTATTTATATAGTATAGGGTTGATTAAAAAGCTGTTGATGTTAGTCACATGTAAAGCAAAAGGTAATGCAAAATATTGAATGCTGGCTATCTAACCTGGTGTGTCATTCTCCGGTCTAGAGGGTTCAGCATCCACAAACGTGCCAGACCTGTGGGGGCTTTGCCTTCATCCCTTGCCCAACGTGCCATGGCAGCAAGATGTCTGTGTTTCGCAACTGCTTCACTGATTCTTTCAAAGCCCTCAAGTGCACTTCCTGCAACGAAAATGGCCTGCAGCCTTGTGCAAACTGCAGTCAGTGAGGATGTAAAGTGCCTGACCCAACATCCTCCCTCCTTTCAGGGGCCCTGAACTAGATTTCAAGGGAGGGATTAAAAAGACTCTTCTTCCATGGCCATTATCAGTAAATATTTTTAATAAAGCCACTGGATTTGGTATTATTATATCCCTCTTTCATTGATTCCATTCATTTCGGAGCAAATGTTGTTCACACGGTATAATATATGACGAATCATACAACACCTGACTTTCTCGTATTCGTTAACTGCAAAATGTCACACGGAACAAACTGTACGGTGAGATGACCTGAAGTGGTTTTATCCCTAAACTAAGGATTGTTACTCAATCGGCAAGGTGCGTCTTCATTAAAGGCTTTCATTCCTAATCCCATATCAGACAGTTAAGGACCGTGGATAAACAGGGCTGCGAGGAAGAGTCAGCGGTTTGTTTTCTGCGAGTGCAAAGCAAGAAAACTGGACATTCGCTCTCAGAGGTACATTGAAGTGATTTCGCAAAATCAAAATGATATATTTCTACATTTACAGCACACAGAAAACAAAACATAAAACCATAATTAGGCAGCACAATTTGCTGCCATCAGTAGGGTCAGTGACTGATTAGATTTAAACTGAATAAATCAAGTCAAGCTGAAGGTTTAGGTTTTTTTTTTTTTGATAACTGCAATGTGAAAAATTTGGAGAGACAAAAACTGCCCTCGAAGGATCACCTGAAATTTTCGCCTTTAGGTGTTTTAAGAGGGATGATGTCATTTGGCGGCCATCGCTGGGGGCGGATGTGGGAGGGGTTGGAGGAGTGTGTGTGTGTGTGTGAGTGTGTGAGTGTGTGTGTGAGAGAGGGGGGGGGTAGGCACCACAGAAGCAGGAGCTCTACGCCGTCATAGCCCTGTACAATGCTGCTTGAACATGATCACACAAGGCAGCACTGTAAAGAGGCTAAGAGCGCAGAGCATGGAGGCGAGGACGCCCATCCGCCATCGCCGCGCCACCTGGGCTCCCGTGGATCTCCATGCACCTGACACACACACACACACACACACACGGAAAAGGTGAACACAAATAGCACAAATAGTTAGCAAAGGGTGGGGGTACTGAGGGGCACACTGCAGCGCACACAAACGCACATCTATTTCCATTAACTCATCCTAAAGCGCAGCGAGGAGTAATGGGATTTGGAAAGGGGTTGGGGGGCGGAACCGCTGGATCCCCGTTGTTGATGAAGGGAAGGCTGCACGGAAAAGTGGATTTACTGCGCCCCCTTCTGTGAGCTGACAGCAATGAAAATACTGGAAGAAGGGGTGGGGTAGGGGGGGTAAGGATTCGTCGAAGAAAAAAACAAAAATCAAACGTTTGGTTTTTATAGACTCCTAAACGCAAGGCAGGTCCTAACGGGAACGAGAGGCGAGTGATGGTTGGGGTGGGGGGGCAGATGGATGCGGGGAGAATGAGGTTCATTCTCCAGATATGACAGACACACACGCCGACGCACGGTCTCTGTGTTATAACGAGGTTAATTCGCATTTATCATTTTTTTTAAATCAAATTGCACGATCGGCCCTTTTACCTGCGGAGGGGGAGGCATGCAGGAGGAAGCCGCTGCCGCACAACTGACCCGGGAAACGGCAACGACAAACACAACACCAGCCGCGACACAACACAACATCCAGCGGTCAAAAACCTGCAGATGGGAGTTTGTCCGCGTTTGCTTCGCTTCCCCGGCTCTTCAAAGGAGGGATTTCGGTCGAGCAGCCGAGTGCGGTCCGGCCGCGGCACGGTGCGTAATGTTTTGAATGGTCGGTCAGTGCGCAGACTGGTTGGAAGGACTGTTTTTATTGACGTCAGCTTGCAAACTAGTGCCCCCCCTCTCCCGTCCCTACAACTACACCACCTAATGGACCTGGGAGTTTACATTCCAGTCAAGCGCCTTCGATTTAAACGAAAAACGGAAGCCCATCTCCGATCGGCAGCCTTCGGACACGTCCTCCGGTGATCCAGATGCGCGTAAAACCATGTCCGTTTTCCAGACCAGCTTTGCCCTTTGCAGAGCAACGAAGTTCAGAACCTTCAAAACAAACCCCAACATGCTGAGACTTGGGGGGTGGGGATCCGTGCTGACGTCAACCCTCGACCTCCACCACCCCAAACAGCATAACATTTTGACAAGAAGAAATGGGCGACAGAAAAGGGAAAACGGAATAATTTAATAATTTATTTCTGAATTTCTAAAACCCAACTCCTTCATCGTGTCCCCCAAACAACAAAACAAATGATATTATTAACAGCTTGAAAATTTAAATCCACCCTCCCAAGGCTAATGAAATGACTGGGGCCTCCTGAAGCGGATCAGAGGTCAGCGGACGTGTGTGTCCGGTGTTTTTGTGGTCAATTTAAGATTAAAAGAAAATTTAAAGAAGCACACAGTAGAATGATGTTTCATCTTTTGAAGGATTTGGTGCAGCTCACCCAGTGAAGTACAGCGCAACAACTGAAACAAATATTTGTGCCGCTCAACCTTCTAGCATAGACGATGGGATGCTCCGTCAGCTTTGTTTGATGCGTTTTGCTATCGGGAAATTTTTCATCTTTTTTTAACACTGGATCTTTGGGACGGGACATTGAAGCATGACCTGAAGCATGAGTTACGCATTCTCAACTTTGATGCCCCTCAAACTTCGAAACTGGCAGAAAAAGAGAGGAAGGAACAGATGGCGCTGCCTCTGATGCTTCTTTTTGTGATTTAATCTATTTTAAGGGTTTTTTCCCGGCTTGATATATATTTTCTTAAATGACATTCATCAAAGGTATTTTATATCTCTATGCTGAAAACTTTTCTAGTACACTTTTCCATAAAGGGGTACTGAGGAACTCATACTGAATTTAATAAATTCATTCTGTCATATGCAGAGAACCTTTGGACTGCATCATTTTCAATACTTGAAATAAAATCACTTACTCCCAATCTCTACCAGGAAACCTGCAATAATACCGCGCAATTTTTTAGACAATGTGTTCTACTTTAAAAAAAAAGTACAAGTGCCCTTTTGTAACTGAAAAATAAGTAGCTTTCTGCTTTTTACTCGTACTACTGAATAAAAAAAAACTCCAGCGATACATTAAAGGTTTGTCCGACTGATGGGGGTCCTGTTCTTGCATTTAATATTCTCTTGGTTTTCAAGCTGGCAGAGACAAGTTTTAGGTGTGACTGTGAATGCAAATCAAGAATCGAGATATTACACTATCATTCCCATGTAAGAGCATCAACAGAGAGTAAAATGTTAACAGAGTAATGACAAATATAGTCTTTTTACCAATGAGCTTCTCTGACAGGTCTTACACCTAGTAATGTTGACATGAAGATTTTCAAGCAATTCAAGAAGGGCAGGATTACTGGCCCAGCACTCTCTTTGTATATTGTTCTGGTGTATTCTACAGTAAGACTTGTAAGAAGGAGGTTTGTTTTGGAGTCAGAATGGGAGGTCGATCTGGCAGGCATGGCACTCCCTTCACCTCGACTTATAGCTTCTCATCATTACAGGAAGATGTTCCCTCTGCTGACGCTTTTGGTATTATAGAATCTCCAAGTCGACATGTCGAACCTCTGGATTACGTTGCTGTGGAAGAAAAATAAAGAGTTATGAAAAGTGAAACTTGTCAGATGCTATTTCTTTGCATTAAATGAATAACCATGCTTGGACATTTTCGAGGTGAAACATGATGCTAATATAGAAAAAACAACAGCATAGATTAACTATCCGGTGATGGTAAAATATCCAGTAAAAGATATAGTAAAATATTTTTTCCAATTATTTATATCAGGGTTTCTGCAGGTATTAGCTAATCTAATTGAATGCGTTTAATACCCTTTTTAATGCCCATGTCCAACTGCAGATACGTTTATTTACAATAATGTCAATTATTTCCACCTGGAATAGATTTCACACAGAAAGAGATATGTACGTATGATCTTCTGAGTGACAGTGAAACTAAAAAAAAACACACACAGATTTAACTTTGTGTATCATTATTAGTGCATATTTCTTATTATGTTTCCTTTTTACTCCAACTCAGTCTCAATGTTTTTCAGTTCAAGGCATTAGTCCTTGTATCTCCTCAGAGTATTTGACTTGCTGATCATTTGAGCTATGAGTGCACTGCCTGCATTGTTTTCAGCTGTCTCAGCAATTCCTCAGCATCCTTCTGAAGACTAGTACACATCTCAGTCAACATGGTCTTTTTCTTTCCCTGTGCTTCCAGCTCATCCTCCGAAAGCATCCTGCTTTTCTGTTAAGTCCACGCATTGCACCCACTCGCTTCTCTCCTCTCCATCGAGGTAAAGCCTGCATTTTGTCCTGGCTGAGGCTACAGAAGTTAATAGTTCTTCTGCGAGGGACACTTTGAGAACACCTGCACAAGGTCTGACCTGAGTAGAGCCTGAGCCTCAATAGTTTAAGTTAATGTTGCAGGACTCCAATTCCATGTGGAACACTACTGTAAAAATTTCTAGTGTGGGGCAAGTCCAAATTTTAAAATATAGCTTGTTTTGTCCTTTCAACATGTAAAGGATTTAGAAATATCAAGAGTTGGGAAACATTGCCTGAAACAGCTCAGAAACAATGGTTTGATGGGTGTGAGTTGTGCTGCACTGCAGTGTTCAGACACCAGAGCACCTTACGGCAGGTGCTGGTCCTCCCACTGGCACTGCTAGAGGTGGTCACTGTGGTGGCAGTGTAGGTTGAGCAGCAGTGGCTTTTGTGTTGTTGACAAGAGCAGTTGCTTTGCTGATCCCAGCAAAACAATCAACCAAAGTCAACCGCTGCCTGCCTTTTGCCACCCATATTGACATTTTTTTTTTCCACCGACAGCCTTTAACCAGCTTTGGAACAGTCCTTCATCCAACCACTTTTAGGAAAATTACACTTTCACATATTCCCAACACAACACTATTCCAGTGCTGTAACTTTGTGCACCGTCAGAACAGTGGCTGCAAAAAATAGCCAATTACAGAGTTTCGTTTGTGAATCATCACACAGTTCCGATCGAAAAAATTTAATGTTTATATAACCTTTTGAAAATAAATTACGAAGGACAATTTTTTTCCCATCAAGTGTATTTAATTTTTGAATGCCTGAAGACACTGAATAAAATATTTTTTAAATCTATTTTAGGTATACATTTTTGCAAAGTCTATTCAATGACTTATAATGACCCCCAGAAACCCTGTACATACCATTCTAGTAAATAGGAAGTGACATTGATAGAATAATATAAAACAGAATTGGGCAGAATTGTCCCACAATGGGGAGAGAAATTTTCTGCAGCCCCAGTTTAAAGAATAAAAGATTCAAGGTAACTCGCATGTCCATACGCACACAAATATTTAAACTGTTTTAGTACCTTAAGTTCTTTCTCCAAGCGGTCCACTTCAGCCCCCAGTGTATCAATAATGTTCTCTCCATGTTTCAGCATGAAGTTCTCAAGCTCCTCTGGGGTTTTTACCTGCTGAATGTCCTGCAAAGACAAGGAGGTGCACAGCTTAACATGGTGAGAATATAGGATTCATTCATTTGGCAGTATGCCATAATCAGTTGATAGGTAGTTTCATTCAAACTTTCACAATATATGTTGATGTATTTGGAGTAATACTTTAAAAAAACAATTACAGAGGGTGGTTAGGTCGGTTACACTGCTGTCATTTCATAGACCATTATGAGAAATAATATCTATTCTCCATGAAATCAGCCACTCACTGTGTTTAAGGACTGAAAGTATTCAGAAAAATATCAAGAACAGAAAGAGGAAGAAAAGTAAGATTTATTTCCTGCCACTTGGGAATAAAGGATGCATAAATGTTGTAACGGAGTGGTGAAAATGCAGGAGAACACAAAAAAGATACTTTTTGATCCAAATTTAACCAAAGGAATAGAAAAAAGGGCACATACACTGAGGATTTGGTCAATGTCTTGTTTTTCCAGATAAGACCGTGTCACCACTCGGCCATCAAAGTCAACTTCAGCCTTGAAACGCACTTTACTCAGCCCCATATCAGTGGCCTTAACATCATGGATGGCCCTGCTCATTGAAATAAAAAAAAAAAAAAAAGATTAATAACTCAAGCATACTACTGAATATGCATGGAAAGGAGATTAAAAAATGTTCTAACTCCACTCCTGTTGTTGATCATCAAGACTTAGGCCTAGTTGTTCTCAACATTCTCAGAGATGTGTGCTACTTAACAGGCGTGCCTGAAAATCTGCTGACCTTACAGCCGGGTCATTCTCAAGGAACTCTGTGAGCTTCTGCACACGTTCAGCCTGTATGGAGCGTCCTAGCAGGGCTTCTGTGTTTGTGTAGATGAGGAAGGCAGAGACAGTGCCCAGTAATGTTCCCACTCCCAGGGAGCCCAAACTGTCATAGAAGGGGTTGCCTGGGAAGTCACAGAAAGAGAAAGCATGGCAGGACTGTTATGAAATTAATCTCATTGATTGTATCACATTTAAGTCATGGCCAGCGTTCAACTGAAAGTCTAACGGTCATTTGCCAGTGGGGCTGCACGGCTGTAAATATAAGTTAACCAATACAAATAGTAAGGTTATTAATTACACAGTTCACACGTGTTTGTGCAACAACAAAAAGCAGGAATGCACCCTAACCCTAACCCTGAAGGATAATGTTGATGCTTTACATAACAAGAACACAAAAACCAAAATAGTAATCTAAAAAAAATGTTTTAAATACAAAAAAAAAACCTTCTGCTAAACCATTTTACCCACAATGTCGATGATAGAAAAGAAAAATCCCCATATATTTAACAAAACAAAAATTGAATAAATAGGGATAAATAGGGAAAAATAGCTTCAAAAAAATAACACACAACTTCTTTCCCTATTTTCTATTTTTTTTTTTCTGGTGGCCCTTCAAAGTCACAATCTGATTCCCTTTGCATTGCTCAGATCAGTCCAAGTGCAATAAAGAGCAAGAGAGACTATGCATTATTCTATCACAACTGTCTTTCCTTTTTACAAGCCATAAGCTCTAACTGTTCCTCATGTTTCCTGGATGTACTCACAGTCACAAAATACTGACACACCAATCCCGCTAGGAAAGAACCTTGTGCAGTACATATAACTACAATTATTTAGCACTAAAGCAGTAAACAGCTTTGGTTTTGTCTCTCTGCTTACCTGTGAGTGAAGTTAGTCCCATGCAGCCTGCTGCCAAAATGACTCCAAGTACGGCAGCCGCATCCTCAAGCAGCACTACATTAGTGCTGGGGTCTCGACTCTGCATGACTGCACACAAAGCAAACAGGCTGAATTCATAACACAAATGGGAAGTTATCTCCTCAGCAGTTGTCTTTTATACAATAAGTAAACCTTACTGGTTATCCTTTTGTCAGAATCAAAAATGATCTTAATCAATTATAAATTGAACACTAACTTCAAACACAACCGGTTTAAGCTAAATGTGAAACAGAGTTTCAGCCCATTACAACAGAGTGTAAGGATATAAATACTGTATTTCTCATCAAGGAACATGGAGGAAAAAAAAAACAAGACTGTTCCTCTGTGGGCTGATATTAAATACGTATGAATATTCTTATGATCAGAGATGTAGTCTACTGTCAGGGAAAAAAAAAATAAAACTTGTTTAGATTGACATTGAAATATTTCTGTTATACTTACCGTATTCATAAAAAGATAGTCCATGTTGATGGGCACTTCTCTTTATCTCATTGATGGCTACGAGTAAAGTGGCTAACAAAGGAAAATATGATATTATGAGCATAGCTAAATGTTTACGCAGACATTTTAATATGTTCTTAACATTTTGGGAGCCTACCTCCTTCAGATACTAAAGAGCCTGCCAAAATACAGTAGGCCTGAAAAGGGACGGATTGATATTTGTATCACTGATACTGAACCACTTTTCAAAAAAGGAGTAATGACTGGCACTTACCCACAGCAAAGATTCAATGGGCTCTGGATGCAGCAATCCCATAATGCCGTGGTACCAAGAGAGGCCTGCTCCCATCATGAAAATTCCCACTCCACTGATGAGGGATGCGATGTAACGCATGTTGGAAAAGCCATATCTGGAAAAGCCAAACAAAGGAATTAATTTAATGTAATTAGTTACAACAATAAAATTACAAATATGATAAATATGTTGCATGTTGTTGCAATTTAAATTTTTTCTCGTTAAATAAAAATCAGAAAATGGGATTTCCAGGGAAACCTGTTCTTACTTTTACTCAGTTCTATTTATTTCAACATTTAGGTAGTATAATGGCCCTGTATCCCAGAGAGCCAGCACAGGCCTTCATCTCTTTCCAAGAAGAAAATAAGCTTTTGGTGCTTACGGATGCACAGCATCAGGGTTGCGGACTGATTGGCTGATTCCCAAAGCAAGCAGGGCCTGATTGCAGGTATCAGCCAGAGAGTGGATGGCTTCTGAGAACATGCTAGCTGATCCAGTGTAGACCCATGCCAAGAGCTTGAAAAAGAAGTTCAGTCCATTGCTGTGAACAAAGCAAAGCAACAAATTTCTCTGCTTGGTGTTTTATAGATTATCACTTTGCCTGCTGTGGATGTGGTGTGGATTTTCAAAAAAAAAACAAACAAAAATGTTTTGGCAGTATATATATTGCTGATGTGTTTAAATATTATTAGTTTTGAATATGAAACATATTTTTGGGAAAGGGAATTAAAAGCTCCTTAAAATGGTAAATCTTATTGTGGCAACCATGTCATGGTCATTCATTTTCAAATCTCGTGGATGTGATTTCTGTCCTTGAACATATTTCACCTTCATCTGAGAAGCTTCTCCAATTCACAAGTACATCTGGGGAACATTCACAGATACAGAAAGGTAAACATATTTAATTTTGTAATTTGGGTAGGAATATAATCAAATGTGAGTTTTGACTTAATGCCTGCAGCTACTGTAGTGAGTAGAACAGCAGATTATTGCGGACTATAGGATATGAAAATCTATATTTTTAGTGAACAATTGTAGTTCTCTTCTATACAACACTGAATGGTTACATCATAAAAGTAGAAATTAGCTCAAAATGTCTCGCATAGATCAAGTGAAACGTCCATCCATGCTAAATCTAAGTCTTTGTGCTCAGGCAATGAAGGAAACGTTTGCTGTTCATGTGACTGCACATGTCCACTAACACAATCATTCAAATGAGATGGGCAATGGGGTCTCATGTGACACTAATTTCCCACTGTATTAAAATTTCAAGTACACAAACACGGACGCACACAAACTAAACAAGCTCAGATTAAAATATGTATGAGGCAGCAAAAAATTTAATTCTGAAAAAATTACATGCTGTATTTGTCTAATCCAATACCTCCTATTGGGGTACCAGCTTACAAATATACATTTCATAGCAAAATCAAAAAAATTGGAAGAGAATCTGAGGAGAACTTGAAAACTCACATGCAAATGGCAACCATGACCACTTTTCCTGGCCCTTGCAGAAATGTTGCCCTCTTGCCTGATCGAGGCTTTGTGAAACAAAGAAAGACTATTTTATGTTTGCAAAGTATTATAAGCGACAGTTAAACAAGAAGACAAAAATTTCTCTCAATTAGCTATGTATGTGGAAATCTACTGAAATTCACCTTCGTTTTACTCAGAAGAGTTTTGGTCATTTTCTAATCAAGGACCTTGGATTAAATTACCTTATAAAATGCACAGGGGAGACACTGGCCAAACAGACCAGCGAGGTACAGAACATGCTATTACATACCAGAGAAGTGCAGAGCAGTACAGTATAGCATAGTCATTTAAACTACATCAGCACTGTAGTTAAAAGGGGATGTCTGCATGAATGACATTTGACAATTACATTGTTCTATAAACTAAGGGACCTATGAAATGGAACAAAGATCAAAAAGACCAAATACCAGAGGGTATCACTTAGGGATATTTGTAAAAGTTCAAAAAACAGTTCATAAAAACAATAGATAACTTCATGGGTCTCACCTTGGTATTTCCCCAAAAGTCTTTGTATTCTTTCAACAACTGCTGATTGCGAAAAATATCTGGAAATATGAAAACAAGATTTATGTGTAAATAAAATATGTCAGCGTAGATAACAGGAGCTAAGGGACACTTAGATGGCACGACACTGACACGGATAATTGTGATGGGTTATATAATCATAAAACCAAACCATTCATTTGGAATGATACTTGAAGGATGTGCGCTATTAATACATAACAAAAAAAAACAAAACAAAACATACTTTCTTGGTACTCTCTCTCCACCTCTTTCCTGAGATTCCTCTCCCGAGCGAGAGCTTCATGGCTTCCCCAGACATCTAATGCTCTAATAGTTGGAGGAAAATTAAAGAGTGAAATGAAAAAAGAACTCTTTGCTATTTCAAGCTAAAACGTACAAGGATAATTTAAACATCTTCAGGGTTGTCATACAAAAAGATGTAATACTAACTTAGCTTCCACATCTGACCGCAAAAACACAGTGAAAGCCTCTGTGTCGTCATGGGGGCTACGTCTCCTGATTTTTCTAAGTTGTTCCAGGTCACTGGGAGAAAGAGGCAAGCAAATTCGAGAATTTTTGTTAACCTTTGATGGGCAGTCTTGTATTAACTAATCACAGCCACATGTCTACCTATTGACTCAAAAAGGAATTAAGTGCCAGCATTTCAGCCAGTATCAAAATGGCTCAACATACACAAATGTATGTGGTTGTGAATATTAAATCAGTTAAATCTACAGACAGTTTGAAACTGCAGTTACCTTGGTTTAAGACAGAACTCATTCATAGCTCTAACAGCAGTAATGAAGTTGTTCTGAGTGTACTTAGGCCCATATTCCCTTTTCTTCAGGACAGCCCGGACTGAGCATATAGCAAAAAGAAACAGACAACAAACAGTGTTAATTTGAGCATCCTATCCATAAACATAGAATTTCTTTTTATAGATTAGTCTGATGTAACCCTGTAAAGAATTACATCATTTTTAACTTTCAATTTACCTTTTACTTGAATTGACTCAGCTTTTGTTAGCCCCTGTAAAGTCGAACCTACAAGGCAAACAATTGATATCAGATAATAGCGCTTCAATAAATTGCTACTTAATGGTAAGAGATGTACGTGCCAAAATTAAACTTGAAATCTAACAAAATAAAGGCTGACATTTTTGAGAGGGGGTTGTGGCAAATATCCCCAAAGAGAATGCGTTTTTATTATTTGAAAAATCTTAAGGTTCTATGTAGCTGAAGGAACTATAGGAGCATGTCACCTGACAAAGCTGAGGTGGCTTTTGCAGCGCCCTGCGCAATCTTTTCCACCGTAAGGTCATCGCCGGATGTAGACTTTGGTGGAACATCTTTATTGTTTCCTGAAGTAGAGTAGTACTGTACCTTACCCAGTCCAAGTGAAGCGACACGGCAATCCTGGATGTTAAACCACAAGTTATGTATGCCACCACTTTGCCAACCTGGAAAGGAGAATACTGATTTGGTAAACATAACCTCAATGGCCATATCGAAGTAAGCTGCTCTGAACTTAAGAAGTTAACGACGGTCTAGCAACCATTCGACATAAACTCACCGTAGCACGGCTGGGGAAATCGCGGAGACCGATGCGAAAGGGACGCTCTGTGCTGCAAGGGGACCCTGCAGAAGACATGCCATGGTCTGTGTGCCAGGCTGGGGAACATCCTCACCGGAGCAGGGCTCTGTACTGCCGTGAGGAAACTTGCGATATCACAGACAACCCCCGTAAGCTCGCCTGTCAACTTAACGTCATTCAGACAGATTAACGCCAATGACACTCCACTCACGACTGACAGCTACAAAGAGCTATACTATTAGGATGGAGAAAAAACACCTTGATACATGGCTGACATTTGCACTAAATCGGTCTCTCTATCATTGACAATCACGCAGCTGGCCATCAATGCCTTGACCGTCAGCTAACCCTGCTGGAGACCGATATGAAGGCAACAAGCTAATCTAACTCTTTAGCTAACCGCACAAGCTAAAAGAATGACAAGTTCTGTTTAAACTATAACCAGCTTAATAGATGGAAATAGTAGGTCGTTACTTACATTCACAATGGATAATTCTGAAAGTTGTACCTTTCTATGTGGCTTCAGCATAATCCCTATCCATATTAGAGAATGTATGAAGAAAGTAGTTGTTACGCCGCTATTGGAAAGCGGTGGGTGCTACCGCTACAAACATTCACACGTGACCAGTGACGACCTGGTGACGTTTCTCTTCTCGTGAGAGCATGAGGCTCATTTAATAGACACCCCCTATCGCGATATTAGTCAACCCAAGGTCATCATCCTGCGCGTCATTCTATCGCCTTATACTTGACAATATCGGGATATTTACATTTAGTGCATGTTCAAGCGAGATATCGAGTCCTTACATTATTAATGTTGGGAAAAGAACATGACGTAAATTCAAACAAAGTACATATCTTATACATTTAACAAATATGATATTCATTGTATGTGTAAAAATCACATTAATTGGCAAGAAATAGTTAATTGAAATTATTTTCGTTATGAGATGTATGACAGAGCCTCACTTTTTAGTTTCATTACAACATGTTGGCTAAATTTGACTCCTTTCACATGCTAACAAGTTGTACTGTTTCTTCATTTAAAGTTAATTAGTTGCCAGGCATAAGTAAAGTTGAGGGTGAAGGGATGATTTATAATATCACACAAAATGAAAAAAAAAAAAAGACTTGTGAAAAAACCTGCAGGTTTATTGATTCTTGATTACAGTACAGAAGATATGTTTTGAGCTTGCATTGGTAATTAATCATTATCCTTGAGGAGAAGTTTGGGGTATTTAGGGACAGAGATAAAATTCATATATAAACAGTGGAAAAAAAGAATTGTGTTTTTATTAGCTAAGAAATGGCTAATTAAGGCTACATATGGAGTAGGTCCACTCCCTTGGGGTCTGGGATGTTGTTTTTACAGTAGCCTACAGTAGACAAACCAGCATTTTTTTGTTTCATGTGCTAAATTTTTTTCTGCTTGTTTTGTATTTTTACCTGTTTGTATATTAAGTTTACTCCCTTCCTAAGCAAAGAAGTGGAGTGTGGAGTACTTTGTGGAATAGCACAGTCATGAAGTTTACTCCAGGTACCAGTTGACTGCTAAAGATGGACAGCTGTCCGGAAGCACAGGAGCATACATATCTGGAGAGTTTTTGTAAACAAAGGATGTAGATAAGAAATAAAGCAAAGAGGGGAGAGAGTTTGATTATAACAGAGATTGATTGAGATGATTCACACTATACCCCCACCTTGACTCCGTATTCTCATGGATGATGTGATATCACTGGAAGATGGACATGCTAAAAACTTTTAGCTTGTGCAAGAAATTGTGTGATGCTGTGTCAGACTGCAAGTAGTTGCAAATTATGACTTGACTGCTGGCGGTCACAAAACCTTACAAACAGCTCTTTATAGGAGCATCAGTATTTGTAATATCTTGCGATTAAAGACTGAAAAATGAAACATACACACAAGAGAAAGGTCTTTTAGTTTTCCATGCACTTAAGCAATGGAATGTGAATGTCATGACATGAACAAGGGTGTCTATGACATAGCAATTGTGGGGGTTGCCTGCGTCATAGTAAGTTCCTGCACGTCAGTACCGAACATGAAAATAATACCTGCAGATCCATCACTTCCATTTCAAAATTATTAAAATGGAATCCAGAATACTCAGTAAATCAAGACCTACAGTACACTTGAAGAAGGCCATAAACTGGTCTTGGTACATTTAAGTAAAAATTAGAAAAATTATACAATGAGCACAATAAAGGGTGCAGATATGGAAGAAATGGAAGCATGTTGGTAGTTTTGTAAATCTGATGCTTGAGTAGTGACTTTGTGCTGGTACGCATGTCTGGGTTGCTGGTCATACAGGGAAACCAAAAAGCAGTTTGGATTTCCATTAGCGCATGGTAACAAACTCCTCAGATGATGTGGGATGAATGGCAATAGTCTTGTCAAAGTCTGCTTTGGTAGCGCCTATCTTGATAGCTACAGCAAAGCCTTGCAGCATCTCATCACAGCCCAGGCCCTGCATGTGCAGACCCACCACCTATGGGTAAAGGAACAATTCAACATTTTGAAATTAATCTAACTGAGACAATGTTGAACATCATACAGATTTTCTTAAGGTTGAGTGACAAAGGATGAGTAGACAGGTTATTACGACTTTTAATCAAGGAGCACATCATGCTTTCTGCCTGTGGAAGAAGCAGGCCGACTTATAGTTGTTAAAGTGGAGACTATGATGAATAGAGTCTGAAGAATAAATATTCAAACAACCTTTTTAAAGTAGTCCTGCACTTATACTTAATTTGGTATAATTTGTCATTGAAATCAATCAGCATATTCAATATTACTACTCAATATTACTACGATATTACTATTCCAATATAGTCAAGATTTGTCATATTTCTTAATACTCTTTGCAGTATAGCATTCTTCTTTTCCTTTTGGGTTTTCTGTTCAGGAGTCGCCACAGTAAATCAACCATATCCATCTAACCCTATTCTCTGCATCCTCCTCTCTCATACCAACTAACTTTATATCCTCTCTCACTATGTTCATAGATCTTCTTTTTGGTCTTCCTATCAGACATTCTTTTTACCTCCAGAACGTTCCTAACAAATTCCTCCTTCAACGTAACTCATACTCCATTTCTCTTCTTGCCAGTACCATGATAGTACAGCTTAAAACCTGCTCCTAAGCTTCTAGCCTTACTACCTTTCTACCTGGTCCCCTGGACACACAGTATATCCACCTTCCTTCTCTGCATTGTGTCAATCAACTCTCTACCTTTTCCTGTCATAGTCCCAATATTCAGTCCCTACTCTCAGTCCCACACTTTTGTCTTTCCTCTTCTCTCTCAGTTTCCAAACACGCCTTCCTCCTGTCTTTCTTCGATCCACAGTAGCCCAATTTCCACTGGTACCCTGTAAGTTATCTGGACCAATGGCAGTCATTGTTAACCCAGGCCTTGACAGATCCAGAATGAGATTCTTAGGTTCAATTTGCATAATTGGTTTGGGCACAAGTTTTATGCCGGATGCCCTTCCTGACGCAACCCTCTGCATTTATTTGGGTTTGGTACCCGCTCAGGGAGGCACTAGCTTGTGCCCTCCTGAGGCTGCAGTATAGCAATGACCAATAAATGTAAGCTACTTGCAGGGGCTGCTTTTAAGCTGGGAAGTGAACGTTTATTCATTCAATTATCATCTCAGAAACTTATTTTATTATTGGCCTTTAAAATGTTTCTGAAAAGATTTCAGAGATATGACCAAAGTTAAGATTCCGTTTCAGGTCTTTGGATAAATGCTTGCATTTGAGTGCATTTTGACCAAAAACTAAATGATTGCCTCCAATTTGCAAATAAGAATAGTCCTTCCCAATCACCAACACAATAATAAACTACTACAGCCATGTCAAAATGTGTGAATAAATAAACAATTAAATAATTCGAATGAAACTTTATGACCCACAGTGAGAGGGTACTTGAGAAAATGTTTTTTTCTTACTTAATTTAGTGCTTAACGGTCAAGAGTTATTGCGCTTTATTCAATATTGTCTTTCAGGACATTTCAAAACAATTTTCAGCTGCAGTCTTACATCTTTGTAGTTTGAAATTCTGAAAAGTGGTTAGTCTCTAATGGGCCTGTAACTGTCAGTTATTTTTGTAATCAACCCCAGCAGAGATGAGATTGTGGATTT
The DNA here is from genome assembly GCF_037954325.1 of Fistularia commersonii. NCBI lineage: Eukaryota > Metazoa > Chordata > Actinopteri > Syngnathiformes > Fistulariidae > Fistularia > Fistularia commersonii. The sequence goes on from NC_141296.1 coordinate 9,788,363, forward strand.
ATGCGAGTAAAAAAATACTAATCAAATATTATTGTTCGTTCGCAAACTTCATAATTTGAATGACAATCATGATATAACCTTTCCCTGAAGATATAATTGTTATCTGTTTCAGGCACAATATTTTAATTGGAAAAATCTGTTTTCGCTAGTTGGACTACATGAGAGCATTTAAAAATCAATATAGCAAAAACAAAATATTTTCCATAATTTCAAAGTGGAAAGCCGGCTTTCAAAACGCTTCTGGTGAGTTTTAGGGAAGGGAAGTTTGTAGAAGAATGCCTTGCAGAATAGCATAATAGTCTGTATGTCATTTGGTCAAAGTGTCATGAGCACTTGTGAATTTTCTAGTTGATTCAGAAAGGATTAGGAGAGACAACTTTGTTGTTTGATGCAGTTTCATTCCATTGAAAAAATATTTGGGTTACATGACAGAATTATTTCCTGCTTATGGCTTATATACTGTATGACAGATGGAAAAAAAAGAGATGGGACCATATTACCTGTTTGACTCCAAAAAAATCTAACTTTCAAGGTAATATTCTGGACTTAACAAAACAAAAAAATAGCAACAAAAAGACATCTCTCCAAAATGACATGTCCAACCAGAATAGATAATGTACTGCATTAAAATGTAATTATCTCTGACAGCAGTGGAGCAAAAATGTGGAGCACAGAGGACACATACCTTCTCCTCCTTGCCCACACACACCAGCTTCATGATGCATTGAGTCTTCCTGCTTGTGATCGCATGGTACATCGGCGTGAAAGAAGTCTTGTAGATCTTCACATTTTCCTTTCCTCTGGTTTTAATGGCCTCCTCTGTCATAAAAGCCAGCAGTTATGGTAATGAATCTAACATACATAAATACAGAATTTGAAAACCCTCCAATTTAACTTAGTATTACGTTAAAGACATACACAGACAGCATTCACTGTATAGGAAATGTGAATTGCCAAGTTAATGTTATTGCAGTGGAAGCTGGACTAGAAAAACCTTAAAATAGAACATTGCTCATCGTTGGACATCTCCGGTAAAATAGACATTTTTACATACCTTCTGTTAGGCCCACTGTACCAATGGGTGGGTGGCTAAAAACCACAGTGGGAATATTGGTGTAGTCCAATTTGGAATCCTTCTTGCCTTCAAACAGTCTGTGTGCCAGCTTTCTGCCAGCAGCAATGGCAACTGCACCAAAAACAACATATCAGTGTAACTCTGAATACAAGTATTTTAGTGCAACACATTAAAAAACATGGAAAAACACTTACAAGTCAATATCTTTACTCTCTCTAGAGATAATGACCAGCTAATGGCCATCACGAGAGTTAAGTTGTCATTTATCATAAATTATTTGGTAACATTTACTGTTCACCTTCAGGAAACTTGTTATGCCTTACTCCTGTTAAGATTTACTTGCCTATGTAGACCTGGAGGATTTGGAATAATATTGATCAACTGGTTTGTGGATTCAGCTACGAGCAGTTGATCATTTTACATCGCATTATCTGCCAGATTGTAATTTTTTGTCTCTAATACGTGCTTTGCTTTGACTCTACTGGCAGTCTGAATGCATTATACACTATGGTTTTGATTTTTACCAATATGTCCTGTCTGATGATATCAGCATAATTTCTTTGCTTTTTGCAGACATTGTGGGTCTTTTAGCTTGATTACATGATGGCTTTGAGGCTGTCTTATTATCGTTGGTACATAAACTGAAAGAGGTAAAATGAGTGTTAACACCTAAATATCTGTGTTTGCTTATGAGAAATGGTGGCTTTGCAGTCTTGGGGTCTGGTTCAAGACTGAGATTGGAGATGAAGTGTAATGCTGGGATAATACTTTATGATTTTTAGTCGCATACATAAAACTGAAAGCGGGAAGGAAATCCTAAAAAAGTCTTACTGAAGTCTTAGCACGTGCATTTTAGTTGTAAAGTGTAAGGTATTAATCTTAGATCAGTCTTTTCCTAGTCTTGGGGCTGACAATGATATCAAATGTGTCTGATATTATCGCAAGTCTTTCAGTCTACAGAGACGTAACACAATCATCAACCAAGATGATGAGCTCCAACAAAACCAGAAAAAGTAATGCTGGTAGACAATCGCCTGAGCAATATTGGCAGCAGCGTTGGTATTTGTTGGCTGAATGGCTGAGCGGGAACGGCGAAGGACATCCAGATCAAAATGGACCGCCTAGAAAGAGGAGTGGATGGTGGAGATGTGGGCAGAACATCCAAACTTGTATGATGTAAACCCTCCAGCGTATCACGATCGTGTAGAGAAGGAAAAGCGATGGACTGAAATAGCAAAGGCTCTGCAAATAGCCAGTGAAAACACTGCTTGGTGGGAAAAAAAACTGCTGAAAGAATCTAGTCTTTTCAAAATCTTTTCATAGTTTTTAGATGTACGATCCACAGTATTTGTAAAATATGTATTTGGAAAACACTAAAAACTAGTCTTTACATGTGAACTGGTATGAGAGGAGTTTTACACCAGTCTTTTCCAAACCTTTTCAACGTTTTTAGACGTATGGGTAGCATGACAGATGTTTCATTGAGCTGATATGCCTGTAAATCTACCTGCTAATACCCATTCAATGTCTCATCTCAGGGCAGGAATTTGAGTGATGAAGAGACATATACCGCAATAGGGTGTCTTGATTCAATCTTAAGTGATGATGTCAGTCCCTTGGATAAATACAACTTATAAAAACTGACATTAACCAGGTGTTGTAGCATAAAGCTCTGTAAATGCGAATAAAATAACTTCCTACCAGGTGTGAGAAGGGCTTTGCCACAAACATCTCCAACTGCGTAGATTCCTGGTCGAGTGGTGTTTTGGAACTCATCCACTACAATGTGACCTCTTTCATCCGTTTCCAGACCCTGACACAAACATCAACATTCATTTTGTGTTGAGGGACAAACGCAACTGAAGAAAATTTATGGTCTTGTACATTTATTACCTGATCTAAAACAGTCTAAGAGAGAAAATTGACCAAAATGTTTCGTGTGCCATTCTGTAACCTATGATTACTAACTACATAAGAACAACAGAGAACCACATAATCATGGGAAAATGGGATTGCATTATCTGATTAAAAGTATGCAGTTCCATTGATGCTGTGTATCACTCATCATGTTATTTTCTTACCATTTACTAATTACGCAGAGGGAAAAAGTACATTTTGAAAATAAATCTTTGTCAATGTTAATAACTTGTTTCTATTCTATTAAGTAAACTGACGATGAACCTCATAAAGTGGCATATGTTTATGTTAAACTTGGTTAAACAAATCCAGCTAATCATGTGAAGCAGTTCAAATTTCACTAAAAATGGGCAATCTGATACCCTGCATATCTCTTTGGCTCACTACTTTTAATCAACTTATATAGAAGAAGGAGGACTTGACTAAACCAAGACTTAACTACCTCCAGTCCATTACTAGTTTGGTTGGTCACCCTAAGCTAACCACCAAATCCAATTTGCAAGCACCTCAGTGCTCACCTCTGATTACATGCAATTGACTGTAACAAAAATAGTTACTTGATAGTTGTTTTGTCTGGCATGCTGATAATCTTCTTTCTGGCTTAAGATGTTGTGCGAAGTTTATTTCATCTTCTGTTTCAATGAAAAGCAATTTCATTACTATTTCCTCAAAAATTGTGCTCTCCGTTATCTGCTACACCAAAAAATGTGAATATTTATGTTGCATTTTTATAATCTTTCTTCAATATTATGGAGTTGCTATTTTGAGGACAGCTGAGGAGAATGCAACAAATCCTTCCTAAAGAAAGCCAAAACTACTGAAGTCATTGTTGAAAATAGACAGGATTTCCACCTGCTGCTGGTTTATCCTGTTATTGATGGGTGTTGCATGTGCTTTCTCAACCTTAAAAAACTCTTCTCAGTGGGAGGAGTTAATAACTTTGTCTGTCTAGATTAATAATTTTCAGTGTTTTTGACTATTTGTCAATGTCTCATCACATGTGTGAGCACTGACTTCAAAGAGAACATCATGAGGACTTACCACCTGCTCAATATTCAATCTAGAGGTGTTGGGTTGTCTACCAATGGCCCAAAGCAAACAGTCCACCTCCTTGAGCGTACTGATCTTTTCCTCATCATTTTTCTTCTCTGGGTCTTTAGTAACAACTGTTACTTCAAGACCTTTGTCTGTTTTACACACAGACTTTACCTGGGAGTTTTTCCACAAGTCTATACCAGAATTTTGAAGCTCTTTGGTACAGTTTGTGCTTACAAAATTGTCAAAGTTCCTCAAAACCTGGGGGAAAAAAAAAGTATTTCCATGACTATACTGCTCCTGAAATCTTCAGGTCAAAATTCAAAATTTTATAAATCAAAGAATTCCTTGGTGTTTTATCTTAAAATATTTTCTCCTTACTCCTGTCTGTCGAATTACGAGGGAGGTTTTAGAGCCCAAGGTGGAAAGGATACCGGCCATCTCCACTGCAATATAACCAGCACCCACAACAACGCTGTGCCTGTAGGGGAAACAAAATGTGATTATAGGCATAACATTTACCAGGACATCTGGCAAGAGCCCAAAATCAGGGGTTCTTACTTTGGAAGGCTTTCAAGTTGAAAAAAACCATCACTGGTGATGCCTAGACTTGCCCCTGAATTGATCAACAATGAAAATAACAGCAGCAGTAGTAGTTTATGGTCAGACTATAATGTGATGACAGCATTTCCATTTCATTAAAAGAAGTAATCTAAACTAAACACAAGTAGTAAAGAACAGTAACTCACAACTCAGTATTCAATTTAATTAGTTTCTTCTCATTATGTAAACTTTAATAAGGCCAAGCAGCTTTGACTTTAAGTAGTGGACCAACGCTTTTCACAGAAAATAGCTCTGTCTCTAAAGCACTGTCAAACACTGGAAGTCACAGATGCTAAAAAGCGAAGAAACAAGTTTCTATTTTCCATTTCACGCGATATTTAACATTATACCCTGAAATTTAAAGGAACATTGCCGTTTTTATAGTTTGCTTTTGCATCAGTCTGCATTGTAAAAAAACCCACTCATACACAACTGGCAGTGAGAGATAATCTTTTCCAAGTACAGCATCTTTAAGTCTCCTACCAGGAACTTCAGTTTCACTCAATACTGAAGGCTGCCCTCCAGTGGCGATGAGGATGTGAGGCGCAGTGTATTTCTTCCCGTTAACCTCCACAGTTGGTTCTGGGTCGACTGTGAACCTTGCGTGACCCATGATAGTTTGGATTTTAGCCTGTAAAAAAAAAACAAACAGATGCCATTCGAATTTAGGTATTTGCATACGGAAAAGTTATAGTAAGAAACATCTAACCAGCATTGTTGTACAGTCACAAGTGTATTTCAGTATATTTTTCCTCGATTTTATCTTATTTTTATATCTTTAACCTACTGCATTTCAAAAGGGTAAGGTGTACTTTCCACTCCACTGTAGTTTCCCTGATAGCTGTAGCTGCTAGTTACGGTTTAGACACTATGTGATCATAGACCTCTTGCCTGATGACAACAAGAAATCTAGAAAAGTACTGATTGTGAATATATGAGTTAAGATTGAGATCAGTGGGGCTGTCTTTATTGAGTGAGGAAATTCTCCTGTTTCCTGAAAAATAAAAAATCAACAATTTGAAACTATATGCATCACAGAGAAAATTAGTCTTCCAAGGATGATAAGATAGTAGTTTTCTGAAGGCAAACATTAATAGATTATCCTAAATAATATTCAAACACTGAGGGGGAACATTTTGTAGCATGGGAAAGCTTCCTGATTACTAAACTAAAAATTTATTGTGCCCCAAGACACTTTCTTTCTGGCAAGACGGAATTAATGAAATTGCACATATGTAATAAAATTGCACTTACTTTGTCAAGATTGTTGCGATAAATGCGATTCAAATGACTGACATAGGCATCCCTTTTGGACTTGAGAAGTCTACACACAAAAAATAGGACAGATTGTTAGGAGGTATTTCTTCTTTAAACTTCATTACAGGAATGCACACATTATCTCAAAACAAAATTTTCTCAAATAACAGTTGGGTTCATAAGGATAAGAAAAAAATTAATAGTGAGGAAATAGTAAGTATAACAGTAATTTTATCCTTAAAACTAATGATACGTTGCAAAAAGAATGAATGAACATTCTTGTCACATTTTATGTCTCTACATACATTTGCAGGACACAACTACACATGTTTACTAAAAACTGACAGTCCATTTATCCCACTAATTTGAATGTTATGATACCTTTCACGTTCCCTCAAATGTCCATTAATTCTGTAAAAAGATGTCTTTTCAGAGAACAATTCATTTTCAGGAAATCTTGCAAAATGTTTTTCTGCTACATTCATTATTGTTAGGTATCTATTTTGGGTTGTAAAAATTTGCCTTAAGATATTTGCGAAAATTAGGTTTTGACCGGTGTGACACAGATTTTAAATCTTGAATTGTAGAACAATGTTTGTTGTGTTTAAAATAGACCTGTGCATCAAATATGATGCAAATCAGTCACTGATCTTGTATCTAATGTTAATGATACAATGTTCAACTATCCACAGACCACTACAATATAGTCTAAAAAGGAAACTGCAGCCCTAACTGCTCTTTGGCAACATCCTGCTGACTGTGAGACATTTACACCTGACAAACACACAGAACAGCCAGAGCATTCTGTTGTTTGTCTCCAAGCAGCTCAAGGGCTTCAATTTCCAGGATTTTCTGCTTTGTCCAGGAATTTAAACTTGCATGTCAGTTTGAGCTGTGGGATTATCCAAGAAACCACAACATTACCTTGACTTGTATGCAGTTGCCCGCATTAACATTAAATTTCGAACCATAATACTTCTAATATCAATCTCACCAATGCTATCTCATACTAGGAATGTAGAATTTACAACAGTTATGTGACACAAACGCCTGTTTATCGTATAGAATCCATCAACACTAACTGCAACCTCAAAAATCACTGAAGAGTGAAAGAGACACATTTTTTAACTTGGAGCATGGAAACTTAATATTTGCCTCATCCATTGTAAAATGAAAAAATAAGGTTTTATATCTGTTAATTGATGATGTTTCCAAACGGTCCCTCATATTTTTTAAGTAACAACCCTAATAGTTCTGAAATAAATAAAAGTTATAGATCCATACAGACAGCAATAAAAAAGTCATACCAGCACAACATTAGTGGACTTCCAAACCCTAGATATGCATGTTGAAGAATATGACTTGGTCACCCATTGCTGAGTCCTATATTTCACAGGCACCTTGACTTTGTTGTGCACAGACAAGTGAGGCAAAACGAAGCATCATGACAGACTCAATGGTTTCCCATGAAAGGGACAACTCTTTGTTCCAGGAACAATTGTAACTGGTTTGACACAACTTTATGGAGGTTGCACAAAGACAAAGTGAAAAATGACACCAAGAGATTGCTTACTCCCAACTGAAATGACTATTTTGAACATCAAATCCATAGTCACTGTGATCATGGAGATACTCTGCATGGACTGCTGCATTCCACATAACCTATGAGGAAAGAAGAACGTTTACATTTCCTGAACACTTTTGTGTAATTCATAGTTAATATATAGACACAGAAAACAGTGCAAGAGAAAGCTACCTTCTTCGGGACACAGCCAACATTGACCTGAAAAATGATCAAGCACAGTATTTCAGTCACTTCAGGAGGAGCTTTGAAAACAACAGCAACAAGGCCATATTAAGAAGAAAAAAAATAAAGAAGTAATTCAAAAATCAAAAAATGAAGAAATACATTTATGAGTCTGTGTATACCTGTAAAATAAATCAAAAAAACTCTAACAGGTGCAATTACAACATATGATTATATGTTAGAAATTCAAGAAATTCAAGACACCTATGCAGTATTCTATGTAAATGTCTGCATTTTCTTTTCTTTATGTCAACATTCTTCAGTTTGGTGGTAGCTAATGGTTATAATTTACATCAAATCATATTTACTGCATTTTTTCAGGCATTAGGATTTGAAAAACAAAACAAAACAACACTGGTACGAATAACCAAAACATAATGCCTGACACAACTGGGTTACAGGTAAAAAAAAGGAGCCCTTGAGACTGTAGACCAATAGTCACTTTCAGACCATGGAATGAAGATAATCAATAGAATATACATGAACACATTTACATTGTAAAATTAAAACTAGCTCTGCAAGCAGGATTGAATGATCTCGATTGCAAACCTCCTCCTATCTTCACCAAAGAACAAGCCTGTGTCAAATCATCCTCCCCAGAAGAGAAGTTGGTCTTGGGCACTTACTTTGTCCATTCAGTGGCACCATGACCAAATTGAAATTTAACAGGTGGATTTCTTCAGAGCAACAGCCTATTTGAAATATCATCTAAATCTGACACAGGCCCCCCATGTGGTGTGACTATTTACATCTTGGGCTCATCTTGAGAAGAGTCACTGCTAAAATGTCTGCCAAATTACCAGAATTAAGGTCCTAATACTCTTTCACCTAACTTAAGTGCAACACCCCAAATGGATAGGAGCAGTATATTCGAATACAGCACTTATTACCAACAGATATGACTGAGTGTAAATATTACCCTCTAAGTGGTGGCGTGGCTCACGTGGTGAAACACATGTTTTGGAACCAAACGTTTCCGTTTTAATTCCTGCACCACTCTAACCTGTCAAAAGCATTCTTGAGCAACTTCTCTTCTGCCGATCATGGTTCATCCATGATGTGTAAAATGCAGTGGTCAAATTTCACTGATGTTTTGCTGTATGTATGACTGAATTTGACAAAAAAGGGCTTTCGTCTTGAGAGTTCTTCAGACTTGTAAGTATGAATGAGATCAAAGCATTTGCCATGTTCAAGGCGTATGAAACTTTGTGGCAAGCCTCAAAATTCTCACCCACAAGCCCATCCATCATACAGCAGGATAGAAACTAAAAAGCTTCCTAACTAACATTGCAGTAGCCATGTGCCGGTGAGGATAAAATTAAGTTTTCAAACCACCAGTTGGTTTCGGCTCATGCCAAGGGTCTTTCCTGCACTGCATACCTGTGTTCATGCACCAAGGTCGAGTTGCTATATTACTATCCTCACCTGAAAGGGGTCAAGACTTTCGAAATTTATCTGCTTGGAAGCGGTAACCTTTACAAACAATGTTTTTGAACGCACACGCACAGACATACTGCAGCACACACAAAACTAGGTCTGACACTGAGCGCTTGTACAAAAGCAGCGTACGAGTGAGCAAGCGACTGCTGTCTGGATTGTAAAACAGTTTTATTTTTACTCACGCAGGTACCTCCGAGTTTGTGGCTCTCGATCACGGCGGTTGCTGCTCCGAGTTCCGCCGCCCTGCGGGCCCCCGCCAACCCTCCGGAACCGCCGCCGATTACCAGAAAGTCGAACCGGGTTGCTTCGGACATGCTGCGACGTGTAATGCCGTGTCTGCGAAAAGACGAGAAGAGTGGGTTTCTAAGGACGAGGGTGGGCGTCCGGATTAATATTGCCATAACCAGGAAGCTCGTTGCGCGCGCGTGTGTTTGCGTGTGCGCGTGTAGACAAATGGGCTGTGGGAGGGTCAAATGAAAGCCACTGCTGTGTCATTATGAATTGCAACAATAGTGTGTAAATCCCAGAAAACGTTTTCACAATGCTCATCATGACCCCGACGAGCTACAGGGCTCACGAAAACAGTCGTTAGTTAAAACGCGGCGGATCCTGAATTAGATTAACAATCCAACTCAAAGCAAACCAAGTTATACAGATCAAGCTTTATGACATTTCGCAAAGTTGTCGTTTTTTTTGTACTGAACGCTTACATACCTCGTCAATGCCAGGGACACTGACACAGTTGGAAGCAATCTGCATATTTTCCCAAACAGCATGTTTTATGAATTTCTAGGGCATCATTCATAACTGTCCGTGGCGCGCTGCAGTTGATCCACCCGTTTGGCTCCTCTCACCTGGCGGAGGCCTGTGCTTCGATATCGTTGTCAGGTTGACAACAAAAGCTTTTAACAACTTCCTGTGTCAAAGCGAAACCCTGCAGTGACACAAATCCTATCATTATCGAACTGGTGACATGAAAACTGCTTCCATGAAAAAAAAAATACAGTTAAAAATGTCACAACTAGGGATGTTCCATTTTCAGATAGCGGGACAATGACTTAATGCTAAACTATGATAGTGGAAGTTGTCATCTTCCAGGGCGTGGATAAATGTTACTGACCAATCAAATCGGCTCATCGATGTACGAATACAGACTGAGACGTAAATGAGTGAGTGCATACGGAGATTCAGGAATCGTAGTTTTCAAGACTAACGCCCACGCTACGTCTAGCTCTTTAAAGAAAAAACTTCCGGTCATGGCAGCCGAAGGAAATTCCCTTCACTCCGTTGTCATTACCTTTCACCTTGTGCGTTAAATTTACATCCACCTCTTTAGTTTTAAATCATCCTGGTAACATACTATACCTTAATACCAGGATGATTTAAAAAAAAAAACCCAAACCTTTTAATTTACCGTGTAGCCTCTTATTTTGAAGGCACGTGCAAAGTGTTTCCGGAAGTAGCTAGCCAGAGCTAACAAACATCAAGTTCCTTCTATACTGTCCGTTAGCGGCGTCGAGAAGCAGTCGGATAAAGCCTGCAAAGATTTTCTTTTCATGTAAGTTCTGTTTAGTATCACTCCACTCAGGCTTGCGTTTTCGATCTTTTTTTTCAAATACCGTAGATCGACAGTTCGATCGCGGGGTGTCACCTTTATAAGCCCGTTTTGTAGCTAGGTAACTGTAAGGCCTTCTCCTTGTTTTCATGTGGAATGTTGCTGCGGCGAAAATCCTTAATTATTCCATTCGAAATTACTTTAATATATTTAGTTAACTTCAGTATGCGCGTGTTTTCCAAGCCTTATTGTAAAGAAAACTGCTTTTGTTTTGAAGGGAAAAAAAGCTTGCTGTATGAGCTAGGTGAGGGGGGAGGGGTTCAACGGGCCTTGTCTAATATGTGACAACACTTTGAGCGTCTGGTTTCCTTTTCACAGGAGGATACTATCTTGATGGGCAGTTAACGTAACAGCCCCCGGACGCCTCCGATGGGTTAACCCCTGCCGGGCTGGATGTTCAGTCTCTCAATTAGAAGAAACTCTTGCCAGATGACCACTCAACATGAAGCCCATCAGTTATCCAGGCTTGCCATCCTCAGTGGCTGGTGGACATTCAAATTTTGTCCTGGATCACGTCTTGGGCACCTCAAATGCAATGTATTGCGACAAGTGTGGATTCTCTACGACAGATACTGCAGAATTCAAGAAGCATACCATTGAACATTTGGGAACAAGGTATCACTGCTTTTACTGCTACAAGGTCTCGTTTAGTGAGGCAGAGCTATGTGCTCACCTGAAGGAACACACTAAATACCCATTCAAGTGCCCTCACTGTGGGCATGGCTATATGAGAAGGTTGTGCCTCGTGAAGCACATTGAGCGATTGCATGGCAAAAACATTGGTCAAGGACTCACAAAGCCAGCAATGACCAAATCTCAGCATCTTCCAATTTCCTGTGCCTTGCAAGATGTGCCCACTTCTGGCCCATCAATACGGCAGCCATTTGTTCGTGTCACCGTACCAACACCCAGCATACCTGCTGTCAGACTAAGTAAAGACCATCAGAACAGTAAAACACTCAAAACAAACCTCCAAACTGTAGCAAATCATAATGGAGAACTTTTACCCCCTCCAAACGGACTTCAGCACAACAGGGCTTTAACAGTGTCACTTCCAGAGGAAGTTACAATCCCTGCCGGCTGCCTGGTTGAACTTGTTGAGGTGAAAACTGTTAATGGGACGAAGGAGCTGAAACTGAGGCTGGTCTCACAACAAGAAAATGCATCTGTGGTAAAAGACACAAGGATGACAGACTCTCAAAATGCAGCCCTTGGAAAGACATTATCACCCAAATTCAATCTTCAAAATACAGTAAAATCTGCAAATTTTGGGATGTGCAATATTAACAGAAAGCAGTGCGAAACAAAGGCTGTGATAGGTGAATGTACTGATAGTGGCGCAATCCATTTTTCAAAGAGCCAGTCAAATCAAACCAGCAAAGAAAAATGTGGATTGAAAAGAAAGCCACAAGAAGTTATTAATCTGGAATGTCAAACGAGCAATCCGAGCAAAGTTTTCAAAAGCATCCTAAATCCAGGACGAGGAAACAATTGTGTGATCAGTGCTCCGCAGAGAGAACCTATAAATGACAAGACTGCATCATCTCAAGCTGTTATTTCTCCCCGGATTTCAAATAGACTCACAAGCAGCAAGCAACCCGAGAACACCAGAGCACATGTCCCTTCGAAACCTCTGTGTGAGAGGAAGACATTTGTCCTAGAGCAACCCAAGAGTCTCCCCATGAAGACAGGAAGTGACGTAAAAAGCACTCCTTTGGACATGTCATTGCCTGTTAAGATGGAACCAGGAGAGATGCGCCTCAAAGACACTTCCCCTACAATAAATAAAGCAAACTCAAGTGTAAAGCAGGAACATCTGAAATGTTCTCCATCCTTGAATGTTAATTTGACTGCAGCTTTCAAGGCTAATGCCACTTCTCAGCAGACTCTTATTGAGGTAACATCAATCAAAACAAATTTCTGTCCCAATCGTGCAAATTCAGGCATTCCAACTTGGAATCAGGAAGGTAAAGCCACTGAAAGAGCAGCCAGTGCAGAGATTCTACACCCTGGAGGGTTTCCAGTCATCTCCTCTGTATTTTCATTGAGTCAACAGACAGAGGATGCCCAAGGCTCCATTCAGCCGCTGGTTCTTGCTCTGCGTGGCATAGTGATGCCCAAAGACAGCAGCTCTGAACGTTTCATACAAGAAGATGTCAAGGAAACCAAGGACACTGAGCAAGGAAAGGAGATGCCAAAGCCTATGCATGGTACTCAGGAGGTCTCACACAAAGGATCTTTTGCCCCTCCTTGTTTATTGACTGAGCGGACAAGTGAGTGTGTGAAAACAGAAGACATTGATAAACGCATTCAAGAGTCCCCTTCTCTGACACTGGATGAAATCAGTGTGAAAGAAGAAGAAAAGGGTACAAACTCAACACACAAGAGTAATTGTACTGACACCTCTGTCTTCAAATCTTCAGACGACACCCATGCAGATAAGGCTAGGAGTTTTTCTTCTCTACAGCAAACACTGGAGCCTGATCTCTCCTCAAAATTCCTGACTGTCTCGTTGGAAAGAGTGGATGAGAGTGTATGGAGAAAAAACAAAAATGGCCTGGAACTTAAAATGTCCAAATATAAGACTGAGACGCCTCTGGGCCCTCCAAGTGACAGTGCAATTATTCATCCAATGCCCCTGAAGGTGGACCAACTAGTGAAACAACCTGGCCCAAACCAGCCAGTGGTTGTACTCAATCATCCAAAGCCACGGGCCTCCATGCAAAAAATTACAGGCACTGTTGCCGTTAAGGGAACCCCTGAGATGGTCCCCAAGTGTCACATAATAAAAATGAGGCTTAGTAAAGTAATGGGGCAGAAATATGAGATGATGGGATGCACTGTTAGGGTCTGTCCATGAACTAATCACATAGGGCAATTGTGGGAACAAGTGTATATATGTCAGGAATTCCTAGTGGTACAGTCAGACATGTAGACTTAAAGTACATGTTGTGTGAATAGTTAAGGAAAAAGGGGATTAAAACCATGTCAGTTTTAGAGACTGAAAATTGTCCGCATGGGATATGGATTTCTAAAATACGAAGCTGTTCAACATCTTCCAGTCAATGAACACTAGTGGATTGCAGCCGGTATTTAAACAAATGTGTGTAAAGTTTGAGTTCTCAGCCAGTAGGTCTGAAAAGGTGAACGCATGCTCTTTGCATGCTTTAATTTAATTTTGTTTTTATATTTTTAATTTTGTTACCCCCCCCCCCCCAAAAAAAAAAAAAAAAAAAAAAATTGAATCCAAGATTTCAGTGAGCATTTAGCTTGTTCACCTCAAACCTACATCCCACGGTTACTGTGCAGTACACAGCTGTGATTTTGCGTGTAAACTCTGGGTAAATACTACACAGATTATGCAACGCAGAATACTTAATTAAATAATGAATGTATCATATATTTAAATTCACTAAATACACATAGTCTGCAATCTCTTTTTCTTGCTTGTTGCACATTCAGCTAGCATTAATGTTATAACCAATTTGGCTGTACATCATTACTAATTTCAACAATTTTTCTCATCCCCAAGCATTAAGTTTTTTAATGGAACCCAGTCTTGTCCCTAGTCTAAGTTGGAATTTTTGTTTTGGGCAGTTTCAAAGTACATTTTGTGTCTGTCATTTTTCCAGTATGGAATTCAGTCAATCCTTGAAAACTTGTTTTCTGGGAAATACGGTGTAATCACACCTTTTTCCAGATAATTGGTGAATAGATGAGTAGGTCTATAGCCGCTGTTGTGTGAAAATAATTTGAGCTTGTGGCTCTAAATGTTATGACCTTAAAGTTTGGTACATTGTTTACAAGGAGGACCTTAATTTGCTATTTATATGACATGGAGACCCCAGCAGTTTTGTAACACAAGCTGATGAGGAGTACCTGCATGCCCCTCAAGTGTTGCATTTCACAAGGCACGAGGTAGGAAAAAAAACAGCGTGAGATGAGAAGGGATAGAGTGACAAAGTTTTGTCATTTTGCATTTTTTTTTTATTTCAAATCTCATATTTTTATCGTATTATTTTTGCTACTTTGCTAAGTATATGTTTACAATGTTACTTTAATATTTAGTAGCTAATTTGTGATCACCCAGAATCAGGCTATAGGCCATAAAATACAGTATAAATTGGGAAGGCAAACATTGAAAATCGTTGTTACTGCTACTTCCATGCAGTGACAGTTTTTCAGCCTCACTTTCTTGTGTATATACATTATGGTCACCCATCGATCTTTTTATGTAAATAGTTGCATTTACGTATATAACTGGTGTTCTTACTCAGCAGGGAACTACAAATATCCTGCTGACTCTTACAAGAAGTTGTCCTAAACCTTCCAAACACTGCAGTGTTTGAAGCTGCTGTGACGTGTATACATTCTTTTTAAGGCATTGACATTCTTTCCTGAGAAGTCTGTCTTTATCCTCTCTTCATTTGTGTGACAGTTACTCATGGTCTATTTCAAAGTGTCATGGGCTCAGTGTCCAGTGTTGTTGTGTTTCATTATTTTATAGCAATTCTGTATCATTTCTTTTTGTATTAAAGCTAGGTAAACATGTTTTACATGGCTGATAACATTTTCTTACAGAATTTTGCATTGAGGCCTTGTAAATACAGCATATTTTTATTGCATACAGGACTGTTTCAGAAAATTAGAATATTGTGATAAAGTTCTTTATCTTCTGTAATGCAATTAAAAAAAACAAAAATTACTTTAATATTTAAAATCCTCTAATCATTTGGAATAGTATTTTTGAGTTTTCTTAAGATGTATACTATAATTAGCAATATTAGAATAATAAAAGGCTTGCAATATTTCAGTTGATTTGTAATGAATCCAGAATGTATGACATTTTTGTTTTTGTAATTAAGGTAAAGAAGATAAAGAACTTTATCACAGTATTCTAATTTTTGAGACAGTCCTGTATATTCAAGTTGGGTTTGAAAACTCAGTTTAGAGAGTAAAAGTAACGAGGGCTCTCTAACTTGCCAACCCAAAGAAGACTATTTCACACTGTACTTTCAGTCTGATTTGGGGCCGTGCATCCATTTTTTTTTAATCAACTTTCACTAAGATTGCTTTAATTAAAGAATCTGTCATAAATTGTTATGAAATAGGTTATTTAATTTAACAAGGGGCACAGCTGACAGGAGGTCAATTGCCAAGTTGTAAAGCAAAGTCTGACAAAAAGTATCAGCCACCAGAGGGTTCACTCACCTCCTTGAACCGCCATAGTGTGTGCCTGCAAGAGGATTTTAAGTTGGGAAATGTTGGTGAATACTGCTCTAATCCACCCTCAGCCTTGTATTTACTTTGATGTCAGTACATTTAATACAGTGGCGTTAACTAACATTGCCTTTGTATTTTCTGTTGTATTATTGACACACTTTGGCGTTCATAAACAACCAAACCAGCTTTGTTAAGCACAGATGCAATATTGAGGAGCTAAAGCAAAAGTGCGTCCTAGCAAAGATTTTGTTATATTATCTACGACATTGTCTTTTTACAATACCTACTTGTATGCCTTTACATCAGACTGATTTTAAATTCTCTCGTTAAGCTAGAGGTTGTAATCAGGCTGATAAGACTACACACCTCCTGTCTGCAAAATTGATGTTTTGGGTAAAAGGGGCCATGTGCCAGTCTTGGCAGATGATTCTACCTTGCTGATGATACTGCCAGTCATTTATTGCAGGAACTGCCTTACATCCCTTTTTATTAATGGACTTGTCAGCACACAGTTTTCTGGGTACTTGCTGCTTGCCATTTTTTTCCCCACTGATGGATGTAAATGGGTATATAGAGTAAAAAAATGATGTCAGCAATAAAGTCAAACATAAGAGGAGAGAGAAGACATTAATTGACAGCAGTGAAGAAAAGGAAGGATTTAAGGATTGCAGAATCAGATTTTTAAACATGGGCACTCACATTGTTGGACTTGTCCTGTTCTAAAGGTAGACAGCACATACTGAAATTCTCCATGAACCACATTTTACATTGTAAACCTTAATAACACACAGTCTGTACCAAGGGTTCACTGTGTCAATGGAGCAGTCGCGTACCAAAAGTGCACCGTCCGATTGTATGTAATATGGATAATTTAGAAAATGAAGACTTCAACTAATTTTCACTTTGAAGAAATCAAATAATCTCACATGTGAAATAATAGATGCAAGGCAGTTTCAGCATCATCATGATTGCAGGCCTCAACATAGCATTCTTTTTCACATAAATTCAGGCAAAAATATTATGGCAATTTCATTAGCAATAACCAACCACATCTTTTCACCAGAATATTGAGTCTTTGTGATATTTCCCACCAGCAGATGGTGATAAAGCCACATTGTTCTGACATGTCAGGACTGAACAACGATCAAATAAAAAGAAGAGAAATATCAAAGAAAACGTTTTTTGTTCTTCTGTGAATATAATTTAGGGTCAGCCCAGAGACACTAGATGTAAAATGTCTTAAGAAATAAGAAAAGTCCTTTTGAATCAATTTTCACCACATGTAGATTTTTTTAGAATAAATCTCGAGAATTACCCCTACTGAGCCCTGTAATATTTCTTTGATAAGTCAACGGATTGATTTTTTTTTTTAAATCAACCAACTTAAACTTACAGGCATGGAAACTGCAGTCTGCTGAATCGGCCCAATGCTCACATTGTCTGCTGTCCACACAGGTTGGAACTGCTCATCTGTAACAGTAGAATGTTAACATTTGGCATCCAGCTGTTACCCATGCAAATGTTTTGCAGTTCATCCTTTTTTTCTAGACTTTTGTCCGCCTGGCTTAAAATCCTTGTTAACAGCAGGACCTGTTTTTCAAAAACAAGAAGACAGAAAATTAGCACTGAATTAATGATATGGTAGTTTATGAGATCAAAAGCACAGAAATAATAGAAACAGTAAACCAGTGCATGGTATTACACATGCGGTAGATGCTCTGAAAATGAGGTGAAAAAAGTAGTGAGGTCACAGTTTACTCAAGGTATATACAATTCAGAATGGAAAACAAATTTCCGGTGTTTCAATGCTTTTTTTTAGTTATTTTTTCTTTTACTTTAATAACTTCCTTCTGAATTTACATAACATAATTTACATCACAAGCCACCATAAACTAGACATGCCCAAAACCCTAGCAATTATATTTGGAAACTCCCCACGGGTCATTAGAACTGAAGACGCCTCTCGGATGAGGGGTGAAACGTCTTCAATTGAATAAATTCAAATCAAGTTTCCATGACAGAGAGATTTCTACAAGAATTCACCATGACCTGGATGACTGAATACCTCCACAGTCCTCTTCCGTCTGAATTATTAACCTTTGAAAGCCAGCGAATATCATTTGACATTATTTTTTTCAATTTACATTTTCACGACTATTATATCCTTTAAGCTGTGATAAAAATAGTAGTAAATACCAGCTCACCAAATGTGCATTATGCTCTCCCTACGAGACAAAGAATTTGGCATTTGTGTGTGATCTATTTTCCTTATAATCTTTTTATACATTTATATGCCGGTTTTAAAGCTAAGAATACATTGCTCAGGGCTAAATGGCCCCGGTGGTAGAAGGGTCGCCCAGTAATTAACGGTTCAAAACCTGGCCTGACAACCCATAATTTCTCATGATGACCAGTTTGACACCTTGACAGCCTCCGCTAACAGAAGGAGAGTGTATGTGTCTGAAAGGGTGAGGCAGGCACCACTGTAAAGCCCACAGAGTATTATTAAGCCGGAAAGCCAGTCTTCCAAAAACTTGACAAATGGTGCACCGTACAATCGACTAGTAGTGGCTAATCCAGCTGTCTCGTGAATGAGCAGCCGTGGGCAACAGATTTATAATAGCTATTTTTCTGTGAACGGCTGCCAAGGAAGGATTACGACAATGACACAAAGTTTATAGAGCTATGAAAAGGACACAATGAGATAAAAGAGATTGACGCACTCATTAGAGCAGAAAATTGTCACTCACAGACTTGCTTAACATGAAAACTTAACTAATACAAAACTAAGTGAAGGATTTCAAACTGAAATAATTGAAAAATAACCTGCATCAGTCTTTGCCGAAAAATTAACTTTTTCACAAAAATTCTGCATTTTCTGACAATTTTTTGACTTTTTTTTTTTGAGTGATGTCATATGATTGATTTCCAAATGACGCGGAACAGCAGATATAAATAATTCCCTTAAAGTCAAAAAGGCTACACCACGGAACTAGTCACATGGAAATTAAGACATTTCTATTTTGAAATTAGTGAAGAAATTGAAAATAGAGTGCTGATTCCTGTTTCACGATGATTACAAAATTTCAGATTTGGACTTAAAAGAAACTGTAATATTTTGAGCTACATTACAGAGGAGATCAGACACAGCAACAGACACACAGATACAAGCAGACCTTTACCTAGAATACAAAGCTTAAAAGAGCAACATAGTAGTTCTTACAGTAGTGATGAATGATAGGCTGGGAGCAGATCCTGACCTTGGATGGCCCATCTTGAATTAAAAGCAAGTTTTTTATGGCGGTAATGCAATAGTTGTGTTCGTGGTTTCAGTTCGTTGTCAGCTCAGAGAGTAGTTATATGTCTTGAAACTTGGTTGCTGCCGGTCCCAGCAGCACAATGTGGTGGCAGATTGTATTGATTACAGAGGGCGAGCACTCCAAGTGTGAAAACATTCAAAAGTCACACTCAGAATAAAGTTGTCAACATGCAGCTGTGAGGCTGGCTGTGAGCCACATCCATGCAAGCGGGTGAAAGAAATAAAGGGAGTCAATTCAAACTGCACACCCCCTTCTTTACCCCTTCAGCTCCTGTATAATTGTAATGTCCCGCAATCTGACCAAGCAAACAGATGGCTCCGGAGACTTACTGGAAGATCACACTCACTCAGCACGAGGTTTCACTCGCATTCAGAATGCTTTCATTCTTAGAGTTTGCAGCGGAGCTGTTATGTCTGCCTCGACTTTGTACGGTCTCAGTCTAATGATGTTCATTAGAGCTTTCAGAGTGGCGAAGCCAAAAATTACTTTCTGGTTTGGTGTCAGCCGGAGTGCGAAACTGGCTGGAGTCGTGGCAAGTTTGTGCCATTTCTCTATTCCAAGTTTATCTCATATTTTACATTCCCTAGAGAGACAGACATGGTAATTATGAAATTCAGATTAACACCTGATGTTTTTTTTAATATGAAGTCTCATCTCATTAAGTGGCTTTGTGATTTTACAGCTTTTGGTGCTATAAATCTAAAATTTCTAACGCCTCTAAATTCTGAAAGCATGCTGTTGTATTACTGAACAAGTTATATGTAGAAGTAGGCCCATTATGCCCCAGACCTGTAGAAAGCAAGAGCTTCCTCAAACTTGAGTCATAATGTTCCTGATATAAAAATGCATTAATTATACATTTTGAAAAATTGAATCAGCTTAAGACGATTTTAGAGATGGAGGATGAAATAACTTGTTTGATGGTTGATTGACCTGGTGTGGAATAAAAAAAAGAGAATCCCTGCTACTTTAATAGTGTGAACAAAATCCAAACTGAGTTTTACTCAGAATAGACATGTAGAAGAATCCAGGTGAGAGGTAACACCACATGTACCTTTACCAGCTGAAAATTATGACTATTTCAACAGTCTACAGTGACTGGAGGTAAAAATAAAATGAAAAAAAAAAACATTATATGTAACATAAAACAGATCCACCAGTTGGCCCAAGTTGGCTCATGTATATTCTAAATATTTGCTTGATTACAAGTTTGCAACAAACTGAATGAACCTCAGCTAGCTGTGATGATAAACAGGGACGGTTTTTCATCTTGTGGTCTGTGTGTTTCACAGAGGTGAACTGATAGAAGACTCTGTCCTCTGTTCTTCAGAGAAGATTGTTGCACACATATTTCTGGCAGGGTAAAAGGTGAAGGCTGGTGTTGTAGCAGAAATGGCTGCTTTCACAATGTGACTGACCCTATAGAATTGTTCTCTGTCATGGGGTCCTTTTCCATAAACTGTAAAAACATATCTTCCCTATATTATTTACTCCCTTCTTTCAGAATCCACTTGGCTGGGATGTTTCTGAGTTTGCCACCAAAAGTCCTTGTGAGCACACAGGGGCTGTCAGTGCAGAGGGACGCCTGCAAATCTTTAAGACATAGGATCTAAGCAAAGCAGCAAGACCCGATTGAGTCTCTCATCCACCACCATTCACTGTGCTCATCAACTGCCTCTGGTATTTGGATACAATTTTTGCATCCGACTGTAGATCTGTCAATTTGCAAGTTCAAATATAGTAATATCTACGGCTGGTGCAATATGATCCCTAGAAGTGTCAGTCATGTTAACCTCAAATTCACATTCACTCATTCTTTCATTCAAGGCTTTCATCCTATATTTAGCCAGGAATAAAAAATCTCAAGGAAAATTTGGACATTTTGAAAAAGATTACAACTTAAAACACAAAATACATTAAATACAAGTGAATCAAAGTCCTATAAGTGTGAGTTTAACTCAGAAAGGCACCGTGGTGCACACTGGAGCTGCCTGACCACCTTGCAAGAGCTTATTGAGGCATGGATTATGATTTTGGATGAGACGCATGAAAGAGGAGATAAGGTAAATTAAAGTCTCAACTGAGGTTGAGCAGTTGGTCTGGAAAAGAAACTTCTGCCCTGTGGAAATTGGGTGCACAGGATTTGTGGCAACTCAAACCACTGGACTGCTTAAGTGTTTGTGACCCAGCTTTGCTCAAAGCATCAAAGAGGTATGGCCCTTGGTGAGCACGAAAGAGAGCTCAGTCATGAGAAAGTCGGTTTTGTTTAGTTTAAGAAAGAAAAACGAATAAAATAAACAATAACAGAGAAAAATTATGTACAAAAAATTAACCTGAGAACAATTCCTTTTCATTTTTTCAAGTGTAGTTTGGCTCATCATTGTGTATGACAGTAGTGATTCTTTATGTTAATATCAAGCACATTTTGCTTTTATCATAGATTTTGCTGTTTTTTGGTGGAAAAACATTTACATGATAATTTACAATTAGCCAAATTCCAAAAAATCTCACAAATACAATTTCAATATAAAATATATGAGCTTACGATACAACAAAAAAACTAAAATCTCTTTGCAGTGTGTTTATTCTTAGATCCAAATGAATAGGAAAATCTAACTTTCAAAAAAATTATTTTAAAAACCTGGTATTATCCCCACCGCATATTGCATCCTCCATTTGAAATCCTTTCCCCCTCCAATAAACAGTTTAAACACAATCACAGTAATAAAACCAAATGTACTGAACAGAACATTTTATAATTTCATACCTTTTGAAAATACTCTAAGTGTAACTATTTGGAGTCAGTGGGTGTCCAGCAATTTCCGTTAAATTGATGTCTAAGAGGTAGTCTGCTGTATTATTTCCGTTTCATTGACATGAACTGCTGGGCTGCTAAGACTGTCAGAGCAAAGCGCTCAATGTGCTGTAACCCCTACTGACTTCCTGTCTGGTAAATAACTGGTCCAAAGACCTCTAACTCTTATTATTTTAGGACAATAAAACATGTTTCAAATCTCTGGATGTCATGTCCCAGTTTTTAAATCTATTCCTGGTAACCCAATATTTGGTGAATGTGGTATTTATTTATAATTGTTTTCTGAGATTATTTACATTACTATCTGATGATACATGAAAAGTAATTGATTGCAATACTTGCCTTGATGTTGCTTCCATAATAAGTAGTTGAAATTTGGAAATGAAAGGTTTTGAAGGTTTTCTCTAGAACCTGTGGCAAAATCTGCACTATTTCTCTCAATTTCTAATGCATATAATGCAGACATTTCAAACATTTGTTGAGTTTAGAAGTCCTCCTTTGTTCCTTCTGTCAAATTATCACATTTATGATTTTTACCATAAAACATAACCAGGTAACTCCCGAACCCATATTTGTGGAAATACCATGATCTTACTAAAATATAAACTGAGACTCAGACAGTGAAAGGCATTAAACCAAAGCTGTTAAGAGCAATCACATTGTAAAGTAACAATGATCTAGGCAAAGCAACTAAATTGTTTTGAAAATATTTTCAGTTTTATTGGCCCATTTTATATTCATCCTCAAATCTGTCTGACTTTGTCAGTCTGAACTTCTATTTGTGGTTAATTACTAACATTTCTTTGTATTCTCTAACTTAAAATGTCCTTTGGGCCAAAAATGTTATAAACAGCATAGCAAAGACATCTGTTCCTGTACTGTTACAAAAGGCCCCACATGATAATTAGTTGAGCCTCAGGAATAGAATAAACCTGTGTCCTGCTCCCAAACCATTACAGTTGGCCAAAAGATGGTCTGCCAAAAATCAGGCATACAAGGTCAGCCTCTCTCTTGTGGGTTTTCTGCAACAGTATAGCCTTACTTCCTATGACAGATAACCATCTAGCCTCTCATATTCACACTGATGATTATCATCTGAGCCACAAACTGAAACTGTCCAAACATCTCTACACTTTCTCCCCAGGTGACATAGCACCATCAGCCTGTCAATCTAGCAGCTCATCCTGTCCAACCCCAACCCCTATTATGCACCCTGCAAACAAAAGTAAGCTATCCTACCCTCCTCTGTCCTGAACCTGTCACTTTGAAATAAAATCTGCTGCACCAGACAGGAGGGTGGGGTACAGAGAGGGTAAATGTGTGTGACCTGTGTGCATGACAGCCTGTATCAGTGATGAAAAACAATAAAGGCCTATCAGTCCATTGTGCATTTTTAGTCTCATCAAATGTAATGTCAAACACTTACCGACTTTGAGATCTCACCTCCACAGGAAATAGCTATATAAAGAGAGACAATAATAGGTCACATCATGACAGGAAAAACCACAACTGACATTTCCATATGCAAAACGTTTGGAGGAGCTTTTGAAGCACAACAACCAGCACTATTGCCAGCTACCTGAAGTATATAAACAAATATTAATTCAATTTCTAGAATTGATTGCAACATTCATGCCTCAAGCACAATGAATTGTTTTTGTCCTGACATACATACAACATACAAACACGCTACCGTATCTACATTTTCATTTAAGCACATCTGAACTTAATGACCAGCAGTAATTTGGCCATATGTGGAAATATTACCATGCAAACACCTTATTTTTAGATAGTAAATAAGGTTTATGGAAAAGCAAAATGAATACTACGATATTGTCAGTCCCTGTGAACATGATGATTTACTGCTGATGTTGTTGATTGAAGCATTTTACAATGGCTGAAGAGTCTTAGCTAGACTGTGACATTACTGTGTTCCTTAAAATATCCTAAATGCTAACACAATACATGCATAATAATGACAACAACAAGAACTCTCACTTAAACAAGGACATCTTTTAAAAATTAAATGTGCTCCACATAATTCACTTTTCATCCGTTTTCATTTAGTGAAGCAAACTAGACAGATCACTGATGAGAAGATTTTTTGGGGAACATATCCTGTTTGGTGGCATCTACAAGACCTTTGACTTTTCATTGCGAAGCATATCTTGATCTCAATGTTTTTTTTTACCTGGTCAAATAAATGTTAATAAAATTTAAAAAACATTTTTTTATCAAAAAAAAGGCAGAAGAGCCAGCCATATAAACACTGCTCAAACTCATGACTGCTCAGTGTACTGCTTTGAGCTTCCGCCTCACGGCATGAAGAACCTTGGTTTGATTCCAACAGGGGACCTTTCTGTGAGGTGTTTGCATGTTCTCCCTCTGACTGCATGGGTTTCCTCCCACAATCCAATAACATGCAGAAGGTTAAGTGGAAAAAAATGGTAAAAATTGCCCTTGAGTGTGAATGAGAGCGTGAGTGGTTGTTTGTCTCTCTATGTGGCCCTGAGATTGACCGACGACCAGTCCTGGATGTAACCCGCCTCTCGCCCTATGACAGCATAGATAGGCTCCAGCATCCCCTGCTGGATGGAATATCTTGGATAAAATTCTATGAGATGAAATACAGTTTAAATCCTCAAATTACAGCTTTTGTAAACAAGTTCCTGACATTCAAGTTTCAAGATAAATTCTCTGTGCTGCAATGGTCTTGGCTTTACATTTATCTTTAGTCCTCGGTCATAGATGTAAAGTACGTTTCGTCAGAGCAGAAAATAAATTCAGACCCATATTATTTTTCTTTTAATTTTCTACCTAACAGACAGTAAGAAGAGATTCTGACACACAATCCAGAGAATTTAAGCAGGTGAGACAAGTTATACTGGCTAAATAATAGTCCACGGTCCTGGTGCTTTATTCATTGCATTCTTGGCCACGCTGAAACTCAGAAGTCGTCTGTTCTAATCCAGTGTATAATAGACAGATGAGATAGTGCCATACAGCCAGATAGATAAGATCTGCGAGAGGGAAAGGGCAGGCAGTCTGGCTATCTATGATGAGAGTGTGATACAGCAGTGTGAATAATTAAAGCTGGGAGCAGTGATAGAAATCTGTAGACGCCAGGGTTGGATAATACTGGATTGGTATCTGGGGCTTTTGGTGCAGGGAGGTTGCGGCTGAGACGACATCAGTCACTCTCCCTCTGCCCCGGGCAGCCGTCAGGGCACCATGCTGAAGGTCAGGAGATGATGGATGGACACAGACTAGCAGAGGCTCAGAGCTGAACATGCCTATGAATGTCTCTTACATGAAGAAAATAGATTCATGATGAAAGATACATGATATGATGCCTCTAGCAATCTATCTTAGATTTGCTACCTTTCTGAGGACCTATTGTATGCCAGACTGAAACCAAAATTTTGACAATGATGACAATAATGTATAGTTTAATAGTATAGGACGAATATACAGTTGGTCAGGTTTAGCTATGCCCTGGACAAATCCACGGAATGGATTTAAAGCAGTGTAAGTCTCTTTTTTTTTCTATTACCAAAAGTACAAGTTTTGAAGAGTTCCTTTTTTTTAACAGTGTTTAAAGTTATTGTTAATGAAACAAGTTCTGACTTTCTGTATCCCAAAAATGAATTAGACTCTAATCATAATTCTTTTTAGTCTGATAACCAATTGTGAACCTCTGAACTCTAATTTTTTGGCTTCATGTTGTCAGGACCAGGGTCATAATATATATATATATAAAATAAAATTATAAAATAAGATAAAAATAAAGTGAAAATAGGAGGAAAATAGGGAGGGAAGGGTGGTGAGGGGGAAGCCAAAGCTGCTGGGAGTTGAGGACAGTTTTTGGGGATAAAGGTTACGCTCCTCCTCTGGGCTTTGGAGCCTGGACAGCAGAGTCTGCCACCTGAGGGGAGCCACACAAAGGCCAGGGTGTGTGATGGATCCTGGAGGATTCTTTTGTCTGTCCTTAAGGGTTGTTGGTTGTGGAAGTGGGAGAAAGACCGTTATATTTTCAGGTCATTATATTTTCAATAAAGGAGTAATAAGATGATACTGCTCACGTCAAAAGACCTCAGCTTCCAGAACTGCCGGTGACATTTCCTGAGGATCTCCTTAGTGTTCCAGGAGGACCTCAGGAGTTTATCAAAGACTGTGCCCAGGCATCTGCATTCCTTTACTGTTTCTACCGGTTCCCCCTGGATGGCAGTGGCGACTGCCTGTGCCAGCTGCCTCTGTCTGCTGGAGAATGTCAACACCATGTCCTTGGCCTTACTCACATTCAGCTTGAGGCAGGAGGCACCAAAGTGGAGAGCTGAACCATGGTGGAGTGAGGGGCCAGACAGTAAAGAAGGGCCAGAGTCGTTGGCGAACTTCACCAGGTGGTGGCCTTGTTGTGTGGACCTACAGTTGTTTGAGTAGTAAATGAAGCGCAGGGGAGACAGGATGCAGCCTTGTGGTGAGCTGGTGGAGGTGAAGCGGGTGTCAGAGAAGATGTTTACCAGCACCCTCTGTGATCTGTTGGGGAGGAAGCTGATGATCTGCTGGATGAGTTGGTGGTTGGGGTGAAAATGGGCGATCAGCTTCTCAACCAGTGTTTCAGTGAGTGCCTGACTGTGTTGCGGGAGTTTCCAGGTGTCTATGGATTGAGTCGGTAATAAAGATTTTAGCATCATCCCCTGTCACGTCCTCTGCATGCCCGGTATGCAAATTAGACACTATCAACCAGGGGTTCAGTTACTCTGGTGATGGGTGTTTTTATGATCCTCTCCAAGGCCTTCATCAGCAGAGAGGTGAGAGCCACAGGCCTGAGGTCATTAAGGACCTCTGGGGAACCCTTTTTGGGGGCGCCCAGGCTTCCAAGCCTGGGGCACTGTGCTGCAGGTCAGGAAGATTTGAAAAAGGAGACAGAAAACTCCCAGCCGAATCTATGACGTGTTTTATTTTGAAAATAGGACAGGTCTTCCTGCCATTTTTGTTCCAAATATCCTCCTCAAAATAATCTACCCGCTGTTTGTTAAGGACAGACTCACTGTGTTTTCTATATCTATTAAAGAGGAATTCTGGAAAAGTGTTCAAACACATCACGGCTTCTCCTTTCACATTCACAAGCGCAGATTCCAATTTATTGTGTACGTATTTGTATGCACAGTACGTGGATTACATCAAATTATTTTTCCCAAAATGACAAATGTTTGGAGGAAAGCAAAATGCAATATCATGGGCCATAATCACAGATGTATTCCTGTATTTTTAGCCCGCTGCATGCTGAATATTTTTCAAGAGATCAACACACAAGTGTTTCTTGCCTGGTAAATGATCCAAATATCAATGGTGTGTTGAAACCACATTAAGCATTTTGTACTGATATAAATGTCTACATGAACCCACCATCATTGGTGTGCTCCTCCTTTCCTTCCCTCAGTCATATTGCACATATTGCTTGACTCCTCACATTGGTAGCCGCACATGGGCAGTGCCTCCATAACAGTAAGAACACCCATATTCAGGTCAAGAATCCCCACGAATGATTCCATGATTATTCCTCATTGATCCTGGTCATTCCCCCCTGCTGAGAAATAGAGTATCTGGAAGGGGTGTGTCTGAGAGAGAGAGGAGCCAAGGCTAATGAGCTGAGAGATGGTCTGCTTAGTGTAAGCAGACATGGAGCTGTGCTTCACCCTTCTCAAGAGGCAAAGTCAAGATAGCAACAGCCCAGGATCTTATTCAGGAAAAGCAGGGTATTAATGCAAACTAGGAGAAGCTAAATTCATATTTACTGAAACAGAGCAAAGTGCTCCCAACTGGAGGTCAATAAAAATTGTGAAAATTGCTTTTGGTTGCGGTAAAAGTGACACAACTGATGAAAAGACACAGCTAAAGCTTTTAAAAATAAAAGCATTGAATCTTTGTTTGACATTTATTTTGGAATAGTAAAGCGTCATTTGGTTGAATGTACAAAGATTAAATCTGTACATCTGCCTTTGACCATTAATTACGGAGTTGAATTATCCACAAGCAGAACATAATATTTAAAAACAAAATCAGTGAACCCTGCCATACAGCAAACACACACACACACACACACACACACACACACACACACACACACACACACACACACACACACACACACACACACACACACACACACACACCAGTACAAACCAACATCCCTCCATCCCCAACCCCCTGACTCCCTCCAAAATAAAACAAGACAAAAACAGCAAATTAAATGCAATGATTATATTGGCTGTTGGGGATTTTTTTGCTTCAGAACAGATTTATTCATCTTCAGGACTTGAGTAATGAGTACTCAATGCACTTTATATTCTGTTTAGTCAAAAATCATTGAGGCTAGTCTACAACACATCAAAGCAGGCAAATAATTGTTGGACCGAAGATTGGTGATTGCTTGTTTCTGAAATTAAAAGAACAATCAATACCTTGATTATGCAAGTAAGAGTTCGAGTTGAATGTTTTCATTTGTAGTGCATAGGCAATTCCGTTATCTTGGTCCCATAAACAATTTTAGATGGTGTAATTCACAGTAAAGGGACACAATTCTGAATTTTTTTACTACTACATATGTATATATATATATATATATATATATATATATATGTATGTGTGTGTGTGTGTGTGTATATATATATATATATATACACATATACATACATGAATATATACCCATATATATACAAACACATATATATGTGGTAGTAGAGAAAATAAAAAATATCAAAACAAAGTTCAACAACATAAGAACTTTAATGTACTTTTCTGTTTTCTTTGAACAAAGACTCTGGGAATTATGGGTTAGGATAGTTCCAAGTATGAGGGCTAAAAACAAGCTGAAGACTGAAGAACTCATCACATCATCACACTCATCACACAACAAATTTATCTTCACCTTGATTTCTCAGAATTATGGAAGGATCCGAAAAGGAATCACAAACTCGGAACCAAAAAATATCAAAGACTCACATGCACAAACACACAGACTGCTAAGTGGCAATAAAGGATTGAACCAAATGAGCAACTGTGAGGCCAGGAATAATGGATGAGCAGCAGCATGGTCACGTCTAATTACTGCACCTTCTCGACCACCAAATACTGGTCGTCAATTCCGTTGCCACCTCCAGTCTGGTCACATGTGTAATAGCCTGTTGGGAGTGCAGACATCAGTCTCCCTGTACTGCTGCAGTTCAGTGAGCTCACAGTTCAGATCCTTGCCCTGGTTCCAGCCCCCTGTAAATGTGCCTCTACATCACCTCAGACACAATCCATCCCCATTAACTTCAAGCAGGGAGCCTATTTCATCCTCATCGCCTACAGTGGGAGTCACAGATGATCTCCATTCATGTAATCCATGGATCTCAAATGTTTCATGCCCTGCTCATGAGGTTCAAGTAGTTGAGGGGGCACAAGGGGCCTGAGATAGAAAATTAATAGACTGTGCAATGAGTGTAATGACTTGATCCTGACCAGTGTGAAAACATTCATGAGTGATGTTGTTAAGTCCACAGCTTTGGCTGGCCCATGACATTTATTGCTAAGATAATGTGAATGCAGTTATGATTTTGGTGTGATTTTACAATTGCTATATATACACTTGCAGCATGCCTGAGCTTTGACTGTTGTGAAATATGTTTACAGGTATGCGGCCTTGAAAAAATACAGATCTCTTTAAAATCAATCTACATTTCCGGTCATGATAGACAGAAAATGTTGTATATCATTAATAAGTAAAATATCATGGAATCATGTAATGAATTCACAGTTTATTTTTATTTTTTATTTTTCAAGGTAGCAGTCATTGCATATTTTTAATGAGCAGCTCCCTTACTTATTTACAAATGGTGCTAAAGGCCAATAAAGTTCCCTCACAATTTGTAATCTTGTGATACTGCTCAAAAGGAAGAAGAAGGTGTTTTAGCTTCTCTTGGTAAATGAGTTTTTCTCTGTTTTGCAAAAGTGGTAATATCAGTAAACAGAGTGAACATTTTTCAGTAAAGATGAATTTGTGTACTAAGAGAGAGTTGCCTACCTTTGCAGTGGTATAATATCTAATATCATACAAGTGTGATATATCATGTATATATAGTCATAAAATCAAATGAAAATATTTATAACAGTAATTATATGTAATATTTTTTCATTTCAGTTGCAACTTGAAGAGAATCATTTTTAGCATGCAATGGTGCCTTTAATTAGTACCTGACAATAAAACATTCTATTGAAGCCATTTTGCCTGCAAACTATGTAAATTGTGTTTGAACCTGAGCAGCTGCAAGACTTCCTGTATGGCTGAAACCATCTTTGAACCAGTGCGCAGTGTCCAGATGAGGCTTGCCTCTCCCCTGAGGAACACACATGCATGCATACATGCATGCGAACACACACACACACACACACACACACACACACACACACACACACACACACACACACACACACACACCACAGACATGTAGACCAAAAAGATGCCTGGTTGAAAGATAGACTGAATTTGTCAATTTGAAGCAGGTATAGTACAGTTTCAGGTCTGTTGCTTTTAAATTGAAAATGCTGAAAATGTTATTTTGTTCACCAAAGCCCCTGATGAAACAAGGTTGCATCAAAAAAGCCTGGGACTGACCTGTCAGGTTTTATTATCAGGTCACTGACTACAGCCCTTAATTCAAACAATCTCTGTGAAAAGCATTTTTTCATGTCTAACTGGATTCAGCCTGTTCAGTAAACCCTATTTAATTAGTGTAGACACTGTTATAGAATGATGACACACCATTAAAATTTACTTGAGTAGGTTCTTTCAGCGCTACAATACAAAACATCAAAAGAAAATTGAGACAAATGGATGGATAAGATAGACAGCTTTCACATGTGCCTTGGATTTGTTTGATCTTGAGCCCAATTAACTCATAGTAAATAAAATGTCAAGTAAAAAATTATGTATATCATAAATTATATATATATTGTGCATAAGATGTCATAAACATCACTTTAGCTTCA
Source organism: Fistularia commersonii (assembly GCF_037954325.1). Classification (NCBI taxonomy): domain Eukaryota; kingdom Metazoa; phylum Chordata; class Actinopteri; order Syngnathiformes; family Fistulariidae; genus Fistularia; species Fistularia commersonii. The sequence continues at coordinate 9,819,503 of NC_141296.1, forward strand.
TTTTATATATGTTGTTTTATCAAGATGTAGATAACGGAGAGAAGTGAATGCTAAAAGCAAAGTTAAAAAAACTGCTCTGCATATTTAATGTTCTACATTTCTATAATCTATTTTATTCCTGTAATGAATGTTTTTCTCAGCAAAGTAGGATTATCTCTTTGACAAGTGTACAATAGATCCCATCAGACTAAAGCATGAAAAAATTGGATGTCACTTAAGAGACAGCTGATGTGTTCAATGACATCCCATCTGACAAGTAGACCAAAAATAATTAATCTGTGCATTTCTGTGTTTGAGCTGCTAGCTGAACTTGTTGCCACTGAAATTTTTCATAATAGCAGGTTTTCATTCATTTTGCTAAAACGTGGGCTCTTGCATCTCATACATTTCCTGGATAAGTACTTCATAAATTCCAAAACAGTGTCCCTTGTGATCCTGACGAAAAGGCAGCGTCAATGTACCATTATTATTTTTTTTTTTATACTTTATTAATCCCCTGCGGGAAATTCCTCTGCATTTAACCCATCATGGATGAACCATGAGCATTTGACAGTCATCTACCGGTGCCATGGGAGCAGTTAAGGGTTCAGTGTCCTCTCAACAACACTTCAACACAGTAGGAGGAGCCGGAAATCAAACCAGAAATGTTTGGTTCCAAGGACGATCATTCTACACAACACTGCCCACGTTATATAAAAAGGTAGAGCGTGAAACAATAATTTTTACTTCAGCCAACAAGCAGAAGGTGATGTATTTTTTTCTGATAACACAAAACTTTTCTGTGTAATCCTGTCCTATATATTCAAAATCAACTCTGAGTGAAGGAGGGGATGAAAGTATTATATCAAACAGGGTCAGCTGTGCACTTTAAATTCTAGTTGTGTATGAGTGATGAAAATTCCCGACATTAGGAAATATAATTCATTTCAGATATGCAAATGAGAAGAATGAAACTGCATTGTAACATTACATATTCACAAACAGCCAGTGCAAATCCATTTTAGCTCAATCTTAGCCAAACTGAAAAGATTAGCAACTGTATCTGAAGAATGCTAAGGTTAGAAGGAGAAGAGAAAAAGAGAAGATTTATGGATGCAGTAAAGGGGACATGTTGTTAGTTGGTGTGAGGGGATACAGATAATAAGGATGGATGGCGGAAGTTGATTCACTGTGGCAACCCATGAAAGGAGCAGCTGAAAGAGAAAGAGGATCCCAAAAAAATGTGGAGATAGCTCCTTGAAAGTTATTGATGCCGTTTTGTGTTTGTCAGAGTTTTACAACAATAAAGGTTGACTTCAACATTAGTGATTTGAAACTGAATTTAACATCACCTGGCTGTAACTTCATCTTCACCTCACTGGAAAAGGGGCTGTCGAATTAGACAACTGAAATTGCACAGTAACGTCCAAGGTTTTTGTCTCTTTTCAAATGTATTTTGAACCACATACAAGAAACAGCCATGGTTTCTCATTTGGCACAAATTGCTGAAACTTGATTAGCAATATGCTTGTGGGTTCAATACCTTTTACCAAAAAAACAAAACAATTAATTGAAAATTAGACAAAACAGACAACAACATTAGATACATTTTGCAAATACTGCCACCATAATGAAAAGTACTAAAATATGGGGGAAAAGTGTGGCCTACAGAATACACATAAGTAAAGCCAAATAAATGTATTTCCAATAACCCACACATACATAAGATTGTGTACAATCTAAAGCACTTGCATTCACACCAAAACTGGATGGCATTTCCCTGGACTTTGCACAGCTTACAATAGTTAGTAATGTTCAAATAGAGCATAGCCCTGATGATGATACAATGGTAAGATGGCTTGCTCCAAATATCCCACAGAACACCAACCCTGTGTCTCAATCGAACCCACCGTTTCAAAATAGCAACAGATAGTAATTTTTCATTTTTGTTGAGTGATGTTTTCTAAGACATACTAGTATTAACTGACTATTTTGCACAAGTCTCCAAATGTTACCTCAAATAAACAGAAGTAGAACCTTGGTGGACTTGGCGAAATAACACAGCAGAGCCACCCAGTGACCAACATTTGAATAACTTTTGGGGTTTTATTGATCTTAAGTGGAAATACATTTTAGATTTGATTTATTGCCTGGCAAAAATGTTAAGATTCAAACGAAATTCAACATATCTGATTCTTTCAGGAGATAAATTTTGCTTTTGGGTATACAAGAGTTTGGTTGACTTGAAAAGCCACAATAGCATGCATGAAGTTTGTTGTTCCTGACTGTACATGCAGTAAAAAATTGTTTGGACTACAGAAAACCTGAGATGCCATGACCAAGGTAAGTTCTTCAATGGTTCTTAGAAAGAGGTAGACAACTGCCCACCCCCTCCCCACCACCACTACCACCATTTGACACGGGGTATAATTTATTTTAGATACATCATTTTGAACAATGGTATGCAACCTGAGAGTAAAGTGTAAATTGTATATATTGATTGCAGCAGCACATGTGGAGTCTGGTGTCAGTTCCATGCAAAACAACCTCAGTTGTATTTTAATCTCTCTCCATCGCTTCAATTCTAAACGGCTATAGATTTTTTATTTATTTATTTTCTTTCTGAAAGCAGCCTATTAACAATTGCATTGCATCGCTAATGGCGTATCCAAGATAAGGTGGACCTTCATTTCTCTGTAGAGGTCATACCGGTAAATCCATTTCTCTGGAGATGTGGTTCACTGAATAACAAATCATAGGGTCAGATGCGGCTTTCTCTCCCATTGGAGAAGCTGATTGCTGCAGGCTTCCCTCACAGGAGCTGCGCCATTAGATGTGTATCATGGAGTCAGGACTCGATTTCTCTTTACTTTCATTCCCCGCTTTTCTGCTCGGTCAATTACACATTACAATGTCATATTGATAAAAAAAATATGATGTCTCACTACTCTGTTGTTAGCCAATTCATGAAACGCATCAGCTGTGTGTATAAGCATTATCGCTGAAAAATGTGCAGCCTCATTTTGAGCTGATATCTCAGTTTCTTAAAAAGGCAGAAAAAAATCATATCAAGTCTAGGGAATATCAGCACCCTTATCTGCCTTTGTGGCCAATGTACCATTATTTATACTCTACAAATATAATGGCCAAAGAGTCATTGATGCTGATAAGGGCTTTTAGTGTAGGACAAGGTGACAGCAGCCAGATTAAAAGGTGGTGATTTACCCTATTCCTTCATGTGACCCAGAAAACAGAGAGAGCAATTTCAGTATATGTTACTTTTCTACTGCAGACCAGCCTGATTTACTGCTCGTGCTGCTAATGAGAAAGGAAAAGTTTATGCACCATTTTACTTTGATCTGAGAAAAAAAAATTAGCTTGCAGATTGAGTGGGATGAGTCCCAGAAATGATTTATAACTAAATATATTCACTCAAATACTGTGTGAATTTAAAATGTGTAACTTTCTGCATTTCCATTATGTCTGAGGCAACTGCTTTATTTTTCTATTCTTTACTATCTTAATTAATTGCTCCTGTCTAAGTTAAGGAAAATGTGCTGTTTTTTGAAATCAGAAAAGCTACAAATACTTTAACATTTTCAAGAGTGTGATGCACGTTTGCAGATTAAACTGCTTGATAATATATCAAGTTTGTGTAAAGGTTGATTGCATTCAAAAAAACTGTAGACATAAAATTGAGCTTACACAGTGATCCATGTGTTACACGTTTTACTGCTAACACTGGCGGCAGCGGTTATTGTGAAATCATGGAATTCCCAGGAACCTTTTTTTGAAACACTTTGTTCAAAACATGTATTATGGATTGACGATTCAACATATGCACCTGTTGTAGACAGAAGTAACAAATTAGAACAGAGGTGTAAAAAAGTTATCTAATCACACAATGATTTGATACTCCACCAGTTATACCAGACATTTCTTAAGACCAGTCGTTTGTGGTGCTGTAAATGCACCTTGAAAGCAATTAGTAACTTCTGGAGTTTCATGCCCAAACTAGCTGTCTTTTATCCTGTCTATTTCATTTACTAGTCTTTTCCAAAAAGCAGAGCATCGGTAACCCTCACTGAAAAGATTTCTTTCTTGTTATCAGCAATTGCGCAGTGGCTATATTGACATTACTCTTTGGATAATTTGGGGTAAAAACAAAGCTTCGTAATAAGTGAAAAAAAAAAAAAAATTCAGATTACAAATGTATCACTTTTTTATTTACATTGCTTTTCACTTTGTCCCACACCATATGACATGTAGTCTGTCACCTCCTGTCCCGCACCCGCCCACACACACAAATATACATTTCTATATTGGAGACGGGATACGCATATGCAAAGACCAATGAGAATACACTCGGCTATCAGCTTACGAGAGAAGCAAGGGTCCTACATTGAAGTATAGCAGTGAGGGAGAGTGATTTTGCACTGCCTCCTCTGCTTTGTTGGTGGTTTGCCAGCATTGCCATAAGCAGCCAGTCAATAGGCTGACTCAACAGTGTGTGAAATTAAGAGGGAAATAGAAGTAGACAGACATTAAGCCTCTCTCTCATTTCTCCTCACTCTTTCAGACATCAGACAGCGACTAATGCTCCCCCCAGAGCCCTCACACACTATCACACACCAGCAGAGCTACAGCTCTACTTCTTGTCATCTGCTCCTTAAGAAGGCTACAAGGCAAAGGGAGCTATAGTGGCCATGTTTGGCAGAGTGGATATTGAGAAATTAGAAAGCAGATTTGTCCAAAATTCTTAATTCTAGCCCAATAGTAGTCATAGCAACAATGAACTTAAGGGCAATAGTCTAAGCAAGAGCATATTAAATAGACACAACCAGCTATTATGGAGCAGACTCAAGACACACTTTACTAAAACTGGCAAAAAACTTATCTAGATTTTAACATGATATCCATGACTTAAGAGCAGCTTAAATCATCAGACAGGTGACTAGTCTAACTGTTGTTATGTTTATTTTTATATTTTCATAGAAAAGGATGGTTTTGAAAACAACATTTGTTTTTAATTAAGTGTTCAAGGCTGCCAAACTAACAGATGCAGAACATCAGAGGTCAACTTAAGAGGTAACTCATCTTGGAGGAGAGACAATGAATTAATTAGAAATGCAATTTGTCAAGAAGACATTATGACTGTTTCATCAATGCCACTTAACCATTTGAAAAATGTTGCCATTATTCAGTTTCAGATGTTTGCTGAGCAACATTTGTTAACAAAAACAGAACTTTTTTTATGTCTATTATCTTTAAACTATTTTAAAACTTGAAAACTGTGGTAGATCATTATAATTTCACTTAGCTTGTCTTAAACCGCCCCTTAGCCCCCAAAATTTGAATTGATGACCTTCAGATCTGTGGCTTATTCCCAATCAAATGTCTGTCTGACCTTGGGTGAGAATTGCAATGGTTCTTTTAGATGGCATTTCTGTTGGAAAAGTGGCAATAAAATGTCTAACCGGATAGATGATGATGCAGCACATGTAACTCAGGTGTGATCTGAATTCTAAAAATAGGCATGTCAAGACAAGCCATGTTGAAGCTTGCAAGGCAAGATTCTATAGATTAAAAAAAGAGTTCAGCAAAAGAAACAGAAGAAAAGAGAAAGTAGAAAAGTAGCAAAGCAATACAACTTATAGTAATTGAAATTAAATTCGGCTGAGATAACATTTCACATATTGCCACATGGGAGGAAGTTTAGAATAAGTCTAACTTTTTTGCCACCTCCTTGATATGTTAATTTGGGTCTTGTTTTTCGAGTCAGACACAAAATGTGTTCTGCTGAGAACCTCATTTTGTCAAAGCAGGGAGGAGTCCAATTTCCATACGAAATGGCTGGGTTAAAATGAAACTACTATTAAAGAATTTCTGAACACCAGCCTAATGATAAAAAGGCAGTTACCAAGGTAATATGCAAAATAGTCTCATTGACTCTGAGTTGAACTATGAGAACCACAGTCAGCAGGACTTTTTTTTTATACTACCCAGACTCCGTTTCTGACTTGAAATTAAATCAGTTCTGCTGCACATTGTCTCATGATAAATTTGTCCTGTAGTTACAAATTAATAAACTAAACTGCAACTATTGCATGGTTGGTTCTTTTCTTGAGTTAAAATGAATGGTAACATTTCTCTTTATGTCACTGTGAGTACAAACCCAGGCTCATGACCCAGAAAAAGAACAGCACAAACTGTATCCATGGTTCTTATTTTTCATCATATCAGACAAACCGTAGCTGATACTCTATCAGCTCTACCTTTAGCAGTCAAATAAAGAACTATCAGTCAAAATAATCAGCAGATATGGCAGAGGAAACACAAAATGGCAAAAGCTACATAAAATAGAAAAAGGAAAACCCTACAATGGCATGTGTAGAGATATTAGGAAAAAAAATTAAGAAACACAGCGTTCCACTGGAACTAATAACAGCTTCTACTTAACCTTTGTAACAAGAGAGCTACTGAATCACAGTGTCATCAACTCACAATGCAGAATTAATGATACAGCTTATAGGTTATATATCTGCTTGATAGAAACATAATAGGAGTTAAATCAGTTGTGACTGCAAATAATCATAGGAAGTTTTCAAATAAAAGATAGCGGCATGAATTCAAACACTGGGGTTAAATGAAAGAGATGGCTACTTAACCAAAATCAAATCAGGTGCATTTCGGGACTAAAAATAACATGTTCAGAAAGGGTGTGCAATCTGGTTTTACTGACCTTTATGTGCACTTTCATGTGTGAGTGTGTCCAGGACTGTCTCAGAAAATTACAATATTGTGATAAAGTTCTGTAATGCAATTAAAAAAACAAAAATGACTTTTTCATGATATTCTAATATTTTGAGATAGGATTTTTGATTTTTCTTAAGATGTAAGCCATAATCAACAATGTTAAAATAATAAAAGGCTTGCAATATTTCAGTTGGTTTGTAATGAATCCAGAATGTATGATATTTTTGTTCTTGTAATTGCATTACAGAAGATAAAGAACTTTATCACAATATTAACATTTTCTGAGACAGCTCTGTATGTAAATACACACACACACACACACACACACACACACACTTTTTCATCATAACCTTGTTGATGGTTTGCTACAGTTGATAATGTTCTGAAATCAAACAAAATGACGTTACACATCCGTGGGATATTTATTTCAAAGGTGAAGACTAAAATACATTGGAGCCCCTTCTTCACAGGCAAAAAATAAAATCAATGCATAGTATTTTTAATTGGATAACAGTCACACGACTCTGAAAAGGTGAATGGTGGACCGTGAATCGTTTGTCTGTATATTTTGCCTTGTGATTGACTGGCGCCCAGCCCTGGGTGCACCCCACCTCTCACCCAATGACAGCTGGGATAGGCTCCAGCACCCCCGCGACCCTGAGTGGTAGAGGATGGATGGATGATTGGATGGATGGATGGATGGATGGATGGATGTGTGTCACACACACAGACACTTTTTTTTGTCATTGCCAGGATGATACTTTGTAGGAAATATGAACCTACCACCTGGCAAGCTAAATGTTTAAGTAAAGTTATATAATGATTTTTCTACTCTGGTCTTATTTTGATTTTTTTTTTTCTGCCTAGAGGAGAAATGCACACAAACTATTGTGTGTGTTACTATCCCCCAGCCCCTGGGTCCCTGGGCCGGTAGCAATTTTTTTTGCAGTCTTGAACATCTGTAGAGCAGTAAAAAACATTTTTTCGTGTTCCCTGTTCCAGCAACATTACAGACACCATGGCAGAATTACAATACAACTTTCCAAGTTAGAGAACTTTGTCATTTGCATTGAAATATGCTTGCAAGCTTAATATAAGAAAAAATTAACACAACTAAAAAATACTTGATTTTACCACGTGTTTTCAAAATTAATTAAAATCCAAATTATTTAATGACTAATTAACATACAAGTACCACAATTTCACAAAGATGGTGAAACCTACTGGTGGAGCAGTAAGCAACAGAGATCATTTTGGTCTTCATCAAGCCCTAATGCCATATTTATCCTATTGTCACCAAATCAGTATATTCTAGAACTCAACTTTTCATTTTGGATCTGGTAATTATGTGGTTTGGCTTTAAGAAAGTGACAGACAAACAACAAAAAGATGAAACTATGAGGTGGCATACATGTGTGCCACTTGTTGACATAGGAATTGTCGGCACAATATTAATTCTGGAACCTGTTAAGACCCTGAAGTGTAATCCATACATCCCTATCTATAATTCAATCTTGAGTATCATTTGAAAGCAGAAGTAGTAAAAAAAGTACTTATTTGGCTGAGTTTACACAGTAGAGAAAATGTATCAATTTATTGTAAGCAATTTACTGCTTTATTGTGGTTTTTAAGTATTTGAATAAAAAAAAATGATAAAACCAGCAAAAAAAACCTAAAGGTACTCTACAGCCTTAAACAGCCTTTGGTCACAGCAATGTGGATTTATTTTACAACCAATTAGTATATGAAAACGACTGTAACCGTAGCAACTATACTGACCTCCTTTTGGATTACCTAACGAAACTGGGTCTTTATAGGTGTCATGATAAATAGTCTTGTTTTATATTCTCATGACTGAATGTAGTAATAGTCACAAGTGATTGACATACCTTGTGAAATATTTTTTTTATGATGAATAGAAAAAAAACAGACAGATGAAGGCCAAAAAAAGATGCTGTCATTGATTTTTACACTATAAATCAGGACCAATTGAACCACAAGAGGGAGCATCAATAAGAATAAACAAAAGAAAGGTAGAAAGGTAGAATCACAGAGGCATCATCAAAATTCTTCTTTGTTGCCATTTCCAGTCTATACATACAGTAGATAAAATGTAGATATACGTTCAAGCTGGTTGTGATGTTATGACAGCTTTTACTTAAAAGACCAACTAAAGGGAAAGACCACATAAAACATTTTTTAAATGCTATACAATTTTAAAAAGCATACATATTCTTCAAAATGCCCATTTTACTTTCAAAGTTTCACTTTGCAATCTTATTGTGTCCTCATTTTTCCTTGAGCAACTAACAGAAAATGAAATCAAGTGCCTGATATATCAGGGAAGCCATTGTCTGTAGACTCTTTAGATGGATATTGACCAAAATGGTGAAAAGTTGATTGAATTTTATTGACCTTTGGCAAACTGCACAATGCTACAGAACCAGATCAATGAGGCTCTCTCCTCCCTTCACCTCTCTGGAGTGTTTAATACTCAAAGTTGTTCTTTTTGGCCAAATAAGAGGCAGCTGCACCTGAAAATATTGACAGATCTGTGAGAAAGTCTTCTCAGCAGCTCCTCAAGATTGTTTAGTGTATTTGATGTACAAAACTGAGGAACAATCAGCCCAGGCCTCAGCTGCCATTGGACATTCATCTTCTGACTTCATAGGGGGATGTGAGATCTAGAGATTCTGTGATGTGAAAAAAACTGCATTTACTGCATCAATCTCTCTCAGAGTCATTTTGTTTTCATGCTGCTGATGTGTTTCCAATATGTTCTGCGACAAGAGGTTTCAACTCAAAAATATCTGATAAAATCCCTCAAGTGGATTTGCAATTCTAAATTGCGCAAAGGCACCAGTGAAAATCCTGGTGGCATATGGAACCAAAACAAAAAAACAACATTATAGGAATTGTTCAAATTTGTATGCTTGCTACTAAAGAGCACTATGAGAAACCAGGGAGATTGCTGTTCCACATCGTTACTTTTACTGAGAACTATAAAAGACACATGAGGTGTTACTGACTGCAAACGCTTAAATGTCAAGAGGAATCTTGACAATTTCATTGATCACCGATCAGAAATGTCTTGGTTCTCCTCCCAGATATCCAGGGCTAGTTTGGTTAACCAAGTACTTGGCCGCGGTGCAAATACTGGTTGGATGGAATAGGAATATGCTAAAGGACGTGCATGATATATTAACTTTAAAGATCAATATAAATAATCTTCCTTGGAGGGGGAAAAAGTGTATGCTGTATAGCAATGGTTCCCGGTCTTTTACGTGCCACTGTGGATTGGTCTTAAAACCATGAGCAATATATACTGCGAAAAGAGAAATTATACTCCTGGCATTAAAAACAACTATGGAGTACTAAATATAAAACCCACCATGCATGGCAGTCACCTGAAGCAATTAAATGACACAGTCTTTTTAAAAACGTCTTTCTTTCAAATAATCTTCTCCTGACACATTACTGTGCTCATTGCCAAGAATCTGTCCAAAGCTGTTTTTTTAAAAAGTCATCTGAGCCAGTTGGTGGGTTTAATGTTTGGAGCTGGGTCACCTGACCAAGACCCATGTCTTAACCTGTGTCAAAATAAACACATGGATGTTATTGGGGGAAATTCTGGTAATTAGAAAGATATAACAAAATGAAATAAGGGACATCTTTTACACTTTGATCATCAAGTCATCAAAAGATGGAACAAGAAATTAGGTATTTATTCTTTTGGTACCAGAGTGTGGCACAGGCACATTTTCATTTGCTGAATTCGGTACGGCCCAGTACCAAAAATACAAATGATCCACAGAGTGGTGGGGGTCTTGCCTGGGGGTTGGGTGCCGCTGCGATTTTGGGATGTGATTAAGGGTATAATAGCCATGAACGGCAGAAGAGTTAAGCCAACACATCTATAAGGCATATTTAGAAATACATACATGCATATGTTCTCTCTAATCCCATATGGTTCAGGGTATTTCATACATTCTCCAAATATCCAAATACTTCTCCAAGCATACATTGCACCTGTCACTGGGATAGTTATGGAGCTGAAAGAGTCATCATTGTTAGGCGGTAAGATGGCATTTTCCCAAACTTTGTATATATTTACTGTTTGTTATTCATGAGAAAGAATGTATAGGTGATGATAAATAGCAATATACAAATTACCAAGTAAATCACCCTGCTTCTGTGCATTGTTACCTCATTTGTTTATCTGTTTTATTCCATAATTTGGAACTGGTTACAAACTTGAAGAGCTTTTCTGGCCCCGGCTCCTCATACTCAATACCTCTGCCAAGTAAAACAAAACCTCATTAAGCCTTAAATCATGTTTAACTACTGGCTATATGAATATGAAAAATATTTTACAATGATGAGAAACAAAAAGGAATGAAAATAATCACATATACTGTGCTGGAGGAGGGGAGACTTTAAATTGTAACCTGTTAATTAGGAAAAAGATTGCATTACCACTCTCTGAGTTCAAAGCAAAATATCAGCCATGGAGGTTACTGGATTATTAAACTTGCAGGTAAAAGGATTTGTTCAATCATGAAACAGACAATTGATTCTCCTGTTTATTTAGGGAGCTTGGCTCAAGCTAGGAAGACATTTCCCTCCCTGGCCAAGCTTATTGAATGTTATTTTGTCTTTGTGCGGCAAGCACAGTTACCACCTGTTTCCTAGTCTATTGAATTGACGTCTGTGGGGGAAGAGAGCTTCTTGAATGGTTTGAAAACACAACAACTAGCAAAAGTTCAGTTTGAGGATTTTTTTTTTCAGTTTGTTTTTTTTTAGGATTTTTCTAACTGTTTCGATTATACTAAAGTACATAGCTATAAAAGAAATCTTATCACTCTGTGAAGCAGCCTTTCAACAAAGCACTCAAGTGAATGTGTCAACCTAAAATCCATCAACGTCTCGCTTGAAATTTGAAGATAATTAATGTGTAATCTTAGTAAGAGGAATGTGTGCAGCTGTGTGTTACTATCTGGAGATAAGCAAACTTGTTTTTTCAGACCTCCGCCTTTTGTTCCAGAAAATAGTGTATATATATATATATATATATATATATATATATGTTTGTGGTAATGCATGATTGATCTTGTAATGTATTTTCACCTAACATATGTAGACTGAGAATATTTGTTTTGTGACTAGACAAATGATGATGCTTGTCCCAAATATTTGGTGAAAGAGCTGTCTCCATTGCATCCATCCCTTGTGCATTATGTATGCATATCAGGAAGAATTACTGACAACCCTTTTGGCTTGCCTACACCCATTCTTGGATTCGCAGTTAGAATGCAGCACTGGATTTCACTTTATCCATTCACTTTGCATTCAGTTGTGCTACAGTCTTATTCCAAAGCGTGGTGTCAAACTAAGCGGGAGCAATTCAGGGGGCGAGTGATTGGTCTGCACATCTTGCTGATTTGATCATTTTCTCACAAGGCTTGTGGCCCTATCATGGAGGATAGCTCAATGTAGCATCCTAACCTTCTGTCAATTTTACAACATTGTTATACCTGTCATTTACTGCACACATCTAAAATGTCTGTGTTTGTGTATGTGTCAGAATGGAGGTCTCACTCTATATATATGTACACTAATATGCATTCATGTGCACGAGTAAACACATAATCTTGGTCCCACCATACAGATGAGTAGCAGGATATACACTCTGTGTTGGATTTGGCCTTCTGTGGAAGCACGACTTGCATCAACATCTAACTTATAAATAACTGGAATGACAAAATTTTCAGCAATTAAATAATAGATAATCATCCACAATATGTTATGTTGAATCTTAGGGGTCATAACATATTCGGTCTTCATGTTTTGTATGCTTCAGAGTCATAAAGCAAAGGCAGCAGTTAGAATATGTATTCTTCTATGGCAGTTTAATGACTGGCATTGGGATTTGCTTAGTCCTTTCATCGGCTTTGTATTGGTGCAAAATATCTGCATCATCCCTTATTTATTCTCTTCAAAGTGTGCAGTACAACACATTGGTGCATTAGTCAGTCACCAACCCATCCAACTGACAATACCATAACGTATTGTCAATGTAAGTTAAGTAGTCTTAACTTCATCAACTCTCCCCCCTAAAAACAACCAGTTTAAAGTGTTAGATCTGTGATGATGCGTTACAGTTACTTAACTCGTGATTCTGGGTCTACATGTAGAATTCTCATGTGTAATAAAAGGAGATACAACTCAAACTGATGTCAGATACAAAGTTATTCAGTGTCAAGCCATGCAGCGCATGATGAGCAGCAACAAAAATAATGAAAGAGTGGAGTACCTTGACCAAACACAATTAAAGGGATATAACAAAGACTGTCCAAAATTGCACTCTCTTTATGATATGATGCTAGTTTTTTTTTATATCTATACAGCATATGCCAAAGATTGCACTGATAAGTAGTGTTAAGTCTAACCTGAATGTGTTTAGATTGATTGTTTTACTACTTTCAGTCCCATGCTCTGAATCTGGGAAAGGACCCCAACAGTACAGAAGAGCAAAAAAGGAAGGATTTCTATCAGCATGAGTTATGAACACACCCATGTGATTTGAGGGAAAGACTTCAAGCACTATTTTGTCCAGGAAAACAACATGAGAATATGTTTTCAACAGCAAAGCTTTTCAAATAAAGTCAGTGGTAGGATTAAAAATTTAGACTTACACAAAATCTATTTTCATTAAAAACTGCCATAGTTTTCATACTCTTCATTGACAAAATCAGCATTGACACTCATATGGTTTACTGCTTCCTGAGGATGGGACAACACATAGCACACACACACACACACACACACACACACACACACACACACACACACACACACACACACACACACACACACACACAGTTATTTGGAGCTATCTGTAGACCCTGTCATGCTTCACCCATGCAGTGGCATTTGTTAGCAGTGGGAGTTATCATTGGCCATGGAGACTTATCCCTCTGCCAAGGGAGCCTATGCCAGGAACTAAGTGATAACAAAGCACAGCAATGACCAGCTTTTACGACAGCAGCCAACATGTTGGTCCTGACTGTGATGATAGGAATATGCTCAGCATGCAGGTCTTGCTTCACCTCCATGTCAGTAATCATGTGGATCCACACCTGGCGAGCTGTGCTGCTCTGAAAACTAGATTTAAAAATGAATTCGCTCAAAGATGAAACCACAATTTTCTGATGTATATCAAGGATATTTTTTGGTCATATCCGGATTCCAAATCATGTTCTTAATGTAATCAGTGTTCATCAAAAGTGATAATATGTGTTATCTCCAGAGAAGGAATTAGAACTTGGAATTATGCAGCGGGTGTCTAATTGAGGGGATTCAATTCATTGCAATATCGCCAGCCACCACACAAAGTGCTTTCTGTTTTTAAAACAATAATGGGAAGGGTCTTGAAATCCGTCGCATTTCTCAAAAGCTGGAGGATATTGATGACAAGGAAGGGATTTCTCAAAGGCCGGCAAAAGGATTAATTCCCAGATTTCTGGAGAGCAACCGGATGTTACTGGGATATCTTGCAAACATTTCAAAGCAGCAAAAAGCCAGACACACTGATAGAGGCATGTTTGGGAAGAAAGTCTTGAGTACCAGAAAACTTAAATAACAAATAATTCACAAAGATTTTTACCGAGCAGTAATGCAACACACATTTGATCTTTAATCTGTACATAATGACCAATAATTCAGAAAATTTTAGGCATGTGTCAACAATTGCATGGTAAATATCTTCTTATTTCAGCTTTTCCCTTCAGGGGTCGCCACAGAGAATCAACCTTCTCCATCTAACCCTATTATCTGTATCTTCCTCTAACGCCAACTACCTTCATATCCTCTCTCACTACGTCCATAAATCTTCTCATTGGTCTACCTTTAGACCTCCTGTCTGGCAGCTCCAATTCCAGCATCCGTCTACCAATATACTCACTATCCCTCCTCTGTATATGACTGAGACATCTCAGTCTGGCTTCTCTGACTGTCTCTCCAAAACATTGAATATGTGCTGTTCCTCTCATGGAGTCATTCCTGATCCTATCCATCCTGGTAACTCCCAAAGAGAACCATTACATCTTCATCTCTGCAACTTCGAGCTCTGCCTCCTGTCATTTTATCAGTGCCACTGTTTCTAAACCACACAGTATTTCTGGTCTTGCAACTGTCTTGTACACCTTTACTTTCATTCTGGCTCATAGTTTCTTATCACATAATACCCCTGACACTTTTCTCCATACCAATATCAATGAGTTACATTGCAGGAAGCTGATCTTTAGTGCTGAAATCCAGCCACTTACCAGGATCACTAGATAGATGGGTCACATTGACATTGGTTAATCTGATTTTCACTCTTAAATTATGTTAAAATAGATACCTTTCTTCAAAAAAGGGTATCCCAGCAAGCAGACCGGGAAAATAAAACATTCATCCATCCATGTGCTGCTGCTTATCATCGCTAGTCAATCGCAGGGCAACATACTGTATATAGACAACCATTCACCCACACACTCATTCAAGGCAATTTTCCCAATATCTTCCCATTTAACCTGCCGCATGTTTTTGGACTGTGGGAGGAAACCGGAGAACCCGGAGGAAACCCACGCAGACATGGGGGGAGAATATGCAAACTCCACACAGAAAGGTCCGCTTGTCGGAATCAAACCAGGGTCGAAGTGCTAACCACTGTGCCGGGAATAAAACAATAAAAATCAAATCTTTTATGTTTTTTTAAGTCATGCAAATCCTAGTTGCTACAAAGCACTTTTTGATATTCCACATGATATTTATGAAAACACTGATAATTTTTGTCTGCTAAAAACAGACAAAAACACAGCCTTTTATCAACACGGTTGATTATAATCCAGAGTAAAACAGCGTAGATGCTCCCATTAATACAAAGCGGTGAGACCAAACACTTAAATTCAAAAGAGCTGTTCAGCGCTGATTAAAATCGACAAAGCCTTGCAAGCCATTACTCTGAGTCAGTGATATAATCTTTGACTTGCTGTTTTCCCTTGTCATTGTGTAATCAAAGGTACTCATCAAGGCTGCTGATAACACAACAGATTTATAAGTATAAATACATTTTTATGCTAGTCTCTGTCCTGGTTTCAAGGTTACTTCTGGAGGAGACTTGGCATTTCAGCAATAGATAAAAAAATCCTTTTTAAGAAAGAGCAATGGTGTGTGCCAATATTTTCTGTTTCAACTTTTTGTCAAAAATAAATAAACAAAAATATATGTACTTTAACACAAAAATATATGCCCTTTAACACAAAGATATTTTATATATATATATATATATATATATATACACGCCGTATATCAAAACTAGTAAAAGAAAGATAAAATATATTAAGTCAAACTGCAGGTAAAAAACATTTAATTATGCAGCCTATCAATATTGTATTTGACAATGAATCACAAGAATATATCATGAATGGCTGGATGCTATTTCAACCTTATACATATTAGGTTGCCACAGGTTACATTAAAATCTTACAACAATTGAACGTAACACAAATCTACAATACAATGCTGCAAAAACTATGAATAATGTAAAAATAGAAAAGAGGAAACGGAAGCTACAAAAACTAATTCTTTTACTTTGAATTTATGACACACAAATATCACAAATCCCCACAATATCGGGATTCTACGGTGAAGTGATAGTGATGGAATCATTCCTGTGATGGAATGATTCCCCAGACAACATGGAAAGTTTTAATACATTTATTAGAATATGAATATAGCAGATCAAATCTGAACTTAATCAAAATCAGTTTGATAATTAGTAATGTATCCCATAATTAATGAATTCAGTCAAACACAATTATATTTTCAAACACAAAAAGCACACATGCAGAGTGTTCCAAGGATGTTGTGCAATACTATATATACTAAAAACAATTTACCAGTCATATTCTTAAGAACCATATGCGCAATTTTTTCATTTTTACAATGATGCTAGACTTGGCTGCAAGGCAGCCTCAGGGCAGCATGGACCAGTTATTGGGAAGGACTATTCTTATCAGCAAATTGGATGCAATCATTTGGCTTTTGGTCAAAATCCACTCAAATGTAAGAATTTATCCAAAAATCTGAAACATAATCTTAACTTTGGTCATATTTCTGAAATCGCTTCAGAAAAATTATTTTAGAGGCCAGAAATAAAACACATTTCTGAGATAATAATTGAATATGTGCTGTATTAATAAACACTTGCTTCCCAGCCAAAAAGCAGCCTCTGCAAGTAGCTTACATTTATTGGTCATTGCTATACTGCAAAGACCAATGTAGCCTCCGGGGGGCACTGGACAGTGTCTCCCTGAGCCGGTCACAAACCCAGATAAATGCATGGGAAACATGGGATTCAAACCTAATAATCTCATACTGGATCAGTCGAAGCCCGGGTTAACAACGACCGCCGTTGGTACCGATGACCTACAGGGTACCAGTGGAAATTAGGCTACTGTGGGTCGAAGAAGGAGAGGAGGAAGGTGTGCTCGGAAGCAGAGAGAAAAGAGGAAAGGCAAGAATCTGGGACTGCCTGAAAGGACTTTGAATATCGGGACTATGACAGGAAAAGGTAGAGAGTTGGCTGATATGATGCAGAGAAGGAAGGTAGAGACACTATGTATCCAGGACACCAGGTGGAAAGGTAGTAAAGATAGAAGCTTAAGAATATCTTTGCACGTTTTCTGTAATGAAAACGCACTTACAAGGATGCATCCAAACAAATAGAGACACTGTGTATCCCAAGCCTTGTCTGATTTAACGGAATTCCATTATACATTTCTTTGATGGAAAGTTTTGAATTTTCCAGTAAATAATTTATCTTTGTTCAGAAGGGCTTTTTCCTTGACAGAGAATGTGCTCTTGAAGAGTGCAGAGCCCTGCCAAGGCCAATAGTTCAAAGGATTTGAACTCGGAAAAGGGAGAAGTCATGTGATATATCCGGGGAAGTGAATGAATAACAATGTTAATGAAAGTGGAAAATGTGCTCTGGGAATGGAGGCAGTTCTGGCTTGTAACTGCCTGCCTCTTTCCATTAAAAGACTGGTTTAGTGTAATCTTGTTTACAAGTCTTAAAAAAACAACCTCCGGGTATATAGTTTCAAGGAAAACCCTATGCTTGGCTTTGACATGGATGAATGGTAGCAATGAGAGGAACCTCGACTAACAAGTTGACAATTTGTGTGCATGAGTTTGTGAATGCGGTCCTGCAATTTGTGTGAATGCGTGACAGCAAGTGAAGAAATGCTTGTGCTATTTCTGCAGGGGTTCACACACCAAGTGGACAAACAATCTATTCCAATTAAAGCGAGCTGCTGTGCTTGTGACTGTAGAAGAGGCTGTGCTCCATTGGATCACATCATCCTTTGAACAACTCCAGAATAGGTAATTGTGAAGCAGCGGAAACAGGCCCCTTCAGGAACAACTACTATGAGCTGGTGTCTGGCTGATTGGTTGCGTTCCAAGTAAGTCTTGAAAGTTTCTCTGAAAATTTTGGCCACGGGAGAAACAAAAGGATGGAGCCCAGGTTAAGGGGCTGGGCCTTGGATACTGCTTGTATTCCCAATTAACTGATCTTACTAATTTTGGTGTGAGAGAATGAAAATGATTTATTTTGTCTAAATAACTTAACAGATGCCTCGTTTCATAGTGTAATAACCCTCAACTACTCTGCAACACTTACAAGTTGATTTTCAAGATTGACACACCAGTCTCATCGTAGTAATCCTTATTACTGCTGTTGGAGTTTGTATGTGTGTGTATGTGTGTGTATGTTCAGATCCTAGAGCTGAGTAGACACACATAGGCTCATGGACCAGGATGATGAATACCATCATAGCTGTATGAAGTTTGTTTACATTAATCAATTCCACGTCTCCTGCACTATTGAGACAAACATCAATTCACTCTCTCATTTACATGTCTGGGAAATTTCTAAATTGGATCTCCCATTTACCAACGGCATGTTTTTGGGCTGTGGAAGGAAACCCACACAGATACAGGGACAACATACAAATTCCACACAGAACACCTCCCTGTCAGAAATAAACTAGGGACCTTCTTCTGAAAAATTAAGTTCAAGTGAAACAAAAAAAAACAAAACAAAACAAAATAAGACATACAAAAAAGACAGACCAAGTAGTTGCCACTGAATTCAAAACTGGATAAAAAAAATGTCATGGCTGATCTTAATCTAAGCGTGGAGGATTGTAATTGCATAATCTGGCAGTAGAGCCAGTCAGTGTGAGACATATTTGATCATCAATGTGAAAATTATCAACAAGGCAGAGACTCAAGAAACGTTAAACTGATGGACTGCTGATTCACAGCCTTATGACACTTTGAAAGACAAAGACCACAATTTTTTTGAAATATTAGTTGCATCTTTTGGTCTCAAATTGTTATATAAATAAAATCACCTATTTGAATCATAATCAATCATAATAAATGAGGAAAAAAAACACATGTACAAAGGACAAAAAATAAAAACATTTGGCTCAACTTGAGCAGCTCTTCAAAAATCCAAGCATATTTTATCAGTTTGTCTTTTAATTTCTATTTTCGGTACAAAAATTGTTATAATAGAAACATTGAATATGTAAGTACTCTTCACCAATTCAGATAACTTCTATAACTTCTTCGGTTTAAAGCGTCACGGCAGTACTGTTTATCTTTAAAATGAAACAGGTCTTCAACCAAGAGAAGATTGACTGACATTTTGCAGTTTCATCCCGATTTCAAGAAATGCATTTCTGTCCTGTCTTCAAGATGTGCTATGGCGATCTGGAGACATGAAGCTCAAGAGCAATACAGAAAGTAGGAAGTTCTGCCTCTGTTATTACAGAACAGACCAGATGACGCTGGGAGCTGTCTAATAATCTTACAACTGGGTTCAGGCTGCACCTTACAGAGCATCACCATGTTCTCTTTGTTTACTCTGTCTTCTTCTTTCCCACAAGCCTGCAGCCAAAGCTGCTATGCCGATTGCCGATAGTAATCTTTCTCAACACTTCACAAGATTCACTATATTATACTATGCCTGCTTTCCGGGGATACAAGCCAGACATAGCAAATAATGTGATGCATTATTCTGTTTTTATGGGGAAACAGGGGTAATGTCATGTCTAGAAAGTGTTCGTAAGCTCTTCCCCAAAACTACATCAGACTGCATTCATATTTACAACAGTAAATATGAAAAAAGAAACTGGGTTTTTCTTGAGCTCAATTTTTCAGAGTTGCGAAGACCCAATTGAATAATCTCTTGTCTGTGCAAAACAAAAACAACAAAAAAAAAAACCCTGAGCATAAACAACTTCTCTTTTGATTTCTGACGGTTCAAATTGTGCTGGGATGTCTCCAACGCCCTCTACCAAATAACGTATTTCCAAATCACACACATTTAAATCTAAATAATTGCTGTACAAGAAAATGACATTCATTTAAGATTTATATAATCAAATGCACTTGCTTTTGTTAACAAAAAAGATTCAGGTCATTGATAACCCAGTCCTACTGTTTTAAAAGTATACCGCAGAGAAAAAAAAGGTAGGAATGTGGTTCCATAAATGTAGACGTATTCAAGAGAGCAGTACTTGGATGACAGGGAAGTTCAAAATATGCTTGTACTCATGTGAGTTAACTCTCAAAGAGCTGTCTTGTTTGTTTTTGCTTTTCTTTAATATCTATGACTTCATCGAAGAAGGATCATGGGTGAATAGAATAAATAGTCGTGCTAAAAATAAAATATATCTTTATTATGGTATTAATTCTTCTCTTAAAAGACACTATCATAAACAAATGAAGATGTCTATGAGCATTTTTATAATTTGTAAGACAAGACAAGAGTTCATTTGCAAAAACAGATCAAACGATTTCTTAATTAAAAAGAAATACTGACTGTAAAATTAAGATTTAGATTATTGTACTTCATTTCATTTTTCATAGTTAATGCATCTCAACCATGGCTCGTCTGATTTTACAAACAAATTCTTCCAATATATATGAGCTTTTGCCTGAAAGTGACACAGTAAACCATAGCAGCAGCAAAATGTTCTTCAGAGCTCCAAATATATACACGAAACATTATTGTGTTGTGTTAGCCAAGTCAAACAGGGAGGCGTGACAATGTTAAAGTCCTTAGTACTTATCATAACATATCAGCAGGCACAGGAAAAATGTCCTTACCAAAGTCAAAATGAAGAATTTTGCTTTGATCAGGCAACAAGCTAAACAGCAGTGTTTCCAGCCACACAGAGAGACGGTAAAATGCAAATGTGTGATGATGAAAACAAAGAGGTGAATGGCAAACACTAACGGAGCACGGCCCTATCTGCTGTCTACCCTGATATTTGGCTTAATCATATAAATGTCGTCGTATAAAAATAGATTTAGGTTGGATTTACATTTGTTAGCGTAGAAAACATCACTGCTGATGCTTTAAAAATCCTCTTGGCCCGGCTCAAACCCTCCAATTGAATGTTTGACCAACCATCTCAAAGAATTTCTCGTTCGGTTTGTGAAAGAAACGGATGAGTTTCTGCAGTACAGCAGGGGCCACAGTGGGATGAGTCCTGCCTTTAGAATTGTGTAAGCACCGTTCTCCCCCATCTTCTCTTAAACAGTAGAATCCCTTTGTTTTATTGAAATAAAAATTTGAAGCATTTATTTCAGGTTTCAGCTTCAGGAATTTCTCCACTTTTTTAAGCTCAGGAAGGGGATCCCTGATCAAAGTATCCCCATCCACAAGGTGGATGCTCTCCAGAGGGAAATAGTGAAGCCAGTTCTGCATGTGTATATGATACAGGCTGCGATTGAGAGCTTTGTATTCCAGATTGAGCTCACCATCCTTCATCAGCAGTGACTCTATTGACGGATTGCTCTTATGCTTTTGGAGACGGTTGCAAAAAATCTGGGTGTAGTCTGAGAGCAGCCTCTCAATGGGATCTCTGAGGATAAGTAACAGCTTGATTTCAGGGTTCATGTGATAGATGCGTCTGGGGACCTTTAAAGAGTTAAAATAGGCCGGCGTCTTCTCCACAGTCAGTTGACCAGGTAGAGAGTAAGGCATCTGGCTTCGATACCAAGTCAAGCCACTTTGATAGTGACTCTCAACATCAAAGAAGTGCACTTCTTTCTGAGCTGCCGCCACCCCACTGTGCAGACTGAGCATCTCCAGAAGTGCCCGTGTCCCACCTTTCCTTACACCAATAATTATAATCTGCGGAAACCGTTGGAGTCTGGGATCCCCGTTAGTCCTGTTGTCGGTGGATAACAAGGTGGGAGGTAAAGACGGTCCCTCATCAGCTGTCGGGCTGGAGGGAATGGGGGTAGATTGTAACGCAAAAAGCAGTAGCCCGACAGCCAATGCTGCCATGAGGGAGGTCCTGACTTTGGATGATTTCAGCCTGGCAAAAACACCAAAACTGTATCATTGAAAGAGCAGCTCCTTGAAGACAATGGCTTTTCCTTTACCAAGAACAGCAACTGCAAAAAAAGAGAGGGATATGAGCAGATGAGAATCCAGCAAAGGCAAAACTGATAATGACATGGTGGCTCCATAATGTCAAAGTACAGTAAACCATTGCATTATTTTTCCCTAAATCATTATTTGGACATTTAAGTCACACATTATGTGACTGGATAAACTTTGCACTCCAAGAACCCGTTAATATCCAAAATAGATCACATTGATTATCAGTGCAGGGGAGTCTACAGTTCTACCTAAACAATGTGCAGCTGAAATATCAACTGGGTTTGACTCCACCTCTATGCAAGCCTATGTGCAGTAAAGGGAGTTAAAATTATTGGTTGCAATGACACATACTAAATCAATAATATATTTGATTATTCACTTGGAAAATTATGGTGTGGATTAATGTGATTTCAACATTAACAACAATTGATAAATAAATGCATGACATAAAACTGTTACATTATAATTTAATTATTTGAAAAAAAAAAAATGATCAAAGTGAAGCGGCGGGAGACAAACGGACGCACTCGAGTTCTGCGCCTTCTATCGCGGGATCGAGACCCGCACATTTCCTAAAAGGCAAACGGGAAAAAAAAAAAAAAAACACTCGAAGGAGCAAGGAAGGAAGGAAGGCAGATGTCTTACCCTACAGCTTCCCGCCGGACAAAGATTTCATTTTGTGCAGCGGCGGTTTTTCCACGGCGCAGATTTGTCCAAACACCGCAACCGCGGACGATCCATGCGCTTCGTTGCGAGGACGCGAAAACTCGCCTCTGCCCGGGACGTTCACTCCACCGGAGCGCCCCCTCTTTCTCTCTTGTGTTCGAGATTCTCCTCTCCTCCGGATTTTTGACCGTCAGCTGTTGTGGCAATAAGCCTGCGGGACCTCCCCTCCCTCTGACTCACGTTGATGTAATACGTTGGTACGATAAACACTGCCGGTATGAGAGAGAGAGGCTCCAGCGGTCGGCCCAGGTGTGCGGGGATCATGTCCACACACGCACAGATAAAGTTCACTGTGCAGTAGAAAGGCATGTTTATGTAACATGAGAGACAGAGAGATTCAGGGTTTATGGACTTTGAGTCACCGACTGTGACTGACATTCTTTTCTGAATAAACTGTATCTTTCCTCAAGGGAGGACACACTGACAGTAATATGATTCAACCCCCCCTCCATGTAAGTGAGACATCCAATGTTGAAAACCTTGTTCAATAAGCATCGCTTTTTTATCTCACAGATGAGAACCAAGGTAAATCTGCTATCCTACATCCGGCAATGAAAAACTTGTCACAGCACACGTGTGCACATTTGACAGCATGCAAAAAGGTCTCTTCGTTTTCTTTTTCCGTTAAAATCGTATTCATCTGTAATTGTGTAATAGAGCAAAGCAATATGTGATTTCCCATCCTGGTTCTAACTGTTATTGAAGGCAGCACGGCAAGAATATGGAGCATGGATGACAATTTAGGCCTGTTATACACATGCAAATTTCTACATTCATGGGGGGTCAAGGCTGTCATAAAAGGTCAAGGCTGTCCTTAGTACTTAAAAAGGGATCCCATCATGAACAGTATGGAAACGTAAGCGTCCGGCAAGACCAAGCGGCAGTAAGGACATTCACACATAAGCAAATAAATCTTACAGAGTGAATGAATGATTTAAAAAAAAAAAAAAAGACATCTGCCTTTTGCTTTTCATCTCATTTATAAGTGCTGATATGGCCAAGAGGGTCTTCACATTGCTTGTACATGCAGTTTAGTAATCCCTCAATTGTAACCCCCCTACTCCTGAAAGTGGGAATTCAGCAAAGTCCTGGAGCAAGCACAGACAGCAAAACCCCACTGTGAGCACCACCTGACTACATTAACGTGACAAGTGTTCATCATCACGGACCAGAACCACCACCACTTCCCCCTCAGCCTTTTCCTTAGACTCATAAATAGTTTGATCAGACTGGGAACCAAGTTGCTAGATTTTTTTTTCAATTTCAAATATAATTTTTTTACATTAAATTTTAGTTGGCTCTACCACACATTAAATTTGTCATGACTGCTGATTCACAAAATTCCTTTAGTTGGAACCCTGCTGTTGACAGGTAATGATCAAGACTGAGTCATAGACCCAAATCTACAGTAAGAAGATTCCTTGAGATTTTACAATACAGAATGCAGAAATCCAAGCAAACATCTGTGGTCTGCAGTTTAGTCATGTGTACTTCTTTTTTCTGTAGCAATTTGTAATATAAGGTATTTGTTTTTTTTTTTTTTTTCAAATTCTGATTTTGGCCAAGGGATCACTTTTTGTTAGCAATGCAGCCTTGGGGCGGCAAAGGCCAGTGTCTCCCTGAGCCAGTCCCAAGCCCGGATAAATGCAGTAGGCATCAAGAAGGGCATCCGGCTTAAAACTTTTACCAAAACCAAACATGCAAATCAAACCTAGCAATCCCATACTGGATCAGTCGAGGTTCAGGTTAACAACGACCGCCATTGGTACTGATGACCTACAGGGTACCAGTGGAAATTGGGCTACTGTGGGTTGAACAAGGAGAGGAGGAAGGCATGTTAGGAAGCAGAGAGAAAAGAGGAAAGGCAAGAGTCTGGGATTGACAGAAGGGACTTTGAATATCGGGATGTTGACAGGAAAAGGTAGAGTTGATTGGCATGATGCATATAAGGAAGGTAGTTACTATGTATCCAGGACACCAGATGGAAAGGTAGTAAGGCTAGAAGCTTAGGAGCAGGTTTTAAGCTGCGCTATCATGGTACTGACAGGAAGAGAAATGGAGTAGGAGTCATCTTGAAGGAGGAGTTTGTTAGGAATGTTCTGGAGGTAAAAAGATTGTCTGATAGACTTATGAGTCCGAAACTGGAAATTGAAATGCTCAGTGTTGTTAGTGGCTGTGCCCCACAGGTGGGATGTGAGTAACAGGAGAAGGAGAAGTTCTGGAATGAGTTAGATGAAGTGATGCAGAATATCCCCAGAGATGAGAGAATGGTAATTGGTACAGACTTCAATGGACATGTTGTTGCAGGCAGTGGAGGGGATAAAGGAGTGATGGCCAGATTTGGTATACAGGATGGGTATCCAGAATTTGCAAAAAAGATGAAAATGGCTTCAGTGAACACTTTTTTCCAGAAGACAGGAACATAGGGTAACTTATTAGAGCGGAGGTAGGAGTACGCAGGTAAACTTTGTGTATTGTCTTGTGTACACTGTCTTGTGTATTGTAGACGAGGTAATCTGAAGATCAGTGACTGCAAAGTAAAAGATGAGAGTGAAGCCAGACAGCATAGGATGGTGGTTTGAAGGATGATTGGTGACCAGGAAGATCAAGAAGACAAAGGCAGAGCTGAGGTCAAAGTGGTGGAAGCTGAAAAGGGTGGAGTGTTGTATGATTTTCAGGGAGGGGTTGAGAAAGACTCTGGGTGGTCAGGGAAAGCTTCCAGATGACTGGACAACTATAACTAATGTGATCAGGGAGACAGGTAGGGGAGTACTTGGGTGTATCACCTGGAGGGAAAGTAGATAAGGAGACTTGGTGGTGGAATGAGGAAGTGCTGGAGTACAGAGAAAGCAGTTAGCAAAGAAGAATTGGCACACTGAGTGGACTGAAGATAACAGACAGGAGTACCGGGAGATACAGTGTAAGGTAAAGATAGAGGTAGCAAAGGCAAAACAAAGGGCGTACGATGACTTGTATGATCGGTTGGACAGTAAGCAGGGAGAGAATGATTTATACAGGTTGGCAAAACAGAGAGATGGAGATGGAAAGGATGTACAGCAGGTCCGGGTGAGGATAGAGAAAGAAATGTATTAACAGATGCTAGAGGAGTGGTGGAATGAGGAATAGGAAAAAGAGGCAAGAGTAGAAGAGGTGACTCTTGTGGACCACAAAGTAGCAGATATTAGTAAAAGTGAAGTGAGGAAGGCATTAAAGAGGATAAAGAGTGAAAAGGCAGTCAGTCCTGATAGATACCCGTGGAGGTCCAAGAGACCGTCTGGAACAGCGGCTCACTGGAGATGTTGAGGGTGTTGAGGGTGCAGACAGGCGGGACGCCTCCATGGAGGTATCACAGATGACCGCCCTGCTAGCAATCAGCTGGTGGACAAGCGCTTCCGACTTCAGGAAGGCAACCGCAGCTCGGTTCATTCTATTCTATAATTTATTTGCCATCCCATTTGTGGTGATTTTAGAATGGATGTTGATAATGGATGTTTGATGCTTTGAAATATTGGGTTCGGAGCACAATCAGACATCATTTTATTAATAAGCGAGTGCTACAAATGCAGTCTGTGGTGTTGATCTACAGAAGGACTTGGTCTCTGGCCTGAGCATTGTGAGCCTCAGTCTGGAGACTGGACAATTGTCCCTTTTGTGTGAATCAAGTCAGTGTCTACCTGTATATATTTGTGTAGGCTTGTGAGTGCAAACTTGTGTTTTCAGAGCCCAAAGAGAAAAAAAAAAATCACCAGAGCCCATCACAATTACTTAATAATGGTTGTGTGCCTCACTGTAAAAGACACTAGAGCCCTGACACCAGGGCCTGCATTTAGAGAAAGTGACTAAAAAGGCATTTGATACGTTAGGGTTCTTTTAATAGGTTATTGTATTCCAGTTAACTGTCTGTTTGGTAAATGGTTATATCTATTAAAGAATGGAATTAAGTTTAACTGATAAACTTGTGTTTTGTGCCAGGCCAAAGGTTTATTGCTCAATGGGACTTAAGAGAAAGGAAACAAAGAGGAATCCTTGCACTGAGTTGAACTCAACTCAAATTTAAATTGAAATAGTCCAAATGATTGGATGTTCAACTGGGGCTAATTTTAATGCTGTTGGCTAATTTTGATCTATTTGGTATACCATTGTCTTTGAAAGGTTGTGATGTGTTTTCTCACTTGATTAACATTTGAAAATAAAAGGCAGCTTTGTGTCCTTGACTTGGTACAGGGTCTGGTGAACTTTTTGTGATTTTTGTACTGACCTATACTACTCTGTATCCACAGACTCCTCTGAAGTTTTCAAACACTTGTGCTTTTTATAGATTGTTAAAACTGGTTAAGTACATTTTTATTAAAGGAGATCTTTAATCCCCCACATAAAGTCTCAGATTTCAGTATATTTCATTTCAATAGAGCCATCATGTAGTGTTTCTTTTCTTTATGGGAAATACAGTATGAAGTAAAATTCAAAAGAACTGCAAAAATGTCCCACTTTTAAAGCATTATGTAAAAATCTTACTCAGCTGAGGTATCTTATTTGACATTTAACCTTTAATTGCTCAGTAACCCTCTGTTCACTTGAGCAAAGACTGCAGCTAAACTCTCTTAAGCTTCCATTCTTTTCATCTTGGTTCTTTTCTGAGCATAACACATAAACATTGGGTAAATACAATACCTGTGCTTTCAGGAGTCAGAGTGCTCTTCTGAATTACATTACATTTGTGTACATAAGGGATTTACACTGGATGTAAAGTGCTTCAGACAATTTAAACCTGCAAGTAGCATTTTCACATGTTGGTCAATATAATAGGTGGGGCATGAATGAATGGTTTCATATGTTTATACGCACAACAATGTCTGCAGTGGCTCTTTTCACTGTCATGCAACTTATTCAGAACTGATGTAAAACATCACATTCAATGCAGTCTTTTTGCATTGGCTTTTTATATTGAGGCAAGAATCACCTTTTTCTGACAAAAAAAATACAGTTTATTTAGTTGAGTAGTTCCACGGGCTACATTTTTGTCATAAAATTTGGACGTCACATCATAGTTGTTTTCCTTTGATTTTTCGACTAATATTTCTTGTTATTAGCATGAAGCATGAAGAGTACATGAAGAGTGCTCATTTTATATACTCAGAATATAAGGTCTTAAATCATCAGCACAATGATTGATATTTTTAGATGGAAATTTAAATCTGCTAAATTTCCAACCCATCTTATTCGTCAAAAATTTGTCTTTATTTGATACTGGTGCATAAAACCAATGTAATATGATGCTGTAACATATACTCAGATTTTACTTGTGGTTGAGAGAGCTGTACATTGCCTTTAACTTCTGCTTCTTCTGAAGTCTCTGGTTTACTTAGGAGCATTTTATTCTATCATATATTATTAACTCATTTCATTATAATACCACTGAGGGAACACTTTAATGCAAGACTGTTCTTTGACTAAATTCTCTACAGAAGTTATTTCCTCACCTGGAGGGAAGCATGAGTCCCAATCCCACAAAAAACAATTGTTATCGACTTTATTAATTCGAGGAAAAAAAGCAATTCCTGGATCACATGTTATCACTGAAAATGATTTCATATCTTGATATTTTGATAAATGAGAATCTTTTCAGATACTTGAGCAGTGCTGGTCAAATCCACATTAAAAGTGACTGAATGCACAAGATACTTGAATGCCTCAGAAAACCCAAATGATGAGGAAATGAAATTTGTTTCACTAACCAGGATTAGATCATACAAAAGTAGTACATTTTAGTGCTCAGACACATATGAGAGTACTGTAATCTGCAAGCTTTTAAGGTCTAATGTTCTTCTCTGAGTTGGGGGGACAACAGAGTGAGGGTATTTGTAGATCAGAAAGAGTCATGAGTTCTGTTGAGTTGTAGAACAGGAGGACTCGGTACTAAACTATACTAGTTCAGGTAATGTGACGTCCAATTAGCAGTGACATGAGAAAAAGCGACAAGAGGTTCCTTGTATTCCATACCTTACATCTCCCTACTTGATAAAAGGACATCACTTCATTTCTACAATCTTAAACATTTCCTGGAATTTCATTAACCCATTTCTCTCTCTATGGTTAACTAAACACAGGTGTATCATTTGGATAGTTTGAAAAACTGTTGCCCGGATTCAGGATAAAAGGAGCCTCTCACATAGATGGATATATGTGTATATATATGTGCAACTGAAGGTTTTCTGAAAGCCGATGAATACAGTGAAACCTGTGCAGAACCACAAAAAAGAGCGAGGACAGGATAGCCAACAGTTCAAGGAAGAGCTGAGAAACTAAGAAGAATGCCTCTCTCTGGATAATTATACAACAATGATCAATGATTGTGTTCATTGCTTCACTGTTGTTGCTTTGACAGTTTCAAGAAAGTGTTTGCAAAATCACTTTAACATCATATTTAAGAGAGAATCTTTTTGTAAGGCAATACGTTTCTGCTAATCACTGGGAACAAGACAAATTGCAAGTGTTTAGGTAACTCAGAAGATTACTGTTTCAGTACTATAAAATATCTCACCAAATGTTGCAATCACCTGTGGAAACAGCTCAGACTGAAATCAATGTTTCCAAGGAGGTGTAATGATGCATTGGTCTGAATCAATAAACTGCTTACATGATCAACAACATAGTGTCACAAGTGCAAATGTGAAAAATCTGATATTTGATACCTAACTTCATATGGTAAGCCATTGTTATGGTACAAACAGACAAACAGAATGTCGGAGCTTGGTCCACATTGCCGGTTGTAAGTTGGACCCATTTCCGGTGAAAGTTGGACTCAGCCAGGGCTGCCCTTTGTCATCAATTCTGTTCATAGCTTTTATGACAGAATTTCTAGATGCAGTCTGGGCATTGCAAGGATCCGGTTCCGGTTTGGTGGCTGCAGGATGAGTCTCTGCTCTCTGCAGATGATGTGGTTCTGTTGGCTTCATCAGGCAATGATTTGCAGCTCTCACTGGGGCTATTCGCAGCCGAGTGCAAAGCAGCCAGGATGAGGATCAGCACCTCCAAATCTGAGACCATGGTGCTCAACCAGAGATGGGTGGAATGCGGGGAATAGGTCCTGCCTCCAGTGGAGGAGTTAAAGTATCTTGGGGTCTTGTTCACGAGTGAAGAAAGGATGTAGCAGGAGATCGACAGGCGGATCAGTGCGGCGTCTACAGTGATGCAGACTCTGTCCCGCTCAGTTGTGGTGAAGAGGGAGCTGAGCCAGAAGGTGAAGCTCTCAATTTACCAGCCAGTCTACTTTCCCACCCTCACCAATGGTCACGAGCTGTGGGTAGTGACCAAAAGAGCGAAACTGCGGATACAAGCGGCTGAAATGAGTTTTCTCCGCAGGGTCACCGGACTCATTAATCCAAGAGGAGCTCAGAGTAGAGCTGCAGCTCTTCTGCATAGAGAGGAGTCAGATGAGGTCGGTCAGGCATCTGGCCAGGATGCCTCTTGGACGCCTCCGGGGGGAGATATTCCAGGCATGTCCATCAGGGAGGACCATGGGGAAAATCCAGAACACGCTGGAGAGTCTATGTCTCCAGGCTGGCCTGGGAATGCCTTGGGGTCCGCCGAAAGGAGCTGCAGGGGGAGAGTAGAGGGAGGTCTGGTCCTCACTGCTCTGGCTCTGGCCCCGCGACCTGACCCCAGATAAGCAGGGGAAGATGGATGGCTGGACGGATGGATGGAGAAATCTGCAGATCCTGTGATATTGGCTTCTATGGTATGATTGTCTCAATATTGTTATGTAATAAAGCTTCTGGTTAACACCCCTAATTCTGTCACTAAATTAATTTTTGCATAAATGTCACTTCTGGCACAATTTGCCAATTGATTAGAGTTCAAGAAACATTATTAAAGAAAAAGAGCATTTTTGTGTTAGGGCTCAAAAGTAGCAAACACCTCAGATAAATTATACACTAAATTACCATGACCATGTATTTCCCTTTTGATGAATCCATCCTCTTTCCGCTTATCTTGGAGTCTTACTAGCTGAGGTCATGCCTCACACATTCTGCTTTGCTGTTCCATCAATTTCAGATGCACCCAAACAGCATGAAACGCAGGTGTGACTTTATCACATCTGTATCATCCGCATCAGTTGCTGCAGTAGAGACTCTGCTCCACAACAGACTAACATAACGCACTTATGTTATCTGGCAGAAGGATGGTTCACTTTTTTCACCTTAGTTGTGATTTTTAGCATCGCTCATGTCCCTATAATCTCCATGAATATTCCCATCAGAAAACAAGTAATCATTCAACAGTATTTGCCTTCATGTAGCAATTAATTTGTGCTCCTCACTAACTATAAAACTATAAATGTCAACTGAGTCCTTCTGGTATGGCAATCTCCGTAATCAGGCCCTTATTTGTAATGTATGTTCAAATTTGTACCATGTAGTAAATCATTTACCTCAAATAACATAAAATGATAGCATTTTATTTTCAACACACCAGTAAGCTGAATATTTCTTGAAAGATTAAGAGCAGGGACACACATGGACCACACTCTTCTTCTTCAGAGCCCCCGAGACAAACAGAATTTAGCAAATTTGTGTTTATAAAAATGAAAATATGCCTTTAAATAATCAAGTTGCAACATTAGTAGGGTATTCTTTCATCTGTCATGTCCACACTTGGGGTGTGAATCATGCTTTTCATGGAACGGCTGCATATTTCGTTGATAATTAAAAGCACTTTGTGTGCTGACGGTCAATAGGGACTGGGTGGAACTGCTTGACTTGCCAAAAGAGAATGCTTGAATTCTATAAAATTTTAGAAATCTTATCAGTCACTAGCAAGACTATAATAATTACCGTAGGAGAAGTTTTGATTTCAGAATTCTAATTGCTTTGGCAGCAGGAAAATGGTGATCATGTGAACTCTTGTGGGTCCTTCACAACACACTGGAAACCACAGATGCTGAACTTTTTTTGTATATTTTTGCCTCCCAAACAAGCAAACGAGCCTCCTAAGCAAAAATCAACTACGGATCAACAAACAGTTCCCTAATAATTGGCCCAGTCATTGTAACTCTGCCAAGTTACTGTCACTATGTAATTTTGTACAACAGAACTGAGTCATTTGATGAGACTGCACAAAATCAAGGCTTCAAATTATGGTACTTAAGACAAGCCCAAAAATATACTAATGGTATCCTTTCACAATATAGTCTGTGTCAAGAGATTTAGTACACACAAGGAGTTCTGGGTGGAATAGCAAGAGGCAGGAGGTGAGACACATGCTGTTAGATTCCAGTTTTATTTACAACAGGCAAACCACAAATTCTAGACTGTCAGTTCCTCCACTTTGACATTTTGATGGATGTTTTCCATTTATCACCAGATCTTTTTAATTTTGTTCCAGTCACCTGATAAACAAACACACATCAAGGTGAAGCGCTACTGTAGCTCCACATTTTGTATGTGGCACATAATTGTGATGTACAAAAATAAAAATTATATTGTCAATAAAGAATTGAAAAGCATGGTGTGCAAAAGTATTCAGCCCGCCTTAGTCAATACTTTGTGGAACTTCCTTTTGCTGCATACAGAGCTGCAAATCTTTGGGGTATACAGTATCTCTGCCAGCTTTCCACATCTAGGAACTAAAATTTTTGCCCAATTTTCTTTGCAAAAGGGCCCAAGCTCAGGTGGATTAGAGTGTTTGTGAGTGACAGTTTTCAGACCTTGTCAAAGATTTTGGATTCAATTTAGATCTGGAATGTTTTGTTTTAAACCACTTCATTGTAGGCCTGGCTTTATGTTAAGGGTTTTTGTCCAGCTGGAAGGTGAACTCCTACCAGTCTCAAGTATTTTGCAGACTCTCTTTTGCAGTCTTTTGCAGTCTCCTACTGGTATTGTCCAAGATTGCATTGTATTTAGCTCCATCCATCTCCCCTGTCCCTGCTGAAGAGAAGGACCCCCAGAGAATGACACTGCCACCACCATATTTGACAGTGGGGATGGTGTGTTCACCATTGTGTGCATTGTTAGTTTTCCACCACACATAGCATTTTGCATTACGGCCAAAAATGCTCAATTTTGATCTCATCTGCCCAGAACACCTTCTTCCACATATTTGCTATGCCTCCCACATGGCTTCCAGCAAATTGTAAGCAGGACTTCTAATGGTTTTCTTTCAACAATGTCTTTCTTCTTGTTATTCTTCCATAGAGGCCAGATTTTTGTAGTGCATGACCAATAATGGTCCTATGGACAGATTCCTACACCTGAGCTGTGGATCTCTGCAGTTCGTCCAGAGTCACCATGACCCTCTTGGCTGAATCTCCGATCAGTGCTGTCCTTGTTTCAGCCTGTAAGTTTAGGTGGACAGCTGTGTCTCGGTAGGTTTGCAGATGTGCCATGCACCTTCCATTTCGGGATGATGGATTGAACAAAGCTCAGTGAGATGGTCAAAGCTTGGGAAATCTTTTTATAGCCTAACCCTGCTTTTAACTTCTCCACAATTTTATCAATGACTTTTCTGGTATGTTCCTTGAACTTCATGATACTGTCTGCTTCCCAATATTGCCTGAACTAACCTCTGAATATGTGCTGAGATTGCATTACACATAGATGGACTTGATTAAGTAATTAGCACAATCATCGATTATTCAGCAATCAGACAACTTCTGATGGCAATTTGTTGCACTCACAGAATAGGGGGGTGACTCCTTTTGGACACTGCACTTTTTAGTTTTTTTATTTAAAAAACAAACAAAAATGAAATCATGTATCTTTTTTTTGTACTTCACAATTGTGTAGGACTTTGTGTCGATCATGCACATAAAATATATTTATGTTTGTGGTCGTAAGGCTACAAAATGTAGAAGGGTATAAATACTTTTGCAAGCCACTGTAACATGAACTTTGCACCAGAAAGCTGGTTGGTTAGAATCTTTAATCCCCAAATGACTTATGTTCTGTTTGCTTTCACACATAAATCCCAGGTGGGTAAAGCCTGGACAATTTGAAGTATGCTGTGCAATAAAAATGCTCCTCAGTGCCCCATCTATTTCCATTGAAATTTAACAATTTCTTCAACTTGTTTAAGACAATGATAAATATGGCTAATTGTGATCGTAAAATTTGATTAGGTTGCTGAGTTTTGTGACCCCACACCTTGTAAACCCTAGACTCACATGAATAGATTTATTTATTAACCGACCTACATTAACACAAAACAGAGACAGAGCGGAGGAAAAGTTCAGTCCTGTTACAGAATCAGCAGATTGTGACACTATCAATGATGCTGAGCCAAAGGTTTTGTCCTCAATGCAATGTCCTCAACCCCCTTTAAACAATTTAATTTCTATTGGTTTAGGTTCTATTTTGTTGAAATTTGATAATAAAGGATGTTATGCCAGCAATTTTGGTTGTAGCGGGTTGTAAACATTTCACACATACTGCACAAGATTGTGGTGCAGTGAAAACATGCTATCTTGAGATGTATTGAAAAGAGTGAATTCTGTTTATCTAATCTTCATTCATCCTTCATTATCACATTGTTTCTTTTTGGTTGTGCTGGTACAGTTGAAAGGAATACCGCCTTTCAGCAAGCAAAAGGAATACTTTTCTGACAAATGCAAAGAAATTGGAATAGTTTATAAAATGCTGGATTTAATTCACTTGCCTTTGGAGTGATGAAACTGCTCAGACGGAGCTGAGCAGAATGCTGAATCAATTGTTAACAATTCCAGTGTGTTGGCAGCATTTTTGAGGCTCTCTTCCTGTGCCAATGTTGCTTCTGGATCCATTGACTAAACTATTTGTGGGCGGATTGTGTGAAACTTGCACTTCGAACCAGACACATTTTAGAATCTGGTGCCAGTCTTGGAGATAAAACAAGGTCTGTCTGCTAATGGTTGCTTGATGAGGCGTATGATTACTCTTTTTTTTCTCCACATGAAGCCAAAGAGGATGAAGACATAAATCATTTTCCAAAGTACTTTTATTTTCATTGAACTCTTGTGCTACCGAAATGACCTCTGTTCCACTAAACACTCGACAAAGAGATTCAAATAACGTGTGAAATCTTTGTAAAATGTGATTTGATTATTTTCCTGTTCCATAAATGCTGTCCTTGATTGCTTGTCAAGACGTCATACTAGTTTCTCTCATGTGACAAAATGCAAACAGAGGTGTCTGTAAATTAAGTGACATGTTGTGGGAACATACTTGAGAAATACTTTAACGTACTTTAACACTGATCTAAGTAAACATGAATGCCAGATCGTCAGTCATCTCTTTTAGCAGCATATCTGTTAATTCCATGCTTTTTATGATATGAAACATTCCAGCTTTTCTGTTGCCTGAGCTCCTGGTTCCGATTCCATATGTTTTAGATTCATCTGCTTCATCTGCCACCCCTTTGTCATTTTGATTGCTTAGACGTTCGGCACACTTGGTAACTCATTCCTCTCCTGTTTAGACCGTGCCTGTTCTCTACTCCTGTTTGTTCCATCAACCTATAAAAGACGTCGGCTGATAGATCCTATAGTGGATTTGTTGCAATTGTATCAATTGCACAACAGGCATTATCAAACATCCGATGTGTGTTTCAGACATTATTCGAAACTAACGGCACGGTTTACATCTCCTAAATCCCTGTTTGACCTTGAGGTCATCACTAATTCTCTGCCCAGTGAAAACAATTTCTCATGCCTGTAATCCCTCCGAAAAAAGTTTTACATTTCCAGATAACATATTCGACCAATGGAATTTTCATTAAATGGAGAAGTTCTAAAAAAAAGACATAGTAAATTAACCGGTGTTTTGTGACTTTTCATTAACATTGTTGTACATTTGATCAAAAAAAGGTAATTTAAATGAACAATGAAGTTGTGGCCATCACACAGTGAAGGGAATTCAGCAGATACCTGCAAACCAACCTAACAATTTTTTTTTTTTTTTAAGAAATTAGAGCTTTGTGTTCGCAGGTAAATTGCCAAGATGGAGATATTGTCTTCTTTTTTGTTTTCTTTTGAGTTTCTCCCGAGGTCAGGGAGAATACATAGAGGTATCAACAGTGAAGCATTTTCAAAAGAAATACGGATAGATGGATGGATGGATGGATGGATGGATGAAAATAACACACAGCACTCGTTTCCAAAGTCCCAGCATCCCATATGTACATCTGTTCCAGTCCAGCTGAGTCCTTCTCAGATTCACTGAGGCCAAACATTAACTGTTCAAGCCAGAAGAATATTGTTTTCACTGTTAAAATGCCAGTAAGTGTTAGTACCTGGGGTAGAAATAATTTTTTTTTTTTTGTCTTTCCTTCTTTTATCCTCAAGTATGATAAGTGGTATGGTATATGTGTAGAAAAGGCCCCAAAAATCTATTTACACCTATCTCTTTGAAATATTTTTCATTTTTGATGAACCTTAGACCGTTTCTAGTCCTAAAAATAAATGAAAGTTCAGAAAGATCTCATCAACGATATGACGTACTTTTGTTTTATGCTAAACTTTTGTTACTGTGATTAAAATTACTGAGTTGCAGAAATGACTCAATACAAGAAAGCTGGGGTTGTCAGGATTTGTCTAAAACTTGTTTGCATAACTTGAGAAATGGAGCAAAGTGTGCTAGAATTAAAGAATGTTTTGGATCGCAATTATCATGTCATCTTGATGCATGTTCTGATGTCTTGTCTCCTCTATATATTTCAGGTAGCTCATAATTCACAGTTTGTTTTTTGCAGTTTTATCTGTTAACTTCTTTCCTGTAAACTTTCCCCTCAGGTGCAAAGACAAATAAAATGAAAAATACAAAATGAAATTTCCCCTTTTTATTCCTCCAAATGCTCTCTCGGGTGTCTCAGACACAAGCAAATATGTGTAAGTGAGTCACTGGAGCATATCTTCAATTTCAATGACATGCAAAATACAGTAAATTTAAAAATGTAATAAAAATCATCATGAAATGCATATTATTGTTATGGGAACCAGATATCTTAAACCATAATTGTATAACAAAAGCCTCTCACTTGGCTATCAGTTAACCCTTTAGTTGATGAATTAATTACTTTCCATTTTACATGATTAGGGAAAATTCAAAAACTATCTGACTGAAAATGCTTTTAAATCCTCCTTGCATGTCCCGTTCAGAGTTTGTCTGCATGTGATTTGATAAGCCAAGGATACATGGATCACAGTCTTTACAGATAGAAATCAAGTGAGAAGCAGTCAGAGGTTGGGATCAGTGTATGGTGCATGCTGAGTATTTGGTATTGCTATCGCTTATCAGCAGACAGGCATGTTTTGAAGGGCTGAAAGAATTAACAGCATTACCGCATGGATTACAAACCGGAGATTGATGTACTGAGACAAATGATCACTATGTGTCTTATATGTAAATGAATTTGTCAACACATAAACAAACTAAAAAACCCTTCCTGTTTACATTTTATTTTGGAGTCTGTTGTCTGATGAACCAAACAACCCCCTTCATAGTCAGCACGAGGTAAATCAGGGCCAATGGCCTCACTTAATGGTTAAATAGTCAAAGACTCTCCAGAGTCAGCTAGAACTGAAAGAGCCCCTTGGATGAATGGCTAAGTATCTTCAGAAAATCCATTAAATGTAGTTTCTACAAGTTTCAATATCCAGCTTTGGGAGCCCATTTCACCAGAATTAAGAATCTTTTAGAAACTTGTCAGGTGAACTTCCTTGTTGTTCAAGAAAGCATTCCTAAAACAATGCAAAGTTGTTTATTGTTCTGTGTAAAAAAATAAAATGAATTTGCTCCTCCAAGCATGGCTCCTAACTAAAGCTGCAACAGGCAACAGTCATGTCACAAATCCATCTGGCCTCTGTTAAACTCCCAGAATTACACTGGAAAAAAATGTTTGCAAAGCGTAATCAATGTTAAAGGAACAGATAAAAACAAAGAAATGTTAACAGGAAAATAAAAGACTGCACATCCTCTCTTTTGTGTCCTTGGTCTTTTGATATTAAAACTTAAAATTTTCAAGCTAGGTGGGAAAATCCAAGGGCATTTTGAATGTTGCACCTACGACCGGTCATCACGGTCGCAAGATGGACCATTTCTGGCTCAAGAGAACAGCAGGCAACAAAAAAGAATCTTGTCCCACATCCGGCCTCCCAGGGGACAAAGAAATAGGAGAAACAGAAGATTTAAGCAACATCGATGCATGTGAAGAGAAAGGCAATGTTGATTTACATTTCATTCATTAATTTGAAGCTCATCACAACTACATTTTATTCTGCTTGGGTTACATCTATTTAAGATTGGGTTTTCATCCTTTTTTGACATATAAGGCATTTTCTGTCAATAATAGCCCTTGTAAACACTGCTATTTGCACTGTACAACTTCCATGCATATGCAAGTGAAACATCTGTTTCAGATTACCTTTTTTTCAAGTAAATCGTGTCTCCTACTCTAGATTTAAAGGATAGCATTACTAATTGAAGGGGTCAATGCATGATGTTGACTATCCAAAACTACCGCTTGTCTTATACTCAGGGTCACGGGTGGATGCTGGAGCCTATCCCAGCTGTCCTGGAGCAAGAGGCGAGGTCCACCCTGGACTGGTCGCCAGTCAATTGTAGGGCCACATATACAGACAACCATTCACTCACCCATTCTGGCCTATTTTCCTATTTTTTTCCGATGAAACCAGAGAAATCTACGCAGATATGGGGAGAACACACAGAACACAGGAAGGTCAGAAACCAAGTGCCGGAATCGAGCCAGGGCCATTTGTGCTGCAATGCTGAAGCTGAGATCATGGCCTGATGAAGCCAACAGAACCACATCATCTGCAAAAAGCTGAGACTCGATCCTGTGGACACCAAACCGTATCCCCTCAACACCCTGGCTGCACCTCGAAATTCCATCCATGAAAGCTATGAACAGAATTGGTGACAAAGGGTAGCCCTGGGGGAGTCTAATTCTCACCCGAAACGGGTCAGACTTACAACCGCCAATGCTGACCGAGATCCGACACGATCATACAGGGGCTGAACAGCCCGTTCGGTACCCCATGCTCCTGGAGCAACCCCAGCAGGAATGCCGAGGGACACTGTCAAATGCCTTCTCCAGATTCACAAAACACATGTAGACTAGTTGGGCAAACATCCATACCCCCTCCAGGACCCTGCTGAGCTAGCACACTGTTCCATAACCAGGACAAAAGCCACACTGCTCCTCCTCGATTGGAGGTTCATCCACCTGGCGAACCATCCTCTCCAGCCCCGCTGAATAGACCTTACCAGGGAGGCTGAGGAGTGTGATCCCCCTGTAGTTGGAGCACACCCTGTGATCCCCCTTTTAAAAAGCGGGATCACCAGCTCGGTCTGCCAGTCCAGCGGCACTGCCCCCAACATCCACGGATTGTAGCAGAGGCTTGTCAGCTAGGACAGCCCTACAGCATTGGGGAACCCAGGCCGGACCTCATCCATTCCTGGGGCAACGCTACGGAAGAACTTTTTTTTTGGCTGCTTCAGAAGCTTCAGCCCCGGAAATAGGTGAGCCCGTTCCAGAGTCCTCCAGCCCTGCTTCGTCACTGGAAGGCGCTGCTGAAAACATGCAGCTTGGAAATCCAGTAGAGGACCGAGGCAGTTAAAAAAGAACAACTTAAATTATGAAATGAAATGTTAGGGTATCAAAATGTTCCTCTCTGTTGGGGAAGCTCTTGATATTTCTTGAAATGACTCACTTCCCTTCCAGGAAGGATTAGGTGCTAGAGCAGGATGCCAGCTCTTAGTACTTCTGTTTCTTTCACACACAAAATAAATCATCATCACAGACAGGAAACACATCTGATAGCTGTTTGTTACTCCTACAAGATGGAGATAGTGTGCAAACATGTTGACATGTTGTTCAAAATAAACAGAGGTTAAACGAAGCATCCTCCCAGTTCCTCAATCAGTCTTATATTTGGTCTATGATTAATACTCAGTTAATTTATACATTTTGATTTATTGGATGATGTGGAGAATGTATGCATTGATGATCCCAAAAAAAAACAAAAAAAATTTCACCCCCTTGATGGTATAGAAAATTTGGGCTATTCTTAGGTGATTATGGAAAGGTCTTCTGATGTAACAAGTATATCCCCAACTGTCATTCCTGTATTATTATTGACCACTGAGAAATGTTTAAGTGACCGGTGAGTATTAGTAAAACGACTATTTGACCTCGTGTCTGGTCAATAGCCAATGAAGTGGATAAGACAAGACAGGCACCGCTGAAACCATTACACAGAGAGGGTAAATATTGACACCCCGATAGTGCCCGATCGAAAGCTTGGTCATTCCTCTTTTCCTATGGGGAATTACTTTCACTCCCTTTTGTCTATCCAATGCACCAAGTTAAAGAAAAGTGAGTTGAATTTACAGGCAAAAAGCCAGATACACAGCCTTACTTTCAATTACTGAAAAACAAAATAAGACTGATGTTGTTAAGGTTACCTTGAAAACACTCCACCAGTGTTTTCTCTTAGCGTTTAGAGTATAAATAACCAGCCAAATTTCTCAATTGTTTACAGTCTGCCACCATGGTTATATGAGATACAAAAATTTGTCAAAGGTTTTTCCATTAGTCAACATGAAACTGTGTTAAAAAGTCTGATAGACTGAGACCAACTTTGTGAGGAAAGGCAAGCTTGCCTGTACTTCACCTTGACTGGATAAGAGGACACTATGGAAGAGATCATACAGTCTTTCAAATAGATGTTAAATTCATGACAAACCCATTACTCATTATAAGCCCAGCCTTGGTGCAGTAATTAATATTTTCATTCATAGAAGCTTCACAGTTTCAAACAGAGAGGCATCAACTATGTTTGAGATAAAATTACTATATCAATGAAGGGGTGAGAAAGGCAGTCACAAAAAATACTCCATCACGCTGAACGTTTTAACACGTTGTAGCTGGCTTTTGGCTAATGTGAAAAGGAAAGGAGTGTCAGAAAATGGGCTGTGAGCATGAGAGGAAGCCAAACTATTCACAGGATAGGTCTTCACTTTTATAACATCCTCTGGTGACTTCCAGCCAGAGGGCAAAAGAGCTCCATTGAGAAACAATGAAAGTGCTGGCAACAGACATGACAAATATGTTGTTGCAAAAAAAAAATTAAGAATGTGGAAAAATGCTTTATATATTCCTTAAGGCTCAGCCAAAGAAATCAGATCGACAAAAAGCACATAAAGGAAATGACATGATCCAAGGCGGGAAGCTGGCCTAAGGTTAAACCCTGTTTTGCATATGGTGCAAATAGAAAGCAGGAAAAGTGCTGGATCAGAATAAATAGCAACATATTCAATTATAATGAATAGCCAGTTATAGCCAGTTGCTTCAGAGGTCATGTACGTGTAACGTCTTTTAATGGAGATACAGTTAAAAAGAAAATTTGCATCCCTATCATCAAAAATAGAGCATAGGGAAATCAATCAAGCATTACTTTGATAATCTTGTTTTATTCTGGGCACTTAATGCTGACTGATTCGAAAACTAGGTATTTTGTGACATCTCTATTTCCATAGACCAGGGATCGGCAACCTTTACCGCTCAAAGAGACATTTGGACCTGTTTCCCCCTGTAAAGAAAACACTGGGAACCACACAACCCCTTTGAAATGTAAAATTAATTAACACAGCATTTTTTTTTGCCTATTCTTGTATGTATAAACAAAATGTGCTGTCTTTTTTTTTTAATCAATGAACAGCAGCAGAGAAAATGAAATTAAACGTGAAATTACATACATATCTGTATGCAACAAAACCTTTTGAACTCCAAAAAAAGACGCTGAACTGAAGGTCACTCTTAAGTAAAATACTCAATGTCTGTTTGAGTCCTTCTCGTATTTATGACAAAAGAAAAAAAATGAAGCCGAACTTAAATTATCCATCGACAGCGATCCAAAAATGCTGTCCTCTCTCTGTGTATTGCCATCCTTTTACTGGTGCGTATGGTCATTTATTAAGAGCGACAAAAATATTTTAACACATTTTATTAGGATGTTATAAGATCAACAAATTTGAAATTACGTTTTAAAATTGAACAAACTAAAATAAAATACATTTTAATTAGATACTCTTTTGAAAGTACTATTTTCAAAACCCACAGGAAGCTGCATCAGAGCGATCAAAGAGACACGTGCGGCTCTGGAGCCGTGGGTTGCCAAATCCTGCTATAGACCTTTGAATTATGATTTACCAACCTAAAATGCCTCCTTCAACCAAGGGCAATCCCTGGATTACTCCAGGTTTCTAATAGAAATAAAAAAAGGGTCCCTCTAACCAAGCAGTATCGGTAAAAATGTTTTGTTTTATTTTTTTTCCATCTCCAGTGTCTTCTGCTGCTTTCAATAAATGACTGTGCCTTATAATTAATGGGTTGAACCTTTCACAATCAAATCAGTGATCGTGCCACAAAAATTCTCGTGTTCTTTAAAAGTAAATTTAGTTCGAAGCGCTTCTTCTTCTATGTTTCTGCATACATTTGAGCTCTTAAGGAAATGTAATTGGATTTATGTTAAATAGTCACAGGTATGTTGGACTGTTATCTAAATTAAATGTAATTTTATTTAATCTAATCAGAATTATCCAAAATGCTTCTTGCAGGTAATTGTGAGATCAGTAATAATCAGTGGAAACGTGAACTCCTAATACGAATATTCTAACTGATCGTAAACTCCATATCATGATATGTGAAACTTGTTGTCTTTTGAGAAATCCAACATGTGCAGCAGTGTTTCTGTTCTGCTGTCAAACAGGAACTTAATATTTATCAATTCTTGTGGTTTTGTTTTGCTCACCCCAGACTCCTGAGGGAAATATCCAGCTGAAAACAGTAAAATGCAGCACTATTTTCATTGCACAGACTTGGTATGTGCTCAGTTGTACTCTTTTCTGAAAATAGAACACCTGCTTGCCGGGATCAAAAATTGTCTAATGAGTGGTTTAACATTATAATGTGTTTATCTCCATTTAACTTAAATATTTTCCTTTCAATTTCAGTATTTATTTATTTTACCAGGACCTAGGCTTTAAAACCAAACGGATCTCTATCAACAATAAGTTTTGTTATTGCTATTGCCCCTTGGGACCTTTCTAACATGCCAGAAATAATTAAGATCAAGCTACCTTTTAAAATGTTAGCATAAATATCTAATTAAGTGCAAAAGGCATTAAAACATTAATGCAAAGGCTTTCATAAAATAAAGTATTCATTCTCATTAACTGTAATTACCATACTTATGAAATAATGACAGAACTTCTGTCTCCTCAAAGTTTCAAAAGTAAAAACTTTAGACAGACAACCTCTCTTGACTTATAGTGGAGAATGCTCCGTTATACTCTTGCACTCTTGAAAATTTGCAAGCTATCTCAAGGATAAACAAATAAACAAAAAAAAAAAAAAATCATGCAATGAATGTTGCAAAAAACAACAATGAAATGTCAGCATTATGCTTGCTAATTACAAGGGCATTGGAATTAGAACATTGCAAAAGGAATGGCAGCATGTCAACACATTTCTTGGCAAAAACCTACTTCTTGATTTTTGTTCAATATTCACAGGAAGTGTCTCATTTTGTGCAGAGATGAGTGGATCCTCAGCATTTGCTTGTTTTTCTTGATTTTCCAATCACATGTTTTCTTTTTCTGATCGAACTGGATGTTTCGTTGACTGAGCCACAGTCTT
The DNA here is from genome assembly GCF_037954325.1 of Fistularia commersonii. NCBI lineage: Eukaryota > Metazoa > Chordata > Actinopteri > Syngnathiformes > Fistulariidae > Fistularia > Fistularia commersonii. The sequence goes on from NC_141296.1 coordinate 9,863,172, forward strand.
GATTTTTGGTCTAAACTCTCAGTCTACGCTTTTTTTAAACAATAAAATACATTTTAACAAGTTTTTCTTTGTCTTTCCGGGGGCAAACACCTGTGACTCATTTGTATTCAGATCATCTATAAATCACTTCTGCTGCTAACATGAGTTATATTTATAATTCATGTGAGTTAAGCCAGTTAAGAATTGCTACAGCCAAGTGCAAAAGGTTAAACATCAACTTGTTTGTTTTTTTCTCTTTTGTGTTGTTTTTTTTTTGGGGGGGGGGGGGTCTTTTTGCAAAGGCTTTAGTTGTAAGCCCTCACTAAGATGAGATGTGAAGGGATAAAAAGAGGTCTATAATAGATTCAAGATAGAAGGTAATTCTCTGTGAGCCTGGCCTTGTGGTATTCCCTTTACGCAAATTATATGATCTATCAATATTACCATACACATAATAGAGGATTATTGATAGCTGGTGCTTAGGTCTATGTCATTATACCAATGACACATAGAATTTTGTGCACTGATATCACAAGTGAGATGAGGTCAATGTCTGTCAGTTAGCACACTGTCTTTAAGTAAATACCTAAAATGGTTCCAAATATTTTGTGTCACTTTTTTCTCCTCCATTTATCTATCATTGTTATTGATGTCATATTTTGTTTATTACATATGTACAATAGAGGCCGAAATGCCTGATAAATACGGTACAAGAGTGAAATAGTGGGCTTGTAATTTTCAAATGTTCTAACCTGCTTCTGTGGGGACTGTCTGGCAAGTATTTTGGGAAGAGCTACAGGTTTTTCTGACATGAAGAAGCAAGTGGGCCTATGAATGACATATAACCAACAATTTATTCAATCTCCAGGATGGCAAATTAATGGACATTGCAGTGCTCCATTCACTATGCTAAGAGAATGTCCAAAGAAAATGTGCAAAGCATTAACGCATCATTGTAAGTATTTTACTAATGTTCTGGCTAACGTACAAAATATAAGCTTCATATGCATTGACTGAGAAAGATCCACTTATACATCTGGCTCATGTTAACATGATCTCAATCTGTGATTATTGAGCAAATAGAAAATTATGATCTAGCAAGATTTTCAATTGTAAAATAATACAATCATATTACATACAGCCCTTACATACACTGGCTTTATACAGAGGTTTTAAGTTGACTGAGCCTTGAACCCTAATCATATTGTTCTGTCTCTTCCGTCGACATATTGTCATCATTTATTTAACATCTGATTCGTCGTTAAATGATAAGTGATCAGTCTGACTGGCACAAGATATTCCCCAGTAATTTCTGTCTCTAATGTCCCATAACATTTCTCTCAAGTCATTCTGCTTCCAATCCGTGAGACAGTCACTATCTGGTTTATGGGTTAAGGACTTGCAAGGTCTCAGAGTTATGTCTAAGGGAGGAGATTAGTTTTTACTTGTCAGAAAATGTTGTTTTAAGTAGAGGCACGGGTCATACTTTGCCTCACTTTGTACTTTACCTCACTTTGTCTCGACCCATTCGTTGCCTTGTTCTGCGATGAAGTCACACAACTTCGATCCAGCTACTTGTGGTCTTAATTTGTGGCAGTTATTATGGTTTAACATTTTTTGTTTATGATGGGTCTCCATCGTTAACTTGGTTTTTAATCATCCAAGAAGAATAACATCCAAACTCTTGAAGCAGCTTCGGGGTTACAAAATGTAATTTTAGAGAAAACCCACCCCAGTGAGTCACGTCTGCAGTATTGCCAGTGAGGCTCACGGTCGTTCAATTTAATGCACTTTCAATGACAGAAGAAGTTTCTGTTTCTTGGGTTTTTGTGTTTCTTTCCTCCTTTCACTTGTTGATTTTTTTTTATTTTTTTATTATGGATAGCTGGAGCAGTATTTCATCTTCAAACAGAGATCTTTACAAATATACCTCAGGTGAATACTTGCAAATGCAACCCAGGTTGTCTGCAACCTGTTTATATTTGTCCATGGGGATATGAAAGTGATGTGTGCATTATTCATGACGCACCATGTAAAGTAAGTTTGCGATTCCATTAAAATACAAAACACTGCATCATTTAGGCTAAATAAATTCATTGGCTCATTATATTCCAAATACATGCTTCTGCTTTTTTCTTCTGTTGTCTGTGCATCTTGTGACTTCCTGTTAACACACAGTTAACAGAAAGAAAAATATATACTTTTCAAGAGTAATGTTATAATGATGTATAATAATGACACGTATCTATTTCCAAGTCCTGTTATTTGACGTACAGTTGTAAATTGTAAACTAGAGGCCACCTAAAAGGCAAGAAACTTGTTTGCTGTCCCAATAAAAATGCAAATATGACACATATCTGGAAAGTTTTGATCTCATTTTGTTATAAATTAGACCCACATCTGTGTCGTGATCCTCAAGAATTCACACCGGTGGATCAAAGTACATGAGAATGAGGCTGGGAAAAGAAATCTGAGGTTGATGAACAAAAAAGTCAACCCAAAGGATCACATGATCATATAGATTCAAACAAATACATTGAAGAAGAGGGGTTAAAAAATGTCAAGGGTTTGCTTTGGAAATCAATAAGTTTCAGTTACGGTACAGTGTGGACTGCAGATGAGTATCTGAGTATATCGTGCTTCAATTTCTATTAATCGGGGGGCCATTATACTGAAATCTGTTAACTAAAGCCATTTTATCATCAAACATAGTTTTCCATAATGAAATATTTCAGAATGTTCTATCAGTAGCAATTGCCATCTGTTGCTGATGTAGCTGACTTTCATCAAACTTCAATAAAAATCTCCTTCATGTAACATACAAAGTTAGCAGAGCAAATTAGCCTAGTCCTATACCATAAAAATCTAGACTTTACTGTATATAGACGTCCTGTTTGATTCATGCCTACATTGTACTGTTAATCACGGCTTTTAGCCACGATGCTTCCAGATAGAGTTGGATTTGTCTTCAAGTCTGAGAGAAAGAGAGAGAGAAGTCATAATCCTAAATTTAACAGCAAGTAATTATTCCTGGGCTGTAAAAGTTTATAGTCTAACACATCTTTAATCAGAAAGACAAGAGTCATAGCTCATAAAAACACAGCATTCCCGCCCGTACATAAAATGAGCTGCTTTATATCAACACCCTCAATAAACACATATCTCTCCACAGCACCGTGGTCTTCATAAACTGCATGATTTAATGCCCTCACCCAACATCAGGGACATTTCCTGATGGAAAAACTAGCGAAGGGCGAGCTCAAATGTTTATCAGCTAGAAAATGCACACACCTAGTCACCTCTAAGACATATGGACCGAGAGGATAAACGTAACTGTCATCTTGATTATCATAACTACAACAACGATCAAGAGTGACACTTAAAAGATGAAACTTTTAAGTGTTATTATAAAGTTATTTTTATGTCTATTACTTTATTTCCAATTCCAAATTTCTTTTTCTTCAAGTACTGAAATAACCCAAGGCTACATAAATGACTAAATTTGCAGAATGCAGAGTTCCTACCAATTTTGCTGTATGGTAAATATAGGGCAGCTTTTGTTCTTTCAAATTAGAATATGTAAATAGGCCGCTGTTTTGCTATTTTTGTCAGAAGAGTTGCTTATATTTCTACCATTTTTCTGCAATTAAGGAGAGAGCAAGCCTCAGCTTCTTACAGTAAATTACTGTTTTATGGCTTAGTAAGCATTTGGATACAAATAAAATGAGACATCATAATAGTGACAATGATAGGAAGTGATGAGGATGATGAGTGATTTCTGGATGTGTTGGTTTTAGAAGAAAAGCAACTGCTGACAGTTAAGCGGGTCATCTGCCAAATCGAGTAAAGCTGATTTGACAGCCGTAGACAGTTCCTTAGCCAAGAGATCCAAACTGAATATGCCACCCTGCTGTTTCAATATAAAAACAGGGGTATAAAAGAGGGACAATAACAGAGATGAAAAAAGTGGACTGAAGTGGAGATCAGAAATAGTTTGAAGAGGAGATAAAAAAAGATGATCAACACCGACTGGAGACACCTGCTGAGAAACTCAGCCAGTCAGCCGCAGACTGTGAAAATCACCACTTGGCCAATATACTCCTTTTTGATCCTATGCTACATTAATCATCTCCCCTATGAAAATCCAACCTTCGGTCCAAATTCCTCAATGCAACGTCGATGGCTTCATAATCGTTGAGATTGAACAATTTTGCTTTGTTTTGTTTTTGCTTTATCAAAACTGGCCAGTAAAAGACTCTTCAGAGGGGAAAGCAAAGATCCGAACCACAAACCAAAACCTTTGCAGGACAAAGACACAAAACAAACCAAAATGGCACACTACTGGATGCACTGACCTGCTGGCAGACCCACCTATTAAAAGGAAAAAGAATCACTTTCTCTTACAAACTGCAGGATCCTAAACCCTATATATATATATATATTTCCTACAGACAGTGGACACATGGGTATTTTGTTGACAGATCCGTGAGTATGAGGAAATTGGAATAAGGACTTGAAATTGCAAGACTGGGAGTTTTCACTCAAATCGGCTTATAAGAGTAGAGTTGTATTGAGGATTACCTGATACATTTAATATCTAACATTATCCCTGACATGCTATACTTAAAAGTACATAATAAACCCGAGTGAGAGGGAACATTTGTGATCATTCTTTATCCACTCACTTACTTACTTCAAATATTTCGGTGTTACAAGTGTGTCCTAAAAGAATGGCTATGTGCAGAAGGTCTGTATGCTCCAGCATCTCTTCACCTGTTCTAAGTTCAGAGAAAGCAAGGGCGAACACACGTAAGGTCAAGGTTTGGGTTCAACAATTACTATGAATAAATCCTGGATTTATTTACAAAAGAAAGATTTGCAGTGAAAAGGTTTGTATTTACTAGTTTATGTGAATTCTACTCTTCTCATTCTTTGTATTCAAACGCCTTTGATATGCATTCAATTGAGGAGCAGAGCATTTTGAGAGCAAGTTAAATGAGGATGAGGTTGAATGTGAAATGTGTTTTAGAAATCAATGATAGGAAAGCAACAATTGTGACCCACATAAGGAACATTGTGTTTGTCAGACAGTTAAAGGGTCAGAGAACTGACCTCACAGATGAAACGGAAGAAGATGTGGCTCGACCTCTTAACATAATTCCATTTCTCATCTCACTTGTGACATGAGAGAAAAAGGAGAAACTGAATGGAGGTGGAAATTGCAACTTGTCTGGATTATCGGTCAAAAAAACATCCACTTTGAATGTCACAAATGCGACTTAATTGGAGTTATTAAGATTGATTGTTAATGAAATTATACATGACATTAAGAATAACTAATGCCACAGTTTAAGCAGTTACCATTGTAATCAACAACTTTTTCCTTTTTTTTACTGTGGTGACTGAGCTGTTAACTTAAGTGTGCGACTGCCTAAAGGTATACATTCAGTTTGTACATCCTGAACATAAAGTTCCTATGCCATCTTTACCTCAAATACCCACAAAAAAGACAGTATTTCTTGTGTTATGCGATAACCACGAATACTTGAAAACTTCAATCTCGGTAAGTTTCAGGGACTGCCCTCCCAACAGCTTTCTTTTCTTTCTGACATAACTTGCACCATGAAGTATCTGAAAAAATAATTTTATTTTGTAGGAACCTACAGAATATCTGGTCTCGCCAAAAGTTTAAATTGTTTTTAAATAGTTCTTGTGCCTTGATATTGTGTTTCCTGTCATTGATTTGCTTTTATGACTACAGTTCACAGGGGGGCACCTGTATTTAGATGTCAATGCATGTATGTGTATATTTGTTTTTGTCTTAATTTTTATTTATTTTCTGTTTAGTCTTCTTGATATATACCACCTGCTCCAGGGAAATCAGTACAACTTGGAGCCCTTGTCAGTACAACAAATCCAAAGACTAGAGTACTGTCACAGAACACACTTTTGTTTGTAGAAATATACCTTTGTGTGTTGGGGCCTCACAATAGAATAGCAAAATTTTGTCATTATTTTACTTGGTCCAAATCCATTCTGCAGTTTTGTGAAATGTTAGCAGATAATAACCATACATAGATATTTCAGTACCAGAGTTGTCTGCAAAGCACATGATAACAAAGAACGGTATTTGCGGTTGATAAATCAGAGACATGTTAACAAAAGCGCATAAACGTTAATTCAGCAACAGATCACATGCAGTTATCTCAGTCCTGTCTGTCATCTTCACCGTCCAAAGCAATTCCCTCCGTGGTAACAGTCTATGTTTAACCTCTCCAGGTTATTGAACACTTCTCATTCAGAGCACTTTGCAGACAGAAATCAATATGAGGAGCATTACATCTCATCAAGCACTGATTACTTTCTCAACATTGATTGCAACTTGCTAGCATGTCATTTAGTTGGGTGGTGTGTTGTGTTGAGATGCAGCCACTCTGTGCAGCCTTCATTTCTCTCTCTCTCTCTTTTTAAATGTGCATGTGACTATCTGATCACATAAAAGTGTGTCATCACTGTAGCAGTGTTCAAATGATTTTTCCAGTTATTGGGATTTCAAAAAATTGGTAGAGTTCCGTCGTACTTTTCACGACTACATTGCAGTGTGTGTATCAATCATCTGACAGTCAAGCCTTCTCAAGTAAGGCACATTGTATTCTTCCTTTCTATGTGCATCTTTCAAACATCAACAGCTCCCAATGAGTTTGCCCACCTATTCCCAGCCAAAAAAAATTGGCAGTAAACTCCTATTTCTAACATAATTTTCCCATTAGCTATTAAAAAAAATACCTGTTTTCCTGTACTTCAAACACTGTGGGTTGTTCTTTTGCTACAACGATCACAATTAATCGGCGGATTTTCCCATCATAAAAATTTCAAATCAAACAGTCAAGTTCACTTAAGGTTATGCTGTAAAATTTAGATAAATTTATGTTTTATTGTACTGGAACATTTTATGAGCAGTCCCCCTTTTGTGGTAGATAACACCATTTATAGAGGCACATGTAAAGGGCAACTTTGATCAATGCGCTTATGTGCACTAGTGAAACAATAACATAAGTCCTGGTCTTTATCTTGCCATAATTTCTTAGCTTTAGTTTCTCTTCATTAACTGGATGTTGAAATAGAGAAGTTAAGGATATGTTTATTCATTCCAACATCATGAAGTAATTATATACTTGAGAGCCCACATCACTGAATCTTCAGGGGAAAATGTGATATGATTCAAGGTGATTAAAAGATAGTCTTTGTTATTATTATTGCAGTTCAACTTATTGCAGTCAAAATAGGTATGAAACAAAATAGACAAATAGAAATTTATTTCAAAAAATAATAGAAGTCCTCAGTGAACTAGCATGTGATGAAGACAATATTTTGGATCATTTTGTACATGTCTCTTAATCCAAATGTATCTAAGGTCCACATTCTCTCCCTTTTTTTTAAATCTTCCAATCACATTTGCAGAACATGTTACATGTTTATTGATGGCTTTTGTAAATGCTTTTTATCAGAGGTACCACATATTGTCAAGTGCTTGGAAAACAGGTTTGAATTAACCTTTCAAAAATAAAAATGAACCTTTGCAAAAGCCTGTGAACAGTTTTCTCTGAGCTTACAGATTTATTGCTTTGTTCTCTCATTTGCATGATAGCCCTTCACAGTAAACGTTCTCGTCCCTTTACAGCAAATATTATTTTAAAGTTAAACGTATTCCTGTAGTGCGGTTTTTAGTGTCGCTATTGGCAGGGGACTGACGTTTGTTTTCACTCCAAAGATTGAAGAGAATTCAAGGAAACAACTGTTTCCTGGAATGGGCCGACCCCAGAGTGGCAGTGTCAGATTATTTCTTGCCAGCTCTCACTTCATCCGAGAAACATTGGCTGCCGCCTAAAAATTTTGATAACCTTTATTGTTTGGCAGGAAGACATATGTTCCTCTTTATCTTGGCTCTGATTAAAACCAAGAGATTTACAAATTGGTTTGACTTGCCCAATGCTCTATTATTGCATCTTGGGCATATTTTTTTAATTAAACGATTATATCAAGTGATATGAGGTCTTGTAGATCTTAGTTTAGTCTGCGTCAACTAAATGAATGGACTGAAAAGTGTCTGAGACATCTTAGATAGCACTCTTACACAATACTATATAAATATTGGACCATCCTGACCAGATTTTTCAACAAAAAGAAAAATAAACTCGTGGCATTTTTACTCTCATTGGACTGTAAACTCAGATTGACAGGCAGTCAGACTCAGTCAAACTAAATGCACTATAATATGAATGCAATAATAAGAAATAATAAGAAATAAAAAGAAATAATAAAATTGCGGCTTGTAAATCAGAGAGTCTAAACATGAAGAGCCTGTTGTGTTCATGGTATTGCTGGTATCATGACTATATACTACTCTAACTAGGATATGTATAGTAACAATCCCTTTTGCTTCAAATCCCATATAGATGGCTCGAAAACAAGTTTTCATACTCAAACTATTGGAGTTCTCCATTGTCATTGTACATCAGTGTAGTATCAGTGAGCGCCACAATTCAAGTTTCCTCGCTACACAGTCTACTGAAAATTGCAAGAGGATTGATTGCTAAAGTATTGCAAAATCAAGTTTCTTATTAAATATTTATCAGTAGCAACAAGATAAACATACATTTTTAAATGGAAAGTTGATCTAAAAATGATGTAAAAGAAAGTGTGAAGAATGATAACATGAGGGGAAAATATCTACATTTCTTACCATTTTCCAATTGACAAACGAGCATCTAAATTTAGTTTTAATTTGTTGTCGACTGTCTATTACAAATTTGTCCTTCCTCAGATGTACTTTTATGTAAAGCGCAATGTGAGCATTCCCAAATTATCCCATGTGGTGCAACACAGTGTTTACTTGAATTCATTGTTTTTGATGAAAAAAACAAGCAAGCATAATTAAATTAAGACTTTGTGGTACATTGCGCATTGTGATGTGTCGTATTCTGGGTTCATTAATTTCTTCTTGGGTTGAATCATTAATAACATTTTCATTGATATTTAATTTTTCATGGAGTAAACATTTTATGTACCAGCTAGTTTGATCTCGGTACAAACTGAGAGGAGACAGAGCATCAGCATGAGGCTTTCACGAGTAAAACAAACTCCATGTAGCCATTTCAGAGACATTCAGACACTCTGAATTGCTGCTGTGAAATCTTTCCGTCTTGATGTTGTGTCTCAGTGTCATAGTTCTATTGTTACTTATGCACTAACTGCTTTGCACAGTGAAATTGCATTATAGTTTCAAGCAACCTTCAAAGATATCCTGGTTCAAGCTAAAGAGGAGGACATATGCCCTTCCAATGGGGTAATCAATTGATTTGTTCGTCAAACAATGCATTATGCATTACTGGTGCAATAAACCCTTTTGAACAATGGTGAACAAAATCTTGAAAAAGAGCACAGAGTGCCATCTGTATGGTCATGGACCGCCTCACCATAGATACGGTTTTACTGGTTGAACTGCTGAGAACCCCTTGCTGAATATGAACTGTTGAAAAAAATGGGCAACATTTGACATCTATCTTAACAGCATGCACTGGATGGGCTCCATTAAGCTTTTTGTATTTGTCTCCCCAGCCCTTGAATGTCTGCACCCACCGTGTTTGAATGGAGTAGTTTATATTTTTCCAGTTTGAATAATTTCTGTATGAAAGAACACAATAAATCAAGTATTCAAAATTATGCAAATATATACATCAAAGTAGAATTAGAGGGCGAAATGATGCTCAAGGCACATTTTTCCTCTCTTGTATCATTAATGATGACATGAATACACAATAAGAAAACCGATCCACATCAGACCGAGTCTAGTACTAAGCACTAATTCTATTTTACTGCTGTTTCAGGAATTAAATCATCCGACTGACAGTTTTAACTCAAACCACAAGCTCGACCAACTATCCAATTAGAGCGGGGTCGAGAGGTTGCCAGGTCAGAGTACGAAATAAGTTCCCAAGTGTAATTCATGGTACTCTTTCTTCAGACAATGCATACATGTAAGCTTTGGAGTTATAAAGCTGCAGACCCCCTACCCATCTGCAGCCACTTTTGGTCCTCGCACAATCCTCCCTGAATCATACAAAGCCGGGGGACTTTGCTGACTGCACTATAGAGAGGCAGAGAAGGCTATTTTCATTTGAATTCCCTTCACATGCTCTTCCTGGTAAATTCAAGGGGTAAAAAAAGAGAGAGAGAGAGACATGGCATTAACTACCTGAACTCATCCTCTTTAAAAGCGCGCACCCTCTGGTTTTCCAAAGCAGTAAATTGTGAAAGAATTTGGCCCAAAATCAATAAAAACTTCTTTGCAATTTAACAAGAACAGATGTTGGCGATCTGACCAGGTATGCCCTACTACATTTTAAGTGAGATAACCAATGACTGTGTATGTGCAAGTGTTTCAGGGAAGAAAAACATGGGATTCATCTATAAGCAGCCTTTTTATCTCAGGCATCACATATCTGATCCCCTCTATCTGTGAGATTAATCACAGTGGAGATTACTCTTATCAGAAACTGCATTCCTCGATTTTCAGTTAGAGGGAAGAACTGGGTGTTTGCAATGAGGAGCAGGTAGTACTGAAGACAGAAACAAACTAGTCCATGTGGAAAGTAGCTCGGATGACAATTTTTCATCTACTCCCACATTTTTGACTGAAAAGAGACAATTTCTTTGCAGGATTGATTTTCTTTAAAGGGTTTTGACGGGGTCATGATATGGCTGTGTTTATCTTATTTATATATATATATACTTGCTTTTTTAACACCATTGTGGTTGAATAACATAACAGGGTCACTTTGACACAATTATGTTTTCTGATTGTTAGAGTTTTCTCTCTATATTCATAGCTATGTTATTTCGACTACTCACATGAAGACAGCCAGACGTGTGAGCACAAATAGCCTTTGTCCTCAAACAGGAACCTACCCCCATGATTGTATATTCAAGTAAGCATAAAGGTGTTGCAGCTCAGTGGTAGAGCGCATGCATGAGGTCCTGGGTTCAATCCCCGGCACCTCACTGTATGTCGCATCGGATGAAAGCGTCTGCCAAATGACTGCAAAGCAAATGGCAACCTACCCCCTGATAAGGAACTTACCCCCCTGATTGTAAACAGGAATTACCCCCTCCCTGTATATGATCTTGTTAACAACACCAATACACATTCACACAATAAAAGGCTGAGCAAGGAGGAACTCGGTGGGATTCTCTGGATCTTGCCTCCAAAGAGCGCGCTGAGTCTCCCCCTCTGCAGAGCTCAAAAGAATAGTCACTTGTCTGTGTTATTTCTTGTGATAACCTCGGTCTCCTCTTTACAGGCTTCAACTTAGACCAGCACGAATTAGGATCACTCTAACACTCATGAAGGCAAAGAAATAGAAAATCAAATTACAAAAGCAATATTGCCGCAATCTTTTCTATGGGAACTTAGACCTTTTAACAGCAGGTCATTAGTATATAAAATTTCTGGATGATCGGATACTGTATTTGCAGCATATAATTTTACCTGCCATGCTAGATAGTCTGTGTTGGTTTTGATGAGCATTGTCCAAAGAATATGGCATAGTGGTTTTTGAAGAAGCAATATATGACCATGGCAACAAGTAGAGAACTCAGAGGGTCTTCCCAAGTTGCTTGAATTATTCATGGATGTGTTTTGGGACTGTGTTATCATTCTGAAGGTCAGCTTTCATGTCCTTTAGCGAACTGAAACACCAGTAACACTGGTGTTTGGGTGCCACCATGTCTACGGCTGTCACTTCTGACTGCAAAACTAAAAACACCAATAACATTCAATAAAAATTTGTGTGAAAAGCAGTTGTAAATTTTGGCTGATAAGTTGTTTGTGACAGCCAATGAGCAGTACACAGCAAGTAGCTCCAATTTCTCTACAATTTATTTTCTCGTTGGTATCAGCTTCTTCAATTTATGCATTTGAATCTCATTTCTGTGGGGGTTTTCAGTCATCCAGGTCATGGTGAATTCTTGTCGAAATCTTCTTGTTGTAGCAACTGAACTTGAATTTCTTCAGATAAAAAATACACATTCTTCTCAAAAGCATTTGAGAGAATGTGTATTTCCTTTGCATTAAGTTTGAAGACGTTCCACCCCTAATCCGGAAGGGTTCTTCAGTTCCAGTGACCAGTGGGGAGTTTCCCAATATAACTGCCAAGGTTTTGGGCGTGTCTCGATGGCAGGCATGTCGATACGTGGGTCTTGACACGTGGGTCAAGATTAAGAAGAATGAGGAAGAAGCGTTCACCACTCATCTCAACATGATCGACACCCACATCCAATTCACAAGAATTGACGTCATGGTTGACCAACTCCACATCCACATCCAACAGGAAAGCAGCCTGGCCATCAAGATTTACCGGAAACCATAACACACCGACCAATATTTCCTTTTTGACTCACACCACCCCCTTGAGTGCAAACTGGGGGTAATCAGAACTGTACGCCACCGGGCCGAGAACATCCCATCGACCGCCTAAGCCAGCAAGACCGAAGTAAAACACATTAGGGGAAGACCTGAGATCCTGCGGCTACCCTATTTGGGCCTTCGCCAAATCAGAAACCACCGGACGCAGGATCATAGAACAGGAAGAAGACATCAGAGAAACTCCTAAGGGTGCTCCCCAAAACCCTTCTCTGTCAAAACAGAAAGAACATTTCTGAACAGAGGAGAGCACCTCAGACACAACCTATCACAAACATATAACTCCATGCTGGGATCAATACCAAGATTTGCACACATGGACCAGGCCCACCTGCAGCCTTCAAACAACCAGGAAGGATTCACCACCAGAACCAGCGCACGGTAACTTCCACATGAGCCTCAGGTCATGTGATTCAACAGGTTTCACTCCTTTGTTTAGCTTTATCTTTTCACATTCCAATCTAGGAGATCACACAAAAGTTGCTCTTTTGTTCCAAGAAATGACACAATCAACTCTTATATTTATATTACAAGCCACCATGACCTAGACGTGGCAAAAACCCAGGGAACTATACACTGCGTGCATAATTATTTGAAAAGTTGTATTTTTGAGGATTAATTTTGCTACTGTGCAACTACAGTGCTCTTGATCAATCCAAAATGTGAACAAACCTTCAAACCTGAACATCAGTAAAAGTGAAGTTTTGGCTTTCTTGAGAAAATATCTATATGTATACCATTATTAGGCAATTATTAGTGTGCAGAATTATTATGCAACTGAAACAAAAACAAAGATTTTCCCCTCCCTTGTTTATTTTCACCTCTTAAAGTGAGAATAATTTAATAAACTCAAAATTTGCAAAAAAAAATCTAAAATAAAAAAAAATAAAAAAAAAAATCAGTTACTAATATAGCCACCCTTCCTTTCAATATTCAATAAAATAACAGTAACAAGCCTTCCATTCAGGGTCAGTTTCTTGATCTGGTCAGAATCAATTTTTTGTGCAGCTGCAACCACAGCCTCCCAGACACTGTTCCGAGAGGTTTACTGTTTACCTTCCCTGTAAATTTCCTGCTTAAGAAGAAGGATTAATGGGTTCTTGGTGGCTTCATGTTTGATTCTTCTCAAATCTGTGGCGGTTAATTTGTATATTTTTTCCCCAACACGTCTCTTGTGACCCATTGACTATTTGCAACAAACCGTTTGGTGGTTCTGTTATCACGCCCCAATATCTTAGATATTTCAAGAATGCTGCTTTTTATAATTTTTGACTTTTCAGAGTCAGTTAAATTTTTTTGGACAATGATGAGAAGAATTTTCCTGATGACATGAATCTGCCCAATAATTATGCACACCATGATATAGGGTGTTCATCTCCTTAGGCCCCACCCTCCCACGTGACACAAATACACATTACTTGATAACCATTAAATCAAATGAACATTCAAGTTTATACAGCTTGGAGTTGGAAATTATGGCTAAAATGTCAATATGATCAAAATAATCACTTGCCTAATAATTGTGCACACAGTGTTTTGCGCATCTCCCCACAGGTCATTAGAACTGAAGAAGCCTCTCATATGAGGGGTGAAACGTCTTCAAGTGAAGAATTTCAAGTCCAGTTGCCATGGCAAGAAGATTTCAATAGGAATTTATTTGAATTCTACTGTTGCAAATATACAAAGCAAAAAAGCTCCTGCATATATCTGATAGGTTCAAACCATCTCCATCTTTGTCAGTGAGTGTTGAGTTCTCAAACAACAAGCATACATTCAACTTAAACCAGCTGTGACTTGGTCAGAGGAGTAACTGTGCCAGGAATTTGAGTAACCATCCCCTTATTTTCAGACAAACAGCTAACGACACAGATTAAGTGTAGACTGATAAATGAAACGGTGACAGGGTTCAAAGCGCTGTTTACTATATTACTATATACAAATCCCTTTTGTATATTTTCACCTGGTCCAACATAAAATTTGATCCAATAATTTTAAATTTGGGGATAACAAAATTTGCAAAATAATTCCTGGAATGACAAGTTCAGAGTACTTTGGGTAACGTTATTGTTGTAACTATTTTAAATGTGTTGCTCTTTGGCATTATGCATCTTATACTTTTGTCATGACAAGGATCATTTTGCCCCACAGATCATGCAGGGCAATAGCCCGTTTCCATTTTAACTTCAGGTTATTCTACATTGGCCCACACACTGTAAACATAACACATTCTGTGTGAAAGAACAAGTACGCATATCTTCCTGTTGCTAGGTTACCAGTTCTTCTGGCTCCTATGTAAATCAGGGTGGCTGGTGGCAGAGATGGCTGTGAAACAGGAACACAAGCCACACAACTTAATGCAAAGGAAATACACATTCTCTCAAATGCTTTTGCTCTAGGGGAAGGTTACTGGTTGTCTTCCATTTGCAGGAAGAATGCAAAGTGCACATTTAGTGACAACAAATCACTGTGCTGTTACCTAGGTCTCTTGTCTTCACACCTCTACGATTGGACTGTAACTGAGCAATTATGACCATTGATTTTCTCTCTTCTCAGCAACCCTCAGTATGACAGCTGGCCTTTGTAATAGGCTACACTGGACTCTCAACTGCTGCCCTCATTCAGCACAGGATTTGCTCCCAGGTCTGGCAAAAATAAAACACACACACAAAAAAATCATACTGAACTTACTTGTTTCCTTTAGAAAGAGAATAAGAATGGTTTTTGTGTTCTGTTCTCTATATTCCTTTGTCCTACGTATTTGCAACAAGACGCATACATTTTTCTTCATTTTTGGCAGTGCAGACATTTTCTCACAGTCAACCAAAGCACCCAATGCTGCCCACAGCTAAATTGAAAATAAGTCTGAAGGAAAAAAAAATTAAAAAAAACCCCAAATTCCTTTACTTCACCCTATGAAAAGGGTTGGATGAGAAAATGCCAATTTTCATTGAAGTGGATTTTACACACACACACACACACACACACACACACACACAAACATATATAAAAAGAGACTGCCAGGCAGGGAAGGTGATGCTGAACATTAAGATTATTGTGAGTAGTCAATGAGATTTTAAAGCGCTTTACAACTATTCGCAGAAACGCACCCGGATAGTCGCAGAGCTGCCATGCAAGGTGCAAATTAAACCATTGGAAGCAACTTAAGGTTCAACTTAAGGTCTTGCCCAAGGACACTTGGACATATGAGAGGAAAGGGAGAGCCACAAATCAAACCACCAGCTTTATTTATTTGAGGAACACCGTTCTACCAACTGAGCCACAGCCAGCACAAAATCCATGGTGTTTGTCAGTAAGAAAAGATATGGAAAAACCTATAATTGTGTGATTTCACATCCATAACTCAGATATCTTGGATAAATATTCATGGTTTTCATGATAACTTGTTGGCCCCTGAACATCTTACCTCTGACCTGATATGAAGAATCTGAAAACAACGGGGCTTTACAAATAACCCTTCAATGTATCCGCAGCATTTCAAGATCACATTACGCTATTAATTTATAACAAGTTTAAGTTCTTTAAAGACTATTGTTATAGTGGTTTTCAGCCATCAATTCAGACATTCTTGTGATTGACAACAACAAACAAACTAAAAAGAGCTGTATATGAACAAGAAATGCAAAACTTTTGGTTTAAATTGCTTTTTATGTGATCAGGGAGGTTTAAAAGGCACTGAAGTGGATTTTACTAAACATTTTTCACACTAAACAGCTGCTAATCCCCCTTTTCATATGCTTGAAAACTTCCCTTT
The DNA here is from genome assembly GCF_037954325.1 of Fistularia commersonii. Lineage (NCBI taxonomy): Eukaryota > Metazoa > Chordata > Actinopteri > Syngnathiformes > Fistulariidae > Fistularia > Fistularia commersonii. Next base: position 9,879,404 of record NC_141296.1, read on the forward strand.
GAATTGAAATAGCTGGCTGATTCAGGGTTCATGCTAAACCCCAGGCCTCACTTTGGGTGCATGGGTTGGGGATATAAGTACCTGCAGAAAAATGAGAACAGACAAAAAAAAAATGCACAAAACTCTTCACACACACACACAAGCATCCGATTCCAGCAGATGGAAAAAGCTGGTGGTTGAAATGCAGAAAAAACAAAAAAAAATTAAACTGCATTGTGTGTGTGTGTGTGTGTGTGTGTGTGTGTGTGTGTGTGTGTGTTTCACTAATCTTATGCGCTGGGGTTCTTTAAGGAAGAAGCTAATATCTGTGTCTGAGACTGTCACACAGCATTGCATCACTGGATGATCAAAAACCCTTTCGTCAAGCTTTCTCAATGTGTGAGGGGAGGACCTCTTTTCAAAAACAAACTATGGGAGAGAAGAGGTTGGCTGGTTATGGTTGTAGAGGAAGGGCTTGGAGGGAAAGATCGGAAGCTGGGCTAATCCCAGACTGTCATTATCCTCACTTGGCCACAATCTGTGAACTTCCCTGCGAGATTATGCACCTGACACAGGCACCAAATTCTGCAAGAATTACTGATATCTGAGAGATTCTGCTTACCTTCAGCATTTTCTCTGTATTATAAATAGTGATACCCTGTCATGGTGCATTCCAGTGAAACTACAAAGAATGTAGCATCATTGGCATTTCCCAGTTGTGTTATATTCAATTAACACCATAAATTGTTGCCTTGTAGGGTATTGTAGGGTAAAAATAAACAAAGCCTATTCTCCCTTTCAGTGCCCGTGAGTTTTATGTAAAAATTAAACAATGTCCACAGACAGATAAAACAGTATAGTATAATCTATAATAATGATTTATGAACGTCAGTCATGTTTATTAATGGCTAAACTTTACAAGATACATAGATGTCATTTTAGGCAAGGCTGCTATCAGAGGGAGGAGGAGCTTTAGTCTGTTCATGCATTCATTTTCAGTTCTTATGGCGGCAAAGCTAAATGTTTCTCAGCTTTGTAAATAGACTCTTTTTGGACTGACAGACTGACAGCTGAATCACCCAGTGATACAACAGTCACTTACGAGTTCTTCTGACCAATAATGTGATTTAGAAAATTAGAGAAATAAGAGAGGTGATCATTGACATTGGTTGCTTTGATACCACAACTGACTGCACGACTGAATGCTGAAGGACAAATTGTAGGGTAGCGGAAAAACAGCTTAGCCCCCTGAAATTGAATGACAGGGGGCACATTTGCTTGACTGAAAGAGATTTCTGAGAGTTCTATGGACACACTGTTTCAGTACTCAAATGCTCACAGTCTTCCAGTCTATTACCTCTGCAGTTCATGCCTCTGTTAACTCCTCACTTGACTGATGAAAGGCAACAATCCTTTCAACCGTTAAATCCCAAATCACAGGTTAGTGTATGTCAGTGACAACCCCCATTCAGAGTCCATCTATCTTTCCGACTGCTATCTCCGTGTGCATGATGGCCTTTCAATTGTGAAGTGATATTCTAAAGCATTACAAGAGTTGAGGATGGTATTTGTGTTTTGGGTTGTATCTTTGGAGGCATAGTAGTGATTACAATAGTTGAATAGCAAGTTTCAATTCAGAAGTCACCCTTGCATCATTCAATTCATCCTCGAACAAATGCTTCAGTTTGACGAACTGTACAGCACCCCCCCTTAGGGCAGAATTACAATAAATGATTTCTTGAGATTGAAAAATTCCTAAAGCAACTGCTGAAATACAGAGTTTTGGCTGGAATGACTAAAATGTGTAAACAAAAGGAATATCTACAGAATTGTTTCAAGACACATGAGTTTAGATTTCAATTAAAGTATCATTAACTTTAACAAACAAACAAAAAATAAATAAAACGAAGAATATTGTGAGGAACCTCAAAATCATAATTTTTTTGGCTGTTTAAATATTCACTGAATTTGCATTGAGAACAGGTCAAATGTAAGGAAATGTAAGGATACAATCTGGTCTTGTGTCAGATAAAAAAAAAACAAACAAGTGTATCCCAAATAGACAATGTACACGTTTACCATGAAACTCTGTCCTGCTGATTTTGTCACAAAATGGCGTTTGGAGAAAGGAGAGGCAATGGATGTCCTCTGGGACGTCTCATTAACAAACCTCAGCTTTTTCACCAGACAAAGGCCAATGAGGACCCTCATATCTACAGAGACAATGCAGAGGTGGCAGTTTGCCTCTCCTTCAAAGTAGATTACATGAAAGAAAAAAGAAAAAAAAAATCACCCAGTGGACAAAGGTAATCTGAACGTTGTGGGGAAAATGTTGAGCTGTGCAAGAATAATAACTACAAAGGCTTTACAGAGGAACTTCCCATTTAGTGATTTAAAAAGAAAAAAGAAAGAAAAAAAACAACAAATATGAATACTGCACGTCATCAAGACTCAGGTTAAACACTTCTACAAAACAAAGGGTCATTGCTTCATTTGCATTAAACAGTAGGAGCGGTGAAGTCAAAGAATTGCTTTATCCGGCATGTTGCCAGCAGAATAAATTAGCATTTAAAGATGTTCCACCAACAAAAAAATAAGTGCTTGTGTATAAGCTTGTAATATATATGTTCGTTAGGCTCCGCGTGGCTGTTTTCCACTTTCTAAAACCCCCAACAATTACACGATCAATATATTTGTACAACTGCATGATCTTTTGACCCAATAATGTACGTCATGCATCTTATACCTGAATATGCTCTGTCTGATGGACAGACCGCACATGTCTCACACCTTCGCGGCTGCAGGGCGGCCCTGGTGGAAGCAGCCGCCGGCGTGCCAGCGTGGATAATTTGTTTGGCGTGCCGACAGGCGGTACTGGGCGGAAGGTAGTGATGAGACCGAGAGCTCCGATGTTTCAGGGCGTGTGTCGAGGAATCCTGGAACTATTTCAGGAGCGCGTATCGAGGCTTGTATCATCGTGAGCCTCACTGGTTCAGGAAAGCAGTTCGACTTTGTGTGCGATTCACAAACGCTGCTCAGTCGTGGCGTAGAATTGAGGTTTCAGCTTGGGTTTTCCGTTCACTTTTCCTGTATTCATGGAGATATTCTCGATAATACTTTGATCTAATTTCTCCCAAAAAGGCATGTGTTTACTAACTGTTTACTGTATATTATGGTAGCCTATTTAATATACACGTTTAAACAAAATAATGTAGTTTTTTTTATGTACGTTAGCCTACATGTTTTATTTTTGTAATTCAATATACTAGCCAATCATGGTTCAACACATTTTGAACATATTCAAAGTTATTCCAAGGTGAAGTGTCTATTGTGTGCCACAGTCAGGATAACAACAACACCTCTTCTATGTTGAGGCATTTTTGTGCCTTGCACAGAAATTCTGAGGCCAATGGAGGTGCACACAGCCAAAGTAAGTCCCAGCTTTTAACTTTTGGAGAAAAGGCCAGAGAAGCCAGACTGAGATGGTTCAGTAATGTACAGAGGAGGGATAGTGAATATGTTGGTAGAAGGATGCTGGAATTGGGGCTGCCAGACAGGAGGTCTAGAGGAAGACCAAAGAGAAGATTTGTGGACGTAGTGAGAGAGGAGGATGCAGAGAATAGGGTTAGATGGAGAAGGTTGATTCGCTGTGGTGACCCATGTAAGGAAAAACCAAAAGGAGAAGAATGCATTCATGCATTATTTGTTTTATATTGCTTAATATTTCACAATAACGTCATTTTGTTTTTATGTTTGAAGGGGAGGCCTGCACTTGTCCAGGAAAGGATGGGGAAACCCAAACTGAAGCTGATCCAGCAGGTGGAAACCAGATGGAACAGCACCTCTGCAATGCTAAAGAGACTTACTGACCTAAGGGAGCCAGTGGGAGCAGCAATAGCTGCCTTGGACAATAACATCCCTTGACGGACCTCTGAAGAGTGCAATAATGTCAATGGATGCTTGTTGGTCTTATCTTCATTTTATGAAACTACTGTGGAGCTCTTTGAGGAGAAAAGAATTTCTGCCTCAAAGGTGATTCTGTTACTCAAAACGGTGAGGATGCTCCAAGAAGAAGTTTTGACAACATGTGCAATGGCCATACAACCTGGAGAGCACCTTATCAAGCTCCTTTGAGAAAAGCTACACACTTTGCGGAGCTCAAGTATTACTACATTTCCAACATTACCTGACCCAAGATTTAAAACAATAGGCTTCTTTAGTCCCACAAAAGCTGATGAAGCAGTGAAACGACTCTTTTCGTTGAAGCAGTGTGCAAATGTCATACAGGAAACAAAGTCATCACCATCTCCAGCATCAACGTCATCACAGACTGTGGCTGAAAGACCTGGGAGGGATTATTTTTTTTGCTTTAGTTTAATTCTTGCTTACATGATCTGTTAATGCTGCTGAGGAAACAAGCTATGATGCCATTTGGATGCCACTGTGATGGAGTCCAAAAGAATGCAATGTGGCTGCTGATGCCACAGTCGAAGTACAAAGATATCTCACAGAAGCAAATATTTGTAGGACAGATGACCCACTGGTGTATTGGGAAAGGCAAAAGTCCATTTATTCTAATTTGCTAAGACTGGCAATAGGATACTTGCGCACCCCAGCCTTTTCAATTTCGTATGAGAGCTTTCTCTGAAGTAGAGGTTATCTCCATAAAGAGAAACTGCATGAAACCCAACATGGTTGAACAAATACTGTTCTTTAATAAAAGTCAATAAAACCGCACACAATCACATACCCCCCCACTTCAATGTTCATGAGCATAATCCCTGATATTGTCTCCTCCCTTGTCAAAACACTAACACTTTTAAATGACAATTTTCCTAACATCTTATCAGACACTGACAAACATTTCATATTGAGAACGGTATTACAGTAATTGCCAACACGAACACAAATTGAAATTGTATTTAATAGGATAAATACATGAACCATAAGTGCAATGCATGAAGCTCATGCAGCACTACTTGACCAGTATATGGGTTTGTGAGCACATGAAGCCATGAGAAATGAATCTCTTTGTGAATCGCTGGGCAGGGTGGGGGGCTTCATAGCCCAATGAAGCCTAATCGGGTCATCGGGTCTAACGCATTGCGCCTTGTGGGATGACGGAGAAGGCCCTGATCAAATCGCCCCGTTCAGTCTTCATACATCACTGAGATGTGTTACATTTTAATATCCTTGGTGGCAGGCTGCTGCTGTTAAAGTATTGGTTCGATCTGGTTGATCATGTGTCCTTGTTGCATTTGCGCTCTGCTTTCATTAGAAAGTTAGCAAGTTATTTTGAGTTAGATACTTGATTTTGCCTGGTGCATTTACCCCTTCTGCCTGGTTGTTCTTATATCGGAGACTTAGCACGTTTTGTTTTTGGGATATGGTGACAGTTTGATCTGGGTTTTCTGGTAATAAAACATTTTACAGGAATCTCTGGCCTGATCCACCATCGCCAAGCGGTGTCCACTTGCACATCCTGTCACATTCTGTTTTAAATCTGCGCAAGCAAAGGATACAGTTAATCTGTTTAACAGCTTTTGGAAACTATGCTAAATTCAGCTCAACCCTTATTTACAAATCATGTATTTCTCTTAATGAAGTTTGACTTCGTATTAAAAAAATAACCTTTTGTTTTTCATTTTTTCTTGATTACTATGTTTTCTTTATCATTAATATTCTTATTTGACTTTTTACTCCCATTAACAAAGCACGCACATCGATCATCACATCGGTCAGTTTAGATACATTTTGCTGACGTATGTTAGGGATATAAATGTACCATTTCAATCTAGGTCACTGTCTGTCCCTGCTGAGCAGTAGTCCACCCAGCAAAAACTGACTTTTCAGAACAGTCCATAAGTATATTTCATTGGCTGGAGATGCCAGCATTTTAACGATTCTGAAACTGCAGCATGTTGCAGTGTTAGCTTGGAGTGAAATCCTTGTGAGAGAAAACCAGATCGCTCTGGATGCCACTGGCCAACCGCACAGAATATTGTCTAACCTTTTATTTAATATATCGGCAAAAACATTTTTCTCAAACTGGGCTGACTTGCAAATAGCTCAAAAGCATCATTTTACAACACTTGTAATCCACAACCCATATACAGGACTGTTCCAGAAAATTACATCATTGTGATAAAGTTCTTTATCTTCTGTATTGCAATTACAAACACAAAAATGTCATACATTCTGGATTCATTACAAATCAAATGAAATATTGCAAGCCTTTTATTATTTTAATATTGCTGATTATGGCTTACATCTTGAGAAAACTCAAAAATCCTATCTCAAAATATTAGAATATCATGAAAAAGTAATTTTTAAGTGCTTTACAGAAGATAAAGAACTGTATCACTATATTCTAATTTTCTGAGACTGTCCTGTAGTGACATCAACTATTCCACTTGCCCAAATAATCTGTAATATAGACAGCGTGTTGACATTCAGGGTGTTTTCTTACAATTTTGGGAGGGGAAATATCGTACTTTTTTCAACAATAGAAATTATGACTCACAAATGAAAAAATATTTGGATAGCTTTATTCCATTCATCTTGCTAATAAATCCTCCAGACGTATTAGAACTTGGGATAGAATGATCTCAGTTTCCACATAAACTCTTTGACTTCCATTTTTATCATTATCAAAATGAACAAGGTAATTTATTATCATACATACACACATAAAGCTGCATTTCAGTTTCTTTCTGCACTCAATATTAATCCTTGGTTTTCTACAGCAGATATGTGGTTAATGACAAATTAATTTCGTGTCATTCAATATTATCAAGACAACCAGATTCACTTTTGCAATTAGGAGAGTATTTAAAAATCACATTTTTAGTTTCTTATACTTTAAAATATCATGTAATAAAATCCCCTTGATAATCCAGGTACAGCGAAAACATGAGGCTTCACGCTGTCCTAGTTTGAGCACCACTCATGTGCAAACAAAGGTGTGTGTGTGTGTGTGTGTGTGGTTAGGAGTGCGTGATAATGTGTTTGGGGGAGTTTGGTCAGTTTTTCCTTTTCTCACTTCTTTCACTCAAGTCAAGAGTTTGAATGACAAACTGATTGTTGTGCCTCTGGATGCAAACAACTGACTTTCAGTTGTGTAAACAAAATGCAACTTCACTTGAATTTTTTGAACTTGTACACACAAATGTGCACACATGTACACAAAACACAGACAGAAAACATGTACACTCAAACACAAGGAATCTGAAGAGAACTTCCATGGCACACATCATGCTCCTATAAGGTCACAAAAATGTAGTCACTGTAGAAATAGAATAATGCCTGGTTTCTTGTCATCTGAACCTGACATTAGTGCATTTATAGCATTAAAATGTCATCAGTACTTAAAGGTCAGCCATTGAAAATCACAAATCTATTTACTTTTCTAAACCAACTGATAACATTTTCCTCTCGACATAATATACCTGCCTTTCCATCATTTTCTGATGTAATGTGTTAAGGAAACTGACCAGAAATACCCTTCCTAAATCAAAGCTGATTAAGCCTGCTTTCCTGCCACAGTTATTCATGATTTCAATGATTATTAACCACAGTAGTATTAATAATTAAACAAATGAAATGACGAGTTTGATTAATCATGACAAGCGAACCCAAAGCAATAACAAATAAATGCAATTTTCTTTTTTTAATAAGATCTGGTAGCGACTGAAGAGAAATAGTTTCATGTTTTTGTGAGCTTGTTAGTCTTGACTTTGGAAAAATTGGACAGGGTGATGCAAATTTAATTTCCACCATTCTTTGACATGCTGCTCAGGCTGCCCTATTGAGACCTGTGATGCTTCATGTCACCAGCAGGGTAGATGAATTGTTTGTCTCGCTCTCCTCCTACTGTTAGTCAGGGGATTATGAGACGTGACAAGGGAAGTTCGAGAAAGTTCCAGGGCTCTCACATTGAATGAAAAGTTCTGGCTTGTACTTTCAAAGTCTTTCAAAGTCCAGTATAATAACTTGCTCTTAATGAAGGCATTGTATTAAATTTGAGAAAATGGTTAGAATTTAAAGATCTGTAACTCCCTGTTTTCATTATAAGTATACAAGCTACAGAAAACATGTTGAAATATTAATGCTTTTTTTTTTTTATAACTGCGGGCATAGATATATAACATGGTTACTTGTCAAAGTTTACTCATTTATTTGCTGTGAAGTACCTAATAGCACTAATTAAAATGGTCATTAGTAATTTCATCAGCTGTCATAGCATCTACGAGTTGAACCCATATTTTCCTGTGGCTGCATAATTTCGTCTTATTAGGGTTCTTTTTTACTTTTACTCTTGTAGTTTAGGACGGAAATTTTCATTTGTAGGAATTGTTTTCTCTTAAAAGTTGTAAATTAACATACAAGAAAAAAGGACCAAAATGGGGTTGGCCATTTAAGTCTTTTCGCATTTCACATGTCAAGAAGTGGAGAAGGTGAGAAACAAATCCATCAGTACTCAATCAAACACATCCTGTCAAATTTGTGGGCAGAGGACACATGTAAATTGAGATTTATTTTGAATTTTGCAGCTGCAAAGTGTTTCGTATCATAAAGTCGTTTTATATCCTTTAGAAATTGCAGAATTGGGATGCTGGAATTGAGATTTTTTTTGAAAACTATATGTTGCACAGTTAGAAGCATTTTGTTTCACCAACTGGATTATAATTCCACCATTAACTGCTGAATATTCCTAGAAATTTTTGACACCCAAAAAATTTCTAGTTTCTCCTCCTTTCTCAACATGGCTGTTTTGCATGTAATGTTGGGTTTTGGTTGGCAAATTAAAGGTAACTCGTCAATCATCTCAATCGTCTAAAAAGACAGATTTTTGCTTTACAATTCCTTTTCGTGAAATAACTACAAACTCCTACTAATCATTCAACCTACACCGGTGCTCACCGCTTTCCCCAGCACTAATACAGTATACTGGAAACTGCCCAGAGTCAGTAAGAGCTGAATCTGAATACAAGATGAATTACTTAAAGAAATGAAACAAAGTTCAGTTGCCATAACAAGATTTTAAAACAATATTTGATGAGAGGGTTCATTGAAACATCGTTTGTTGATACAGAGTAATCTGAAGAAGGTTTGTCTTCCTGCCATTCTAAAGGATGATAATGATAATGTGTGCACAACTTTCTTTCCATCAACATTTCTGACATTGCATCATAACTTTTTCTCTTCAATGAAGGTTTACAGCAGCAGCAATTGCAGTTCATCTTTAGCATAATTACTTTAGGTAATTCATACACACCTCATGTTATTTCCAAAAGCTAGCCTTTGAAGAAAGCAGAACAGTAATGGCAAATTATATAAGTGCAGTTTAATCCGTTAATCATATGCTGTGTGACAAAGGTGAACTTTTGTGTCAAGCTCATAAATACCTGCCACAGCCTGATAGCAATTCATCTATTCAGCGACCCAAATGGATGATTTTTTCTCTCCTTTGGGATGGGACTCTGAATGGGTGCAACAGGACAATAAATGGCTAAAATAAAGGGAAAGCAATTTCATGTACACCAACTAGGAAATGGCATTTAGAACCTCTGCAAATGACATTTATAAAAAAAAAGGCAGTGAGGCAATCTGAGAGCACACTTTAGATACTCTGATCATTCAACCTGAGATAATTAAATGTCTCTTTTTCATATTATTGCAAGTCTTGGACAATGAAAGACGGACTGTTGAATCAGGGAGGAGAAATGGGTGGCAATGTAAAATGTAGTTTTATTGTTAATTGTTGAAGTAACCCTGATGCAGTAGGTCCTTTTTCAGCACCACCGGGTTCAGAGATAAAAAGCCTAAAAGAGGGAATCTCGTGAACCATCTGAGGACGACAATCTTTGAATGGATGTGTGTTTTTAAAATGAGCACTTCTTTCCTCCATATTTGAGAATTTTTTTAAGGCAGTTGAGCGCTTTTGAAATTGAAGTGGCTGTTGTAGCATGTTTAACTTCTAAAAATTCTTCAGTATCCAGAGGTCCTTATTCATTTTGCCTGACTCGAGTGGTATTTCTGCATGTCTGTCAGTGTCTGCATTGAAAGGATTCCAAGTAAAGAGCATGCAGAAAAAGGACTGAAGTTGTAACTGATATTTCAAGTTGCATGAGTACTTAGCTGTCAACACTGTTCTCCCTTGGAATTAATTTTCTACAAAATCAGATGATCATTTCAGCATCTGCATACAATAAAGCTGAAAACAGATATATTTTACAAGTTCATGCAGTGTATATTTCTAACCCTGTTTGAACAGTCAGCCATTAAAAGACATGGTCTCACTGCAATCAGGTCCAGTATGTATGTTGAAATGAGCAATATATTCCCCTAAGCCATTGCTAAATTGTGTGCTCTGTGTTGAGTGTTTACTGTAATGTTTTGCTGTTTTCATGTATCTGTATTTGGAAAAAAGAAAAAAAAGGCACTGGCAGCAAAATATTACAATGACCACACCTCAAAAATTTAAAAATATAATCAGTTGTTAAATAGAGTGACAGTAAGCAGGAATATTACCTGAGCCTTTGCCAAGTAATTGCAATTTTCTTTTTAGTCTTGCTCATTGTAAGGTGGAGTGAAAAAAATGCTTTGCTACAGTTTGAGTGGCTCGGTCTCAATTGGTAGGGCAGGTACCTGGTCCTTCGTGACAAGTTGCTCAGTTTGTAGTTACAACCACTGAACTTAAGGTGTTGAATAAATCCCCCAGTTTAAGTCTAACATAGCGCTGATGAAAAAATAATGTGCTTCCACTGTGCTTCTAAAAAAAACCTTAAAGTTACACTTTTAGGCAATGAGAAGAAAATGTAGGAAACCTTATATTTAGGTAAGCATATCCATCCATCAACCTTCCCCCGCTTATCTGGAGTTGGGTCGGGGGGGCAGCAGCCAGAGCAGTGAGGCCCAGACCTCCCTCTCCCCCGCCACATGGTCCAGCTCCTCTGGCGGGACCCCAAGGTGTTCCTAGGCCAACCTGGAGGCATGGTCTCTCCAGTGTGTCCTGGGTCTTCCTCGTGGTCTCCTCCCAGATGGACATACCTCAAATACCTCCCCTGGGAGGCGTCCAGGAGGCATCCAGACCAGATGCCTGACCGACCTCACCAGGCTACTCTATGCGGAGGAGCAGCGGCTCTACTCCGAGCTCCCCCCGGATGACCGAACTTCTCACCCTATCTCTAAGGGAGAGTCTGGCAACCATGCGGAGGAAACTGATTTTAGCCTCTTGTATCCGCAATCTCATTCTTTCAGCCACTACCCACAGCTTCTGACCATAGGTTAGGGTAGGAACGTAGATCGACCAGTACATTGAGAGCTTTGCTATTTGGCTCTGTTCCCTCTTTACTGCGTGAGACCGGTACAGAGTCCGCATCGTGACAGATGCCGCACCAACCCGCCTGTTAATCTCCTGCTCCATCCTTCTCTCACTTGTGAAAAACACCCTGAGACCCTTCAATTCCTCTCCTTGGGATAGGACCACTTCCCCGACCTGGAGTGGGCATTCCTCCTGAAGCATGGAACATGGTCCATTCGGACTCAGTGTCCCCTGCCTCCCTCAGGACGTGGTTGCAGTTCTGCGGGAGGGGGGACTTGAAACTCCTGACAGGGGACTGTTAGATGTTCCCAGCAGACCCTCACATTAAGTTTGGGTCTGCCAGGTCTAACCGGCATCCTTACCCCATCATTGGAGCCAGCTCACCACGAGGTGGTGATCAGTTGACAGCTCCACCCCTCTCTTCACCCGAATGTCCAGGACATGCGGCTGCAAGTCCGAAGATACAACCACAAGGTCGATTGAAGAACTGTGGCCTAAGGTGTGTTGGTGCCAAGTGCACATATGGACATCTTTATGCCTGAACATGGTATTTGTTATGGACAATCCGTGACGAGCACAGAAGTCCAATGATAAAACACTGCTCAGGTTCAGATCGGGGGGGCATTCCTCCCAATCATACCCTTCCAAGTCACACTGTTGTTGCCTCATGTGTGTTGACCCCAGGTCTGGCTCCGGGGAAAACAAGGTCCAATGATGGTCTTCTTCATGGGGGGTCTTCTGAGCCACACTTTGTCTGGTCCCTCACCTGGGACCCGTTTGCCTTGAGTGACCCTTCCAGGGACATAAAGCCCCCAACAACATAGCTTCCAGGAATGGGGACACACAAACCCTTCCACCATTGTAAGGTGGCAGCTCACGGAGGGGACAGTAAACAAAGAATGTCACAAATAAGTGGGGAGATTCTAAACATAGACGAATACAAAGTCCATTATTCATAGTTTTTCAGTGTACACATGGTTGAGAGTTCTGTGTGCTGGTCATCAGAATTTCTCCATTTCTCCATCAGAAATAACGAGATCAAAAAGACACCCTCAAACTAGTGAGGAGTCATCTGTCAAATAAAATAAAATACTATTGACTTGGAATTTGATGGATTTCTCACTATAAAACAAGAACAGCCTTCAGACAAAGTGACAGCACAGATTGTGGGCTGTCTTCTTTTCAAAACTCAAAGAGAATGTCAGGAGTGCATTAAATATTAATCCTTTACTGGTGACCTTCCCATTTTGTTTAGTTGGTGCTATAAGAAGCATGTCAGAGCAACATCTGCATGATTGATAAGTTGAAAACTGAGATGCCCATTTTTACACCCTCTCTTCAAAACTCCCCAACTTCTGTGCTCTAAGATTTCTGTAAACTTAATCTTAATAAACTAGCATTTATATAGACAATAGTGTCTCAGAGCTAATTCATAGATGCACAAGGGCTTAATTACAGATAAATCACCCATATTTGCAAATGCCACAGTCACTTTGAGGATTTTGTGCTCTTTTTTAATCTCTGACCATCATACTCCCACATCCTTCCGAAGGACTTTGAAAAGCATACACACAGTCATCTGTGTGGCTTTTGTGCTCTCTGTGCCATTTAATCACAGGCACCTTGACAAAAGACACCTATGAGCAATGCAGCTGTCTTTGTTCTTGATCTATAGAGTGCACTTGCAGGAAAGTTCTATAGAAAATAAAAGCAGGGGAAGTCGTTTAAAGAGGGAATCATTTCCAGCTACATGCTTTATCATCAGTCAGAGAGATGAGCGTTTTATCTGAGACCAGGTCCCCTTTTCAGACTGGATCCACATACAAGTAGGTAGAGGTCAGACTTTTCATCAAACCATTGATGTGCAGGCAGCTAAAGACAGCAGCAACGCCTTTGTTTTAGTAAAGTGCTAAAAAAATGGTTTCAACTTTAAAGGGGGGAGGAAGTCAAAATAAAACAAATTTCATTTTGCACAGCATGACATACAAGGGAAACATATTGTAGCAACCCTCTAGTGCTGTTGAGAGGAATGTTCAGAGTTCTGTTATTTCCTATTGGCTGTGAATGTGTTTAAGATGATAGAGTTAAGAGGTGGGATGTGTGTACATGATAGTGTGCGAAAGAAACGTGTTTTTTAAGAGCAGTCGTAGGTTTTTAGACATCAATGTACGAATAAGAGAAAGGTTTATTTACCAACCATTCGTAATTGTTGAAAACGTCCGATGGGGCACTACATTAGTATTAGACACCTGGGTTTGATCTACTGATCCCCAGCTAACTACTTTTTCAGCCTGAGGGATGGTGGCATTGCAAGAAAAGACCAATGCTCGTCTGAGAATGAAGGAGGTGGTGGATGATGCTTCTGCTTCTGCTGATATATTGGGGTGTGAGGAAGAGTTTGACCGTTCTGCAGAGCATTATGCTCATCATTATGCTCATGCTAGCTGCTGATGGTGGCTTTGGCTAATGAAGTGTGGAAGAGCCCAGTGCCCAGAGAATGGTCGCCAGGGGGAACGCGAGGCCGAATGGAAATGGCGGCACCCGCTGGAACCAGCTCCATAACGCCAAAATACTCTGGTATATTGAACCGGGAAGTGTTCCATGCCCAATTGGAACTATTGGCACAGGCAGCAGGCTGGTCAGAGGACAATAAACCTCTCCAACATGCCCTGTGTCTTATTGGTGAAGTGTCAACATGCTTGCTGCTACTTAGACCAACCGAAAGAGATGACTACAGGGCTTTAGTTGGTGCTCTGCAGCAGTGTTTCGGACAATGCAACCAACCTGGTGTTTTATGCTTGGAGCTGTCAATCGTCAGACAGGCCGAAGAGCCCTATTTGCTGGCTAACGATATTGAAACCCTGGCAAGGAGTGCATATGCCTACATGCCGACTGAAGTGCACAGTGAGCTGGCCAGGGACCAATTCATCTGGGCCATAACTCCCAGAGAACTGCACATACTGAAACTCCTTTACTCTGCAGGAGGTACTAGATCTAACCTTGGAGAGAGAGGTTGTAGGAGGGTCTGCTCATGGTGACAATGTTGTAAGAGCTTCAGTGCAGGCGGGTCCAGGACAAGAACAGCTGGCATGGGCGAATGAGTGGACTGGACTGCATGCTGTGTCACTGCAGCCATCCCACTGTGACACCTGCACTCACAGTGGTACTTGTGTGTATTGGATGTGTGCACAGCCTGGTCATATCAGTGTGCGGTGTCCCAAACAGACAGGTGTCCAGGAAAATACCCCAGGGTCTGTGTAAAAGAGACCATGTAGACTCCTGTCCCTGTGTCCCACCATGTCCCACCATTTCAGGATAGAGCACAGCCTGTACGGCCCAGATGCAGATGACACCGCCCAGTCTGCGAAGGTGGTTGGCTGGACCCATAGAGGAGATTTTTTGACATGTTCCCATCAACCTGGCAGGGGCTCCATGCATAGCCCTTGTTGATACCAATTCCACAGCAACATTGATATTGAGCTGGGGTTTCTCCGGTACAGATTTGGGGAGAAGGGGCATGCCGTGAGAGACTTGCCGGTCCCCACCAATCTGTGAGAGCTGAAGACCTTCATTGGTCTGGCATCCTACTACAGATGGTTTGTGTTTCTGATAAATTTTGCTGTGCCCTTGTTCCACCATTGTCTGGGGATATGCAAGACTGGAACTACTCCTTTGCATCCTTAGAGTGATGGGCTGGTGGAACTATTTAACAGAACCCAGGCAAAACAACTCCGTATCCACACTCAAGTCATTGGCCCTCAAGTCAGCTGTGCAGGAATCCACCTCAGCACACCTACCCTGGTCAAGGCGGGGCGAGAACTGTGGATGGAAGTGGAAATGGTCTTTGGCAGATCCCCAGACACACTGGGGATACCAACAGGACCAGAACACGACAGAAGGTTCCAGGATTGGATGCATACAGCTCATGCCTTTGCTCATGACCAGCTCAGAAAGCGGGTATGAGACAGTTGAATTATGGCATGAGGGGGCAGAGGAGGGGATTTTATGGTTGAGGACCTGGTCTGGGTATACAGCCCAAGCAGGAAGGGCAGTCAATGGATGGGGCCTTGTAAGGTATTGGAAAAGTTGCTTCTCATGCATTGCTGTACTTTGTTCTGCCTGCAGCAAAAATATAGTCATTTCTCCTTGACACCTAACTGTGAATGGGTCCTCTGCCTCCTGAAGGTGGCCTTGATAGATTCTCCCATCCACATTCCCCTGGACCCTTACCTGCCATTCATCCTGAACACAGATGCCAGCGACATTGGGATGGGAGCAGTGTTGAGCCAGGTGGGGGCAAAGGTAGGGAAAGTGGTGGCAGACTTTTAGTAGAACCTCCAACAAAGTTGGACAGCACTATTCGAGACATACAACCGAGTAAGCCTTCCTCACTAGCTTGTTGAGCCTGTTGACCTCACCAGTCCTCTTGGCACCACCAAACCAGCACACTATAGTGAAAAAGAGTGTGCTGGCTAGCATAGCTTGGTAGAAAGTGTTGTGGAGCCCGCTACAGACACCAAATGACCTCAGTCTCCTCAGGAAGAACATCCTGCTCTGACCCTTCCTGTAGAGTGCATCTGAGTTGTGTGCCCAGTCCTGTTTATTGTTAATGTGGACCCCAAGGTACTTGTAGAAACAGGAGTAATACTTGAGTATTCCTTACACAATGAGTCTAAGAAAATGGTTCCTTACTAAAAACCAAGATCTTGACTTTTCATCTGGCACACTTACAGAAAGCCAGATTCCTGCTGAGCTGAGTTACAAACAGCAGTATGTCACTCTTCATCTCCGATCAAGAGATCAAGTAATTTTTGTTTTACTAGTCTGGAGTGACCAGGCTGTCCTTGTGTCCTAACTGGCTAGTTTTTGATTACTATAAAAATTTGCATAATACCCAGTCATCCTCTGAGTATTTTTTTTACTCGCCAAAGCCCCTACTGTGCACATGCTATTTGCATGACCATTCTCTGAGGAGGGCATTGCTTTTGTTTCTCTTTCATAGTCTTTTTATATTCATTTTTTTTTCTGTTTATATTGTACATAGTCTTGTACCTCTGCCCTTTTTGCATTTTTTTTATTATTACCCATTGAGTAATAATAGTAATAGTAGTTAGGATAGTGAATATACTGGTAGACAGATGCTAGAATTGCAGCTGTCCAACAGGGGGTCAAGAGGACGACCAAAGAGAAGATTTATGGATGTATTTAAAGAGGACATGAAGTTAGTTGGTGTGAGAGAATACAGAGAATAGGGTTAGATGGAGGAGTTTGATTCACTGTGGAAACCCCTGCAGGAAGAAGCAAAAAGGAAAAGAAGAACAATTTCTACCCTGTAATAATGCTGTGACAATTGCATTTCCTTGTTGTGGGATCAATAAAGGCTATCTAATCTTATCTTGCTCTTTTCCGTTCTTCAATGCAAGTGAAAAAATAACAGTGAATGTTTTATGCATTCCTTTTTTTTTGTAAATGAAGGTGTTATATATAAAAGATTGAAATGTCTCAATAATGGAGAAAGGCATTATACAAAACAAATAGAGAGTGGCTAGATGGCACAACAAGCTGCCATCTACAAGCTGGCACAAGATAGTTAAATCTGCATCGGGAAACTAGGGAATCAAACCAGGAATGTACAGTTCAGAACACGATTGCTCTTCCTCCTGCACCACACCACCCCCATTTATGTTCTACAGCAGGTGATACAAACAAGATATAAGCATTTTAATATGTCCAGCTTCATTATAATTGCACTTTCAATAATTTCATCACTAGCCTTGGGTTAATTTGGAATTTTTTGCATTCTGCAATACAGCAACCTTATGCGACATTTTAAAAAAGCAGAAAAATAATGTTGCGTCACTTACGTAACATTAGTTTAGGTGTTGAGTGGAATTTCCCAACAAAATCTGAACACCTTGCAGTGTGTTTACAGTGATTATATCACAAGCAGTTAAAGGGGTCCCCGACCTAAAAACACCAAAATCTCTTAATCACATATCTTATTTTGTTTAAAAACTTTTCATTCATAGGCTGCTATTGCTTAAGTTGCATTGTCTGGGTGGTGACCATTAGACTGAGCTAGGCTCAGCCCCCAGCAATTTTGCCTTACGATGCAAAAACATGCAATCTGCGCGACCCTTCCCATTTGAACTCGAAAGATATGTGAGAGAGGTGGATAACACTGCAGACCTAAGTCAAGAGGAGCTTAAAAATTAAGACAAACATAGACACAAAGAGCCAAGAATCTGGAAAAGTTGCTGGTGTACATGGAGAAACTGCTTTGCTGTGCTAACAGAGAGAGGGCATCGGTTACAAGGAGCTCCATTTTGTCACCGACTTTTCATGGTCGACTTATGGACTGCGGTGTTGACTGACCAGGTGACTTATTGTCAGCTTCCTCTGTGATTGTGCTGGTGCCCAGTCTTTCGCCATCAGATGCTACTTCTGCAGTGGTGGGCTGTTTACTTCCTCGCAGGACAGCATCCAGCGTCTCCAGCACAGGGCATTTCTTAGAGCTGGCTAACTCATTTCCTGAGGACCTTTTGTGCTCATGAAAGAAAACTGTAGGCATGGCCTTGGTCTTTAGTGTCCATTTAAAACTAGTAGCACCTGTAAGCTCTTTCAGCAGCTTAGCACAGCTAAATGCGTCAAATGCCTCCAGAGGAGCTATGAGAACACAGCAATTTCTCACTCCTTCCTTCTCTTCTTGTCCCTTGGAAAGCTGTGTAGACTAGCACCAGTCTTTGTTTCCCTTGGACTACAAATTGCACCCGAAAGTAGCACAATGTGGCATTATTACCATATATTCCATCCTGTAAGCAAACACGAGCATCCCATATGAACAGCATGCATTGCACTTGCAAAACAATGGTGACACCCCTAGGTTAAAAGCAATTTTTTTATAGATATTCTTTTTTTCTTTTGTTTAATACACATTCTAGTATGAAACAAGCAGTAAAGCATATTTATGCCAATAAGTCCTCCCAAGTCAGGTTTTGTTTAAGAAGAAAGACCTATATTATATACCTTTTGTATGTAGCTCAGTGGTAGAGCGCATGCTTCACATGTATGTGGTCAATTGAACCAGGAATGTCCCATTCCAAGGACGACTGGTCTGACCCCTTGAGCCACCCCCTTTAACATTCCTGCACAGCTAATCGTTTCTCCCAGATACTCAAAGCATTAATGCTACGAGTTAGATATACCGCTCAAATAAAATTAAATACCTGACAATAACTATGGAATGAAATCTTTCCACAATCTTTCATAAAAATAAATGAAAATTGGTATATAGTGTGTTGGAATACTGTATTTCTTAAGAATAAGAATAAGAATAAGAATAAGAATAAGAACAACTTTATTAATCCCGAAGGAAATTGCAGTGCCAGAGTTACAGAATATAAAACAAATTCTTGCTGAACAGTCACCCAGTGAGCCAATTCCTTCTGTGCAGGTTTTCTGAACACTGACATTCTCATCACTCCATCAAACCTGTGACAGCAATGTAACTGCGGTGGTTCCATTGAGGTCAAATCATTTTTCTGCCTGCTGAGAAAATGACTTGGGCTCCAGCTGATGAAACAATTTCAAGGCTCCAGTTTAACAAACTCAAAAAGATCTTTAAAATGTTTGACATTTTGGAAATATTCAAGTTTCATAAAGCAGCAGTTTCAGTATTATTTGCACTACTTTTTTCAACTCCTTTGAAAGGAACTGACAACCAGGGAAAATCTTTTAATACGTCAAGCCATTATCAGTCTTCATCAGCTGTTTCCTAACAATAAGCACATTGAATGTTGATATAGATGATCTGTGTTATGTGCCTTGGTTTTACTTTCATTTTTCTACGTGCACAGTCAAAGAAGTTGAAAAGACAAATGGCATTGCCTCAAATAGCATCTAGAGAGACAATTAGGGACGTGAGCGCTGCAGAATGTGGAGGAGCTACTGCAGTGACTCCTGCATCTACTGGGAATCAAAGATCCAAACTTGTTCTAACAAATTGTATTGATTCTTTTTTCCCCACATTCTTCATTGTTTGTTTTACATGAATGTCTTTATATTTCTCTCCCACTGGGGCACTTAAAGATTCATTGTACTGTTGTTGGGTATTAGCGGAGCTGCCAATGACAATCACAGAACAAATCAAAAATCTAGCAATAAATAAATTTCAGTTCAGAACCTCTCTGGTAAACTTTAGTAATTGCTTTCATCTTTTCATCATCAGGTTTTGTCAACTATGATTAACCACTGCATTTCCATTATATCATCATATCATATTATCACCACTTTACTTCCAACAAAGACATTTTATTTCTCAAGACAGTTTCCCATTTTGGAACAACTTGCGGATGGATTTTGTGTTATAAAAAAAACAGAACGGAACAAAAATTTGTGTTTATAGTCCTGTTTTGTTTTGTAAAAATTAACCACTTTTGCATTTAACCCATCAAAGATGAGCAGCACTTGAGCAGTGCTGGGGAAGCAGTAAGGGGTTCAGTGTCTTGCTCAACAACACTCAACAGCCTAGGAGCAGAAATCCCAGGAATTGCACCAGAAATGTGCAGTTCCAAGACAAAACCCCTGAGCCATGTCTCCCCTAGAATCATAAACTTATGACACATGCGAGACACTATGACCACGCATGATCACACAATTACTTATACACACACAAAGCACTCTTAAGCACCAGATGGATTTTGTTTCATTGAAGAAGAATAAATCAGGTCAAATCAATATTTGAATTAGCAATATGAAACTGGAATCTACTGGAAAATATTCCCACACCAGAAAACCTGTTAAGATGACTTTCCCCTGGGACGTGAAATTCGAAGCGTACCCTTCCAAGTGCCAGATGAGCAATGTAGCCACAATGTTTTTCTTCTCTAAGTTCTGAGTCTCTAAAATCTACACCTTTTTTTTTTTTTTTTTTAGATACACCGGTCTAAAGTCAAAATTAAGTAGGATTCTCATAATTTCTTCTTGATTTACTGTTAACACTGCAAGATGTTGATGTCATACAGAGCACATATAGAGCTCAAAACTATTGTGCAGATCTATTGCGTAGATACTCATCCAGGCTCTGGTGATCTCTTGTCTGGACTACTGCAACTCCTTCCTTGCCGGTGCCCCAGCAGTGACACCAGCCCGGTGTTCAACCGTCCCAAATTCTCCCACCCAACTCCCCTTCTTATGTCCCTGCATTGGCTCCCGGCAGCCGCCCACATCAAGTTCAAGACCCTGGTACTCGCCTTCCGGGTAGTGAACGGGACAGCCCCGTCTTATCTCCAAGATATGGTCAAGCCACATGTCCCTAACCGTCCCCTCCGATCTGCCACCTCTGGGCGACCGTCCATCCATCACTCAGAGCCCCCGGCTGCCGATCGAACCGGTCTCGGCTCTTCTCGGTCTTGGCTCCTCAGTGGTGGAACGAACTCCCAAAAAAAGGTCAGAATAGCAGAGTCTCTGCCAAATCTTTCGCCATGAGCTGACAGCATACCTCTTCACCAAGCACTACCCCACTAATCACACTTAGCCCCCAACAACCCCCCGGAAAAAAAAATTAAATTAAATAACGATGACATGTATGTATGTATGTATGTATATGGTTCTGAGATGGCTATTTGGTTGAGTAATCACTTCTGACTTCCGACTACTGGTAATTTTGCTCTTCGGTGACTGAATTGCACTTTTTGTAAGTTGCTTTGGATAAAAACATCTATCAAATGACTGCAGTGTAATGTAATGGGTTTTCGGTAAGAGAAATCAGCATAAACACAGAAGGAAATTCATTGAGCGACACTCCTTTAAGGCACCAACCTACTTAATCAACAAGTGGGGTTGGGAGTTGCCTCCGCACAGCCCCTTACAGAAGGCAAGAGTCTGATAAGAGCTGCAATGCGCTCAGAGATGGATCACGATTGAGCAGGAGAGTGCACTTGTGGCACTACACCCTGAAAGTGATATATTTCTTGATGTAGAGGCTCTGAAGCATGTTATTGACCTGTCACAACAGCCCAAAACATTATTTGAGGCAGAGTTCAAAGTTGCTGAACACTTTTTCAGCCCCCCAAAAAAAAAAAAAAAATGCGGATCAGTTGGCATTGGACTACACAACTGGTGATGACCAGTGCGCTGATTGCTGTCCAGTCTCAGAACCCCTAAGCTATCATCTCTTCAAGATGTACCCTTGAGGTTAAGGGGTGTTCTGTGGGAATATCCAGGATAGCTCTTGTCTGATTGCCCTCATCCAGGCTAAGAATTCCTCACTGAGATTTTTATTTGGGTTGCGTTTTCAAACACAGAAAACCCTTGTTTTCCTTGAATGACATTACTACAATAAAGCATGTCTGCAAGATACACAATCTATTTCAATGTTTTTACACATCTTCACTTACTTTATTAGAAAAAAAGAAAAGCAAACAAGTGAGGAGGGAAAATTTGTTTTACACACAGAGTGAGAATTTAGTTTTCCTCTCGGAGTACATTGTTTTGGTCTACAAAACACAGGAAAATGCCCAACACTTGCCACTACTCCAGGGATCAGCCCGAGTCATTAATATGATTCAAGTCATGGTTACAGTCTTTGCTTTATTGTGCAAAAATACACTGAACACTTTCCCAGTTTGTCAAAATGCAATTATTGAATGGGTTGTGTTTGAAATCATATTACAATGATGCACGCGCATGCGTGTGTGCGTGCGTACACGCTAGTGTGAGAGAAATTGAAATGTGTGTGAGAGGGATGGAGGGAGTTTCCTCACTGACAGTTTAAATGCAGTGTGTGAAAAGGTGTTTGATGATACCTGATCTGTCACTCAAAACTATTGGAAGTTAAGATAGGACTACATTATACTGTAACTTTGTTGGATGATTAAAAAAGTAAATAAAAGAAGTTGGCTTCCATAATGGTCTTTAAAGGTTTTCGCTCACTGGTTCTCATTGACAGGTGGAGTATGCTGAAACTTGTTACAAATCCTGGAGCAGCAACTTGAGAATCTTTTCTACAGATAAAAATTAATTCTGGATATGCAACCATCTTCACATTGTTATGTTTTTTGTCAAATGTACTAGACAGTCGACCTGACTGACCTCTTTGTGCAAAAATGCTTCTTCTTTTAAAACTGCAATTTCTTCTTCACCCTTCAGCTTTTCCCTTCAGGGATCGTCACAGCGAATCAACCTTCTCCATCTAACCCTACACTCTGTATCTTCCTCTCTCACACCAACTACCTTCACATCCTTTCTCACTATGTCCATAAATCGTCTTGCAATTTATTCAGTTTAATTGCCCGATGAATATACTAAAACTTTGTTAAACTGTTTAACTTCCTGTCTAAAGCCTACTGTATTGAGCTAGCAATATTTAGGGTTGAATTGATTCAGTCTGCCAAAAAATGTAAAGTATTGCTGTGGAGAAGATTAAACATCTCTGCAAGGGGTGTTTAATGTAAAGCAAGTTAAAATTGAAAGCATTGTCCTTGGTAACAAAAGGGAATGCTGATTATGATTCAGCAGAAGTAAATGCATTAATCCCTTAGGAGCCACTGAAAGTGGATTCACTGACAAGGTCCAGTGGTGACAACAAGACTAATTACTCTATAATGGGAATTATTCCTCTGTTTCAACTCCTGCATTGCTGAGAGCAGGCTGGTTGGTTGTAATGTAACCTCCTAAGCATCAGTCATACATACAGATTAACTGTGGCATAATCCCTCGTAACAGAGAGCTGCTTTCCTACCACAGTGAGTTACCAGCTGAAATATCCCCATGGACACACTTGTCATACTTTCTTTTGGAGTGAGTGAAATGAGCGCTTACATATGTTAATAAATATGCAACAGTTTTACATTTTCTTCAGCAGTTTGGTCTTTATTTTTGGAAAAAAAGAAAAGGATGTAAATTACTTTACTTCATCATTAATACGTACGGCTGGAAGATACATATGCTATTACTTTACATATAGCTCTTAGATACAAATGACATGGTCTTTTAACAAAGATGGTGTAATCAAAAACACCCAACAGAGAATGTAGCCTCCTTCACCTGTCATTCAAAATTCATAGGACACTCAATATATACTCTGTAGTCATCCAGTCGGTCAGAGACCAAAACTACCATCTGTACCTAAACATCACTTCCCAAAATACCCATCATATCCTAATGCAGACTTTTCAGCATTTAATTTCACAAATGTCAGTGTACTACACAATTATACACACCCACACATATTTAGATTTGTTAATTGGCTTACACCTGTAAGGTGTCACCTGTAAGCCAAGTGTCTGTGGTGTGAGCACCACACACACACACACACACAGTTTTGTCAGTCGCTTTGGAGAAAAGCGTCTGCTAAATGACTGTAATGTAACACACACACACCCTAAATGCAGACAGCCATAGTGTTAGATATAGGGGCGGCAAGTGACATCAACATCAGCAACATCAGAAGAGGAGAAATATCAGGGCATCAAGGAGGAATTGGAGAAGATGTGGCGTTTGAGCAAAAGTGGTGATCTGGTCACCTGGAGCAACAACATCCCATGAGAGAATGTATGGCTTCAGCAGTTACTAGGAAGAATATCTGAGATCTTTGTCTCGGAGAAAGAACCCGGGCTTAAGGGAGGTAGAGTATCACCCAGATGGGTTGAGACGGGGATTTTCTATCTTTCAATACCTCTCTCTCCCATCACATTTTCATATTCAATATAGATTACGCAATATTGTCGTGAAAAATTGTAGAATGACATTTGAGAGCAGATAGACAGCCTCCACTCACCTTCTCAAGCACAGACAAATGTGGCAAGCAGTGAGGCAGAGAACGAAGCTGACCCATGATTGATACAGGTGCCACAGTGAGAGGTCAGAGCCATGCCTCAAAAAAACTGGGCCATCGATTTTATTGCCCTTTAAACAAACAAAGGGACATTGCTGCACCCTGTGCTGTGTTGTAACAGGTTGTGAGCCATACGTTCCCTATGATACAACTCTTTATCAGCATGCAACTAGATGCTATACAGCCACATATCCATGTGAACGATGGGGTCTTTGCTATGTTTCAAAGCTTTTGCCACCATCCTTTTTTTTTATTCAACTTAAGAGAAAATGACAACTTTTAATCCTAATGCTTCACAGCTATGTTTATTTACAATCCTATTTCATTTTGCTTGGCTGTGTTGAACGGTTAACCCATTTCTTGCCACACCCACCAAGTTCAAAGTGTCACACTATTTAGAGAAGACTGTAAAGAAACCTGCATGAAGATGAGGGCTACCTCTCTTCCCTCACAGCATCCCACCAACATATCTACCTTTATGGATAATTCCTTTTTGAAGTCAAAGAAAGACCCAAGGTGTCCAGGTGGGCCAATAAAGTGAAAAGGGGCTTATCATTTATTACAGGTTGGCCACTGTGGTGATGCAAAGGCATACAGTGTGGTGGGCCCAGCACATGTTTTTGAGGCGATTATCTCCGAAAATACAGAGTGAAGTGGGAGTGCAACCCAAAAGGGTTTCAAAAGGTCCTTTGCCCCTCAATCATCAGTTTTGTGATTTGCCAGTTCAGGCTCCAGTTCTTCCACCAATAAAATGTTTGCATCTGATAAATGAAGTGTTAATACATTTTGAAGCTGTGATTACAACAGAATATTCCTTTTTCTGAATTTAATTTGTATGTTTTTTTTTTTGCGGGGGGGGGACTTTATTGTGCAAAAAACTGCAATAGGGAAGAGTACAAAACCAACTTTCAAAAAAAAAAAAAAAAAAAAAAATTATCTCCATGAAAGCAATGTCTGATTTTACAGAGACAATTTCTTCTTTCTGTGCCACTGCGCACCTATTCTCATTTGCAGACAAGGACATTTGGTTTAGATTTCCTCATGTTGCAGATGCTGTTTTAAGGTTATGGAAAATTAGATTTGTGTTGCTGTTCTTTGCAATCAGTGTGGTCCAATGTGTATTAGCAGAGCTCCTCTGAGGTCTTAAATGAAAAAGGAAAAAAAAAACTTTATGGACTTTGTATGTGAAAATGTTTTGTTTGAGTTTAAAAGGCCTTTTGTTATTCTAGTCCTAAAACTTACAAAACTAAATGACGGAAGTAATCAGGGCTGGCGTATAAACTATGAATATAAATGCAGAGCACATTTGTTGCCATTTAATTATACCAGCTGTTGTATTTCCACCCTGGACAGAAAACATTAATCTGCTTTGATTAATTACAAGATTAATGCTGCCGTTTACCAAAGAAATCTAATAAGACCTCTGAGGAGACTGGTAAACTTTATTTATGATTGGACAAATTCACATTTATTCGAATGTTTGAGTTAGATAGAGTTTGTGCAGTAGAAAATGCAAAATTTCCAGAAATCTTTCCTTTCAATGACGATTTCACTGACAAAAACTCTGGACTAATGCACCTCCATTATGTCATTAAAATTTCATTCTTAGATTCAAAAATTTAAAAATGGATACAATTAAAAGTTTGTTGTGTGTTTGTGTTGAAGGTAAATGGAGCTTAGAGAAAAAGCTTAGAGAAAGTTCCCCAGCTCTTCAGTTTCTCTATCCTTAAATTCAATTATCCTTTCCTTGGTACCAACCATATCTCCAACTAAGAGTTAAGAGTGAGCTAGATATACAAGAGAGCTGCTATATAACATTGAGTGTTTGTGTAGAGTCTGGTTAACCCAAATCATAAGACAAGGCACAGCAGTGACCTTCTTCAGGGGGGCTCAGTATGCAGCCCAATTTCTTATCATAGATGGAGCTTAGACTGTTGAGATTTAATAAGAGTTTTAAACAACCAGCTGATGCCCCAGTAAATTGCATGACAAACAGACATTTGTGTTACATGTGTTACATCACTGCTACACTCCTGCTAGGACTCTCTTTACAGATATTCAGCTGCTGCTATCTATAATAGATTGTATTTCATAACTAGAAGTCTCCACACGATCTCCAAATGTGCGGTGACAATTTATTTCCACAATATTCTCTGCACAGACACACTGGGATTTTCTTTCAAAGACATACTGGAAGCGCTGAAATGTCTTCATGTCCATGAAATGGTATGATGATAATCATCAATGAAAATGTTTCTTCAGTTTAATGTATTTGTGGGAGAAAACCACATACAACACGCAGAGAAAGTAACTGTCTGATTATCTAGATGCAAAATTTTTAAAAGGATACAAAATCCATTTGCAAGTGTGAGCCAGACCATTTACCACAGTTCACAGAACACAACTAAATAGTGTGCTCCATTATACTCCTGCTGTCAAGAGGAAGATAATACATACAGTAAATTCCAAAGGTTGCGCACAAATGCATTAATGGCCCCATTAGTATTAACTAATTCCTAACTAACTGTGGATCACCAAAGTAATCCTAACTGCAGACCATCACTGACTGAGATCAGACCTAAATTCAGACGTTTTTTTTTTTTTTTTTTAAAACAAATGCAGTATTCTAGCTCATATTGCTGTGACAAAGTTACCTTTCGTGAATAACAGGACAAGTCTATTTTGTGAATAGATGGATGATGCGGATTTTATTTGACAGTATACTCTTCTTTGTCTACAAGTACACTCCTTTTCTACAAGTATACTTTTAGACCAAGAAATAATTTAGAACCATACGTCCAATGATACATGTTGCATTGTGTTTAAAGCAAGAGCTTTGGTCAGCACGGAGCTTTCATTGCATTTTTTCTATTCAAATTGAAAAATTGTATCTTAGCCCCAATAGTAATCTTAATTACTCAGTTTGCATTCATCAAGGGCAGAAAAGTGTTCCTTGGATAATTTAAAACTTCCAATGCTCCTCAAACTACATTAATGGTTCCTCAAGGAAAGGCCTTGATTTGTCTGCAAGGTTTTAAAAATATAAATAAATCAAGGATGGTGTAAATTGTTTAATGCACTTTAGGAGCCTTGTGTAGTGTTTTCCTACCGAGAAAGCAAGTGGGCTGGAAGTAAGTGAACTGTACCTTGGAGTGTGTTGTTGGAAAAAAAGGCCAACTCTCAGCAGGACATCTGCCGGTGTGATGTAAGTCATGTACAGGGAGCGAAAAGGTCATCACTGGGGGGAACCTTAAAATGTTCTGACACATAAAAACCAAAGCACATGTTTTTAAAATCAGCTCAAGTTCAAATATTATGATTGAAGAATTCATCTCCACAATAATTAGCAGTTATCAAGGACTATCTTGAGTTTGCAGGGACGAATAACTTGCATTCCCAAGGAGGGTTTTCAGTGAGGTGGTATGCATATTTCCTTTGTGCATCAAGGCAAGCTCTATTTTGTAAAGGCCAAACAAATATTTTATTCTTAATTTCTACTCACACAGACAACCATTTTACCAAACCTGAACGGGTTTATTTGTACCACCTCCTGCCTGCTGCGTTACAAGCAATTATCCCACTCTATATAGCTCGCTGAAGACTGTTTGGGTATCGATTCCATGCCGGCAGATGAGCTTGGCAGAAGGTTGTTGACAGTCATTTACACAAGGGGCACACTTCCACCCCCCAAAATAGCAACCTTTAAATTTTACACATATCTTTCAGAACTGGGGCTACAAAAGGGAAACGGTTTCAGAGGTGATCTTTATCTTTGCTTGTCTAATTTTCTGGGGGAATTAAATCATTATTGGATGGCGAAGTCACGACTGTTTCAAACCTCTCTGTCCGTTGATCTCTGAGGTTAATTATTACAGTACAGACAGTAATTTGCTGTTTGTACTGTTACTTATCTCACCTCATAGCTGGTGTGTTTGGCAGAGTCGACAGCCATTAATCAAACCTTTCTCTTGGAGGAAGTAGGACTGTCCATCACTTCTCCTCCTGCTCGCTATTTAACAAGCACAACCTTGAATGGAATCTCTGCATTCAGGAATCAGTGCGTTTGTAGCAGGAAGGTATGACTGACATAAGACAACCTTTCCCTCACAAAGTATACATAAGAAAAAAAAGCAATGATTTTGCAACCTCTAAGCAAATACTGCAATGCATGCTTAAGGGCAGTGCTGGTCCCTTAAACCTTTCTTCATTCCGCCTGTCACGCTCCTAAAAGTAAAATTAAAATCTAGAGTTAACTACATTCGGAAAAAATCCAAATACTTAATGTTTTTTTAGAATCAACTTCAGACCTACTATATAACATCGGGCTCATCTTCTGAGGCTTTATACAAGGAAGTTACATGTAGCGTATTCAAAGATATAGATGCTTAAATTGTATTCCAGGATACATGAATGAAAAAAAAACAAATCTACTTCACCCAAAAAGGCATTTAATAAAAACATTCTAAAGAGAACTTTTTTCTTTTTGGGTTATCTTGTATCCACATGTTTTCTGTTTTAAAAATATTTGTACAGTTAAGCAAATTCAATTATCAAGGACGGTTGTTGCTTCAATTCAATGGCAATAAATAAATACATTTAAACTACAAATCAATTTCCACCAGTTTGCTTCGAACAGAAAGGCTGTTTTCTACAGTTCCAGTCATTTCCCCTCTCCAGGTTAGTCAGCTCTCTGGAGGCTTTTTGTTTTAAACATAATTATCAATACAATTAATAAGATGGAGAAGTGCATGAACAGTTTATTGTTTGGGTTTTTGAGAGTATGGAGATAAAGGTTTTTATACCAATGGAGTAAGTGAAAAATTACTTCACTTAATCCAAAAAAGTAATCCTTGAAGGAGCCTATCTATAGAACGAGGCAGAAGAGGACATTTATGAATAATAGAAGATTTTCTATCTCAAGTTAAATGAAACCTATTTTGCTTATTTCTTGCTACTGTGTCTGTAGCAGATAACATGAATGCAATCATGTGGAAAAGAACGTTATCGTTAAAACATCTTTACTTTTTCTGTTCTGGTCCCTCTGTGAAATGGTTCAATAGCATCTGTCAGATGCTTTGTGATTAGTAGATTTGTTCATTTCCAGGTACTTAAAAGGCCCTCATATGTAAAGGGCTTTTTAAATTATGCAAAAATATGAAAGCAAGTTTGATGAATACAGTAAAACTAATGTTTATATGCAATGTAATGTGGTTGAGTTCTTCACATATGTGTTGATAGAGCAAGTACAAGGGAAATTCTCTATACATTGTTGATTAAGCTCCTTTCCAAATTTGGCAATTGGTAAATTTGGTAAACTATTCTCTATTATGATTCTCTTTTATTCTATTGCCAATCAAAGACTTCTGGTTTTTGAAACGCAAATGAATGAGGGTGTTGTTACGAAGATGTTTGTTTGAAAGTTTAATGCTTGCCTGCAGCTTCACAATGTTTTTACAAATTCAAACCAGTGAGAAGGCGCATACCTCGAACGAAATGTCACAAAAAGTTTTGTTTTTCGTACAATATTATTCATCTTTAACGTAAAAATGTTAATTAAAAATGATGTCGTATATTTCCTGAGCACAACCTAGGTTTTTTTATGACGTATTCTCTCGTCTTTTAATATCCTGCTGTCATACCATGAAAGATTCCTGTGTACGTTATACTTTTTGCGATTGAAGACATTCTGATGACAGATTTGTGTAAAAGAAAGCATCCCTAGAAATAAACTTTGATGTCTTTTAAAGGACAAAATACAATCTATTATTGAAACTTTGGTTGGTCAAGTTGCTTTAGAAAAATCATTTCTCCCCTCTCCGAAAAGCTACAAAACGAAAATTTTTCAGCCAAGGCAGAGGTTTTACAGATGCTGTCTATTACTTCTTTATTGGATATACAGAAACCAAACGCATGATAGGCGCCCTTTTAAAGTCAAAGGTCATGGCCACTGTGATGTATTGGATTGCATTTGTCTAATTTCCCCTGGGTGCCACTAGGGGGCGATAGTGTTTATTTGCACTGTGGCCATATCGTCAATCTTCCTCTCCTGTGTGTCAATAAAGTACTTCTGGTCTGGCAACACGATATCACGGCTTGGCCCCTGATATTTTTGGATAAGTTAAATCCCGACAGTTTATGTATTCAAGCAAACTCATTTGGGGAACATAAACAGCCACAGTATGAGAAAGCACGTCATATGTAACACTCTGATTCTGTCGAAAACAATATGCTTGCTACCACCTACTTCGTACAGTAAGACATTAACCCGTCCTCACTACAAGCTTTGTTTTGTTCCTCGGCTCCGACTCTCCGATCTGAACAGTAATAGGGGGCCTGCCGGATTATGCTGCTGTAGTATCTTCCCAGTGATTTTGTCTGGGATGCAGCTTTTACACACTGGCGAAGAATGCTCATCAGGTTTATGAGCTGTAACCCTGCTGAATCATAAATAATCCAATTTCCTCAAAACAGTGCAAAAATAGGCCCTCAAGGTACAACAGTCTTTTCAGAGAGCACAGAGATACAAAGCCCCATAAAAAGAACATAAAATAATAAAAAAAAAATGTACAACATTTGTAGATATGACAATAGAAGATTTTAGCCACAGAAGCAGTAAACCGAGGGAGAGCAAGAGGTTGTCTTGGTCTATTCTAGCCTCAGACCACAACACACTTAAAGTATTTTTTGCATGAGCAGAATCATAAGGGCTCAAGCTGAGTGAAACAATGATTCAAGGTTGCAGTGATAAATGAGCATGTCTGGTCTGATAGCAGAAGGTCATGTGCGCCGGCCCCTGGCTCTTGCTTCTCCCATCTAGCACGCAGCGAGGGTGCGCTGTCGGCGTGCCACAACAACACTTTTTTCCCCAGCTCTGTGAAATGCTAAGGGCAAATTTCATTCTTATACCTCTGAAACTCAAGACTTTATTAGTAGATTTACTCGTCCAGCAGATGTTGGATTATCAAACATTTTGGTTTAAAGACTGAAACCGTGTGAGTGTCTTAAGAAAAACAGATTGATCATGGCTTCGCCGGTCTGAATGTTTTAGCGAAGATTGCAAACTCACCGTGCCATGAACAAGAATGATGCAAGTACACTTCGAACCAAAAGCTACACAAGGATGCATCATTTTTTTATTCTGGTTTGTCTGTGCCATATACTCCACCCTGCATGAGGACATCTAAATAAATATCTGATTAAAATTGATAGAAGAAAGGTTGATAAATAAAAGATCTTCTGCTTACATACACTGCAATTTCAAGCTGATATATAGACATTGTTATAAGGTGGTGTCTAACCCTTTCGTAATTACCATGACAAACTTTCAAATTATTTTGATCATTTGAGTGGGCCAACTCATACAAAGAAAAAAAAATACATGCATCAAAATATTGTTTTCTAGTAATCTTTAACTGAGTGGATCCCGGTGTAATTTGTATTATAATCTTCTCAGTATTAGCAAACCTCCACTGTTGCTTTCCCTCTCCCGGGTTCATTACTTTGTGAAACAAGTGGATTTTGCCATCCAGCTTTTCTTCCCCAAACAGGTCATAGCAAAATCAATAATGCGTGTGGGTAGGCTGTTATCACATTCCAATGTGAGGCCTTATCAGACCCATTAAAATGGGATATCGTTAAAAATCCCTCAAAAGGTGATTGTCCAGGAAATGGAAAACCAAAGAAAAATAGCCTGCTATCAAAATATCAAATGTGCTGATACAACTAATTTTCACTTATCTCTAAGCTGCACATAACCACAATAGAATCTCAGAAGGGAAATAGTATCACTTGGGTACATAATAAAAGGCTTGTTTGAGAGAAGTATATCCTGAAAATGTGCTAATATAAACATGAGGGAATTTGACAACATACCCTTAGCTGGGGGGCAGCAAGAGAATACACTGATAAACTCTGTTCTCTTTTGCAGTTCAGTCACAGACAGCAGAGCAGGGTTATTGTTTATTGTAAATCTACAAAGAACTGTTTCCATCCATTCCAAAGGTAGCAACAAGCAGCCTCAACCAAAGACATTTTTTTTGTTAGCGAAAAAAAAGCCATAAAACCATGGGGCGGGCACCCGTTTCGAATCCCATTGAGTTCAGCATTTAGACTAACTACACGAACACTCTGCGTTGTATGACTGAATCAGAGAATTTCACTGTGTGATTTTTTTTTCACACAGCATTAAACACTTTCACATGTTAGAAGCCTATACTGAGCACTGATCATATGCTCCTTAAAGTAAAGGCAGTTTTTTTTTTTCTCACTGCAGTAGACATTGCTGCTAAAGATCAGTCATATTGACTTGTTTCTGCCAAAATCTGGTTTACATCAGCTTATTTTATCAGTATATATATATATATAAATGCACATTCAGCATAAATTAAGGCACATTTTTCTACTTAATCCCAGTGGTTTACTCATTCCTGAAGAGAGAAAGCACAGATTTTTGTGCTTTCACCTCTTAACACAGTACACAGTGGTACAAAATACAAAGCTTCCAAAAATGCACATCCACAGGGCACAGGGAATATCAGTAGTAGTTCAATTAGTTTAAACATAAAATATAACTTCTGAGGATTGTTTTGCCTCAAGTGTATCATGATGGCAAAATCACTTTTGAGTCAATACAACATTTCATATTTCTCTATGCCACAATATACTGACTAGAACAGCTACACATTGAGAACCATGGCATTTCCAATAAAGAACGTTGAAGAGCCACAGCGTGATTTTTGCCACCCTTTTATTGTGAGAGCCTAAGTTTGTGCAGCCTATGGCTCAATGTGTAGCTTCATATTTAACCTCCCATAATATAAAGAACAAAAAAATTACATAAAATTATTTCCTAAATAAAGCATAGGTAGTAAGTAAAGGTATGCAGGTACTCACGGTTTTTGAGCTTTTAATCAGATGGCGGCAGTAACCGTCACTTCTGTGGAAAGAAATAAGAATTTAATAGTTAATACTGATTTTAAATCAAAGTTGCAGTGCCATACAAGACATATTAGACTTGTATACACATTAAGAATGAAACATGGCAAAATGATAGCGCTGGTTGTCAAGGTGTGACTATTAAGTATATAAATACACCATGGGTACAATTAGCAAGTTGTTTTTTTGATTAATTTTATCTATTAAAAAACCATAGCGATCTCACTCAATCCTAAACAATAAAAGCTAAAACCTAAATATTTAAGAAATCAAGCATCAAGCTTTGTCTTTGAGAATGGCTCAGTGAAAATAATTATTTGGCAAATAATGGTGCAATGTTGGGATCCAAGGCTTGGGCTCTATGTGTATTTCCCTTCACTCCTGTTCTTCTCTAGAGAACCTGATTTGGATGTCAGCCTGGAGCAATGCCCACCTGCAGCTCATCAGGCCTTGTCAGGTGGAGGATAAGCAGAGCCAATCCAGCCCATCAGAGCTGGATTGTCGGTTGTTCCTTATCATGTCTTGCCTTTCCTCACCAGTTACTGGTCCCAGAAGTCGACGCCTCTCTTTGCCAGTCCCTCGTTATTGAGGGTCGACGCCTCTCCTTGCAAGCTCCTTGTTCCCGAGCCCCCCACTGACCCAATCGCAGAAACAACCCGGACCCAGCGCAGCTCTCAACCCGTCTCCCTTTTTAAATAAACCCCTTGAGACGCCTTACCTCCTGAGTGTCCTTGCGTTTGGGTCAAGCACACCCTCTGAAAATCATGACATGCACAGAATAATTAGGCAACTAGATGAATATAATCCCATGTGTTTATCATTGGCTCAAACTACAAACTATAAACTTACTATTTACAAAAACATTTTGCATTTCCCAAAAACAAACAACACCCAATATCACCACCCCTTTTCAACAACCATCACAAGCCTTCCGTCAATGAAGGCTGTTAATTTTTTTATTTTTAGATGAGCAACTATTTTTGCAGCAGTAACTGCAACCTCCCAGACACTGTTCAGAGGTGTACAATTTTCCTAAACAGTAAATGTCCATCTTTGGCAGGGGCCACAAGTCATGTATGGGGTTTAAGTCATTTTCCTGTCATCTTTAAACCCTTTTAATGTGTAAAAAAAAGGATGGTCTTCTTGAAAGTATTTTTTTTCTGCACCACTGCTTCAGGAAAGAGCCTTCTAAAAACTGTATGTAGTTCTGGGAGTTGATTTTATGTCCATCTTCAGCCCAAAAAGGTCAAACTAGCTCATCTTTAATGGTATAAGCCCATTCCAGAACTCCAACTTGCTGGTATCCGAATCAAAGTACCAATCCTGCCACGAGCCCAAACTGAAAATGATGTTGATTTTGATGTTTCTTATGGGTCTTCTTCATTGGTGGTCAGATTTCTGCCTTCCTTACCTTGTTCATGTCTTAGAGCACTGAACACCTTGTACTTCTGGATAGTCTAGGTAGGTTACAGTTCTGGAATATGCCAGCAATGACAGACAATGTGTTCCTGGTAGCTTCAGTCTTTTAAAGAAAAGTTTTTTTTTGTTTTTTTTCCTCTAAATATTTCTTAGACCCTGTTTACTTTTTGCAACAAAACAATTGGTAGTTCTGTGATCTTTGCAATTTTAGGCATGCTCCATCCCATTCTCTTTGTCATTTTTTTGCTTTTCAGAGTCAGTTACAGCGCGTCTTTGGCCTCTTTACCCCAAGGAAAAGTAACTGCCTAATAATCATGCACACCCTGATAAAGGACGTTGATCTTCTAAAGCAAAACCCTCCGTCATTACGGAAATAAACATCACCTGATATGCTCAAATCCAGTGAGCGCTCAAGTTTATACATCTTGGAGTTGGAAGATATGCATAAAAATTATGACATGGTCAAAATACTCAATTGTCTAATAGTTGTGTACACATAAATATTCAATAAAACAGGATACATCAAATAAAATAACTGAGTTAAAAGACATACATTTGAATCATAACACGACTGTCCTAACACGACCCCTAGGAACGTACCAATATATAAATATTTTCTTCAGGAGAAATACTGGATTAAGTATGCCGATTACATTATCTAGTTTCCTTTCTATGTCTTTCCTCTCCAGAGACAGGTCTCCGCTAGTGGCTTCCTGCGATAAGGCACTTTTGAAACAGCCTAAGTTTAGATTGCCTCTTATACTTTTTCTTAATCTGCAAATCACCTTATCTAATCATTACGTCTGGATCAGATCTATTTGTATGCAAAACAGCGACTTTTGAGTGTGTTTAAGGGAAGCACTTTGATGTCCTTTCTCAGAATAACGACAGCTTTTTTAGACTATTGTTGTGGTGTTAGTGTGCTAAAAATAAATCAGGCTATGTGGATCACTATGAGTGTGCATATTCTGTACATAAAACCCTTGAATCTTAAAATATAAAATATACCGTACTTTTTTACTATAGTGACAAATGATACTTTATGAGTGAATGTATGTGCCTGTGTGTAAGTGTGTGAATGAGTGTGAGTGCACCAATGTTTGTATGGAAATTGCATTTGTCATTGTATGCATTTCTTTCTATATCATGTATTTTTCTTTTTCTGTTACTATTTTTATTACCTTTTGCAAACCAACTAACTTTGCTGTGGTTGAAATAATGATAGAAGTGCAACAAATAATATGTTTGAGTGCCCCAAAACATAACACCAATATAAAACATATACAGATAGATAGATAGATAGATAGATAGATAGATAGATAGATAGATAGATAGATAGATAGATAGATAGATAGATAGATAGATAGATAGATAGATAGATAGAATGTTCACTTGATCCTTAGTTGTCAGTTTGTCAGTTCTTGACTGCATCTGTTAGCTGCTGTCTCCCTCTACTGTCAGAAAAAGCTCCCTCTCCCAGATTGTCTTTGTTGCAGTATCAATATTTTATCTAAATCAATATCTAATTTAATGAATCCTCATACCACTTATTGAATCTTATAAATCTTATAAAAAAAAAAAACACCTACACTTTATTAACCGTATACTGACAAAATCAAGAATGTAGAGTCTGGTAATTCACCTATAAGTAACTAGGTGAATAGCTTTCAAACACTGGGATGTAAAATTGCGGCATTCATTGTTATTTATGGATGCATAATGTAAAGTGACAAATGTCCGTGTTGCTGTTATGGTCTCATGTGAGTAAGAGAACGAATATTAGTTCTTTGGCCCCCTCTTGTGGAAAACTTATCGACACAGGGTGTGATATTAAAGCAGTTTTAAGAAAAGCTCCATGAATATCTGTACATCTACAATAACTGTGAACACAACTAAAATATATGGTCATTGAGGAAATGGCAGCTTGCACTCTTTTTAAATAGGTGTACTTATTCTTTCAACAATCACCAGACCACTCTTAGCATTATTATAAAAGGAAACGCGGGATCATTAGCTCAGATATTGAGAATCTTAATTTTCCGAATGGCTCCAGGCACTTGGAGGCCATACAGTCATTCTCTCATTCTATTAAATAACACATACAGTGTTACCTCTTCATGAACTGTTTGTTTCAGATTCACCAAGTTGAATCATTTATAAAAGACTAGGTTCAAGTGCAAGTGGCTCTATATCCCAAATTCCAGGGATGTTAACATGCAGCAGTAGAAAGACGAAGTACATTGGGCAGATAAAAGAGTGAACCCGAATATTTGAACACAACGAATAAGAGAAGATGAAAATAGTCTTCTTTGCAACACCTGGATCAGAGAACTGGATGTGGTAAAGATACATGAAGCGTGCAAATGTTGTTCCATAACTGGTTTTGTCCCTTTTCATTTCAGCCTATGTTTACTTGGTATAGCCTTAGTAATTCAAATTTACCGTAACGCTTGCTTCTTTTCATACTTCTTTCTTTTTCATGTTGACCGCTAGATTACACTGTAATTTTATTTACCTTTTTATGATGCTGTTAAAGTAATTCTATGACTTATAATTTCCTTGGAACTCAAAAAGCCCCGCATTATATATTTTACTTGCTGAATTTTATTTTTCACTGTGTCATTGACCCACACACCACCCCACAATCATCAGATCACCACTTCTACCAAATGAAATGTAACATGCTGACAATATTGCACTCCATCTGTAAAGATGGAGTGTAATTTTGTCCAGAAGATGGGGATCAAAAAGCTTGTATTTTTTTTTCATAATTCCAGGCAAAGAAGACCCATTCATGTTCAATGAACATTTATTTTTCAATTAGAAACTAGTTTTCTGATGCTGTTTTGTGTTCTGCCCTTAATAGAACAGCAGAAGAATAAAAGAGGATATAAATTTTGACTCCCCAACAAGTATTTTCAAAATGTCATCCTAGCTGTAGTACAAAGATAGGAACAGATGTAATGTCAGAGTCAGAGTCTGAATAGTTCATATCATTATTATTTGTTTTCATTACTGAAATATGGGTTTAACCTCTTAATTTTCTTTTTCTTTCCAAATGAATTAGCTTTCATCATGATCCATGTCTAGCTGAAACTTTTAAACGTCACAGTTTTTCCATATCAACGAAAACATTTGGTTTGACCACAGCAGTTTCAGTCAACATAAAATCATTCACCTCAACTTGCTTTGTAAACAAAGCCTTACCTAAAAAAAAAAAAAAAAAATAGGACTAGCGCTTCTCTGCTTGGCACTATTAGTATTCCATTTTGAAAAGATAATATTTGTCTCTGAAAAGAGTGAGGTAATTTGTAAC
Source organism: Fistularia commersonii (assembly GCF_037954325.1). NCBI lineage: Eukaryota > Metazoa > Chordata > Actinopteri > Syngnathiformes > Fistulariidae > Fistularia > Fistularia commersonii. The sequence goes on from NC_141296.1 coordinate 9,917,213, forward strand.
GCTGCAATTGATCTGCAACCGATCATGGTGAAGTTAACATTCCTCAACAAATTCATTTATCATGGCTGTGATCCAAGTGATCCATCAACTAAAAGATCTGCCTGGCCCTCCGATGTTGTTTCAGTTGATTGGAAAATCAAGACCTGCCTCAGTTGGCAAACCTCCTCTCTTCACAATGACGGATGCTTTGATATCATGGAGAAAATTGTGCTGCAGCAGTAGAGCAGGTTCATATGTGATGTTTTTATTGCCAAAAAGTAAAGCTTAATCAAATCAGTTGCCATATGATATCACTCTGCTGGGTCCTGGCACTGAAGGTCTACTTTAGTAAAAGCATACGCAAAGGAAGATTTGAAATGCTTTTTGCCATGATAGTTTTATTGCTTTCCTGCTGAGACGCAAAGGGCGATACAACTCTGCTGCCTATCTTTTAAGTCTGAAACTATGCCCAGGAAATGTTTCAATTAGTTCACCATGAAGACTGGAAACAACTTTGACGGTGTCCAAAACAAATAAAGTAGTCGGACTTCCTGGAAATGGCTATATGTTGGTTTGTTGACCAGTGATAAAGAGGGAGAGAGTATAGTGACTAAAAATGAAAACACAAGCAAATAAATGAAAGAAAATGGACACTACAAAAATTGGAAAGAAAAAAAGCTGAACCAAGACATGAGACATGCATAATCAATGTCATTACCACTATACCTGCACCAATATGCTGTACTTTTTCCATCTAAAACGGCCCGTTTTCTGTCTCAAAAGTTTTACCTCTCAGCCCACCTGAAAGCCTATAGATGAATTACCAAAGTGCAACATTTTACACAGATTGATTTGGAAAAATCCATTCCAACTTCCTTGTATGTGCAAAAATACTTGTCCACTAAAGCTGATGCTGATTGTGGTTCTGATTCTCAATTTCTCTGAAATGAATGAATTAAAAACATTGTCGGTGCAGTTCATTTGTCACATCAACTGCTTAATAGACGCACCGCAAGGATCACTGATATTATGATTGACCATAATATAGCAAAGGGCATCATGTTAATGCTTATTCAGTTCTTCTTTGTTAAATGAACACATACTTAAAATAACGGCACAGCTCCCTGTTGTTATTAAACATACAGTAAAACCTGAAAGTTTCTGTCCTAGCACAACATTTGTATATAATTCAGAAACAAAACCCTGTAGATCTCACACAAGGAAATCCATGATCTTACCCAAAAACTCATCTCAGTCCGAGAGACCCGCTGGTTCTCTGAACGGTTGTAAACATCCCTTAATAACTCATTGGTATTGTTGGCCTTTCCTGTAGACCTTGCCATCAAAAATTGATTAATTTTTTACTGGAACAGTAAAGATAATGGCTAGATTTATTGACTTGACTTTGACTCTCTTCCCACCAATCATTCCATTTTACACAATCTAATCAATCTGTTTGAGTTTTGGTTGTCTAAATGTGACTGTAGAGTGATTTGTGGCCACATGTTGCAAAAAGTTCTCTCCTTTGCTCACACTGAGCCAAGCTAAGCCTTTTGATACAACCTCAAATTGAGATTTGATGCTGGTGTGTCTTTTCCCATCTAAAGCTCAGCAAGGATAAATTACAATCGTTGCCTCAAGTAAATCTTTCACACTGAACATTTTGTTCATACTTTTACAGGCACAGTGCAAGTATAATTCTCCTGAATGGTTCCTGTGCATTTAAAAATCAGTTATGATATATATATATATAACAGCCAAAGTGAGGATTAGACCTCTGCATTTTTTTCCTTTCACCGTGTGAAGGGTTGTAAAAGTTCAACAACACATAACACCAAAGGATTAGAAGCCCATCTCCCATATCTCCATCTGTTATCGCTCTGCCGGTAAAGACATGTTAGAGCTACTGCCTTGCATGGAAGCCGCACAGCTGTGTGTGGTATTCAGTGGGTGGTATTCTCAGCTCAGTCTGTAACTTCATGGATCAGGTGTGATGACTCCTTTCCACCGCGTTATGTTACAATATAGTCACCCCTCAGCAGTATTCAGCAGCCAGCTGCTGATTCTCCCTGCAAACATCTGCTCCCATAGTTTAAGGGTTACTTAAAATGAGACCTGCCCTGAATGCTAAATTAGCTCTACTGTTCCCTCCTTCTCAGAGAATCCACAGATGAATCTAGGGAACTGACAAATATAAATGTAAATGGTCCCCAAATTTAAAAAACTTATATGCAAAATGAAAAAAACTAATAATTGTACACTTAAATATAAAAAAAAAAATTCTGCCTCCTCAATTCGCTTGGAACCTATCTTCAAATCAGGGCACATTTCTGTAGGTTTTGCAAACAATGTAAAAATCTAATCATAGGCTCCTAAAGGTTAGAATATATTATGATTTGAATCAAATTTTAAACTGGACTTGTAGTTATTACACCACCATATGATAAGCCTTACACTTCATAGGCTGACTGTGAAGCAAAATACAGTTCTTTTTGCTATATATTCCATTGCTCACACCTTTTGTAAATCTTAACCGAGGAACTCAGGAAGTTGTTTTCAATTATTTTTTTAATCCAACATACAAATAATTACATATGATCCTTGGCACAGGACGATAATAGATGATTCCAGACCAAGGCAAAATGTATGTATCATGAGGAATGCAGATATGTAATCACCTAATGAATGAAAAAAAAAATCTTTCAGGATTCTCAATTTGTCAATACAATATGTCAGTTTGATGTTCCTGTTTGCACTGACTGCCACTGTAATGTGTTTGTTGGCAAAGAGGACAAGATGTCCACAAGACATTGTGTATAAAAGGTTTGTTTAAGGATTCATTTTGGTGTCATTAAACTTTTCTCTAATTTCTCCAGTATCAAAAACTTGACTGTTCGCAGGGTTAAAAACAGTATGGTAGCACTAATATCAACGTATATAAGTAACCAATATCAAAACGGTACACATTCAACAAGAACTGATAGAAAACACAGTTAAAGTTTTTATTCTCTAAATTCAGAAAGTTATAAATGAATGCAGGCATTGGTCGCAGATGTAGAAATGCTGGGGTTATTATTTCATGTTGCGTGAAGTGACTTTCAGAGGAGTTGGTCAATGCTGCACAGTGTGAGGTTGTGGAACAGCGAGTTGTTTTTTCTGTACAGAATCCAGCTGCACCAAAATTGACAGTAAATGGGTAGTACGGGTCAAGATTGATTTACAGCCGATGCCACATTTTAACCTCGAGTGTCTAAATCATCCAACTATCAAAGCAGCCACTTCACAAGATTCATTACCTTGTTTTTAGTTTAGAGCTGTGAAACACAAAAGGAAACAGTGTTTAGGCAATCATTAAAACTTGTCCCGGTAAGTTTGACTTGAAAATTTTCCATTGATGCTACCTGAGGTTTATGTATCTTAGGAAGATCACATACAGTCACGGACCACTTCTCCACATCTCCCTTTTATCTTTATGGTCCAGGCTATAATGTATAGCCAGTAAATCACAGCCTGGTCTTTGTCTGTGTGGAGACCAGGACATCCACCGAGCCCACAGCCACTATAGAAGCCTACTTAAAGACTTATTTATGCTCTATGCCTCGCTGCACACTTTTCCCAACACGGCCCATTAATCTGTAAAAACTGGAAGGACCTGCCTCATAGGGGCGCATTATATCGCACGACTCTTTATCATCACTGGATTATGAAAAGGGATGTTCATAATCCTTTCAACATAGACCCTTATTCCTTCCTTACATCATGTTATGTTTTAAATTCAGTGATTGAAGTCACAAGCAAAAAGTGACGCATAAAGTACAATGAATGACCGGTGGCTCACTTTTTTGCTACATTATCCGAATGAGACATACTCCATTTCTGTTAACCAATGACAAATAGTCACTGTAAAAATAAACGGCCGACCGTCCAAAAAGTAGTCCACGTTTTATTGGCGCAAAGCAAAGTGTTCTTCCATGTTGTCCCATCTTTCCCATTCTGCTCTATTTATTTCCATTGTCTGTCTACACCATCCTTTCCGGCTCTCCCAGTTTGTGTCTTTATGGAGCCATAGGAAAATACACTATGTCTCACTTAATCATCGGTCGGCCAGTGGATAGGAGCCATTTCTTCTGTGTGGTCCTCTGAGCAGCATCTAAAAATCTCATACCGACACTGCTGGAAAAGAGTCATCTCTTTGGCTTTCACACTTGGTTGACTGCCCTCGCATATCACCCTAACATGACATGTCTGGCTTCAAACTTGGAAGAAGCACACTTGAGAATTTTGATGGGTTGTGCATAAGTGGAAAGTGGTGGTGTGGGCTTGGCTGCGAGGTCCCCCGACACCTTCATTGTATGGTTTCGATCACTACACCTGTAGTAATCTAAAGCCTCTCCTTGCGTGTTGGATTACAATAGATTTGCCAGTTTAAGCATGTAAGCTATGCTTTAGGGGCATTTATTCAAAAAGCAGTGGAATTCAAAGAGCCCATTTAGAACATTTTAGTACTTGCCATGCCAAAGCATCAACATTTATCAAGGTGCATTAAGAGAAAAGCCTGAAGGTGGCATTGTTGGACCCAGACCACAAATAAGACCTGCATGTACACCGTGACAAATCAGGCAGTCGGGGGTGGGGGGTTCATACGGGCTCAATAAGGGCCCCGTATCCAGAGCCCCCGTATCCCCTGACAGATATATGTCTCACTGTAGATGCCAGTTCTAAATGGAATGACTTAAAATATGATTCTTAGTTCAATGAAAGGAAAGGATCGGTCTACTTCCATGTCACCTTGTACTTTCTTATTACTTCCCACCGGTTTTGAACATTTTTTAAAGAAATCAAGGATGTTCTGTGGACAACCTGAAAGACTTATTTAGGCCTTGAAAGAGAAGTAAGCAAAATTGATTAATTTAACATTTTCATATTGTTATAACCAGTGAAAAGCTATTTTTCTTATTTGTTTTGAAATGTAAAATGAGTATCATCCATAATTAATCTCTTGGTATCCGAATATCACAAAACTTTCTTATAAGATACAACTTTTTACTTGGCTGATCTCAAGAGGGAACTGGAGTTGTTAATTCCTATCGCAGTTTAAATCAAATAAGAAAAAGTTACCTATTTGGTCATGAAGTACCACATTTAATATAATGATCAGATTTGTCTTTTGCTAAACATTTCCATTTCCCATGACAAAGATGATGGTGTTATCGATAACAATTTTACAAGCCCTTTTTTGCACCTATTGCACATTTGTTAATTTTGTCAGCTGTCATGTTTTAATTGTACTTGGGTCAGTGACCATTGATCACCAAAATTAGTTTTCCTGAGATGGATGCCTTTTTAAAATTTCAAGAAAATCCATCAAAGGGTGATCCTGCAGTATAGTCTCCGAGGATGACACAGATAATGAAATACAGAGAGATTACTGTAAAACACAAAAAAAAAAAAAACAATACGACCAGACCAAGACTTTTGAAAGAAAACATACTTGATGCAAAAGTGTGTAAGTCGGGCTGACATTCAGGTGACATCTGGCAGTATAAAGCCAGAACAAAGGTATGGAAGTCAGGTCATGCACTGAGAATTCACAGGAGCTAAGCACATAAAAAACCCTCTGAAAAACCCAAACTGTAAATAACCACCTGAAATGTTTTATTATTATAGGTAAGTTGTTTGATTGTGTTTACCGAATTTGATATTTTATTATGGTAAGAGGATTTTATTTTCTTACTTCCGCCGGAAAAACGGTTTTATTGCGAGAGCGCTTACAAGAGAAAGTCACGTCATCCTCTATTTGAAGTTTTATTTTTCTACTTTTGATATGAACCCATAATAGGGCACAAGCTCTTACTCTAACGATCCCCGTAATTTTGTGGTGGCACAAAATTACGGGGATCATTATACAAACCATGACATGTGTGCATCAGTAAAAACTAATCAGGTATCTTAGATCAGTGGGTCAAGAAGAGTGAGGCTATCTGGGTATGTTGGGAGAGTTCATTTTGCAGATCTTTTTATTCTAAGTAATTTATATTTTGTATAACATAAGTGGCAATCAGATAGGTGTAGCCAACACAATTCAGTGCTATAAGCCTTAAAGCATTGAATTGTGTTGGCTGCAATTCTAACTAAACCTTAAAGTTTAAGGTTTAGTTAGGATACAGTAGGACTTTAGTGCCCATGCGTGCACATGGGTTAGGCATTGAATGCAGTCTTTTCTTTAGGAGGGAAAATGGGACTTTGCAAACCAGCTGAGATCCAAAAATTAGTTCTTTCACTGAGGCACTGTACTCACTGAGTTACTGTCCAGCCAGTAACTCGGGTCATGTATGGTGAGAAATTCTATGCGTCTTTCATGGGAACAGCACAGTGAGTGGACACCGGAATAAGGGAATTTACTTCGGTGGGGTAGTTTTGGTGTTTTAGTTGCTGGTGAGTGTTTCTGCTTTGAATAAGGTTTGGGCAGCCCGATGTGGGATATTTTGCTCACTTAGATGTAATTTATAAACTATTTTCCCAAAATTCCTCCGAAAGTCAAATTTCACTTACAAGAAGGTGCTATCAGTCAATTTAATATGTGCTTGTGCCACTTCCCTTTAGTGGCATGCTTTCAACTGTTGTTGTAAGGAAAAGTCAGCAAAAAAGAAATGACAGATCATGTAAATTTGAAATACCCAGCCCACATCGCTTCTCATGAACCACATATAATCTCAGCTTTGCTCATAAGAGATATCAAATAAATTTGTTTATTTTACAAGCCAGAGGTCAAGCTGATCATTATTGTCATCCCCCAATCTAACTACTTCCTTTTTGAAGGAAGGAATGTTTTTGTATCTCCTTAGCATTACATTAATACTACACAATAATGATCCTTTACCCAAATCCGTCACATAGTAAACATAAACATACATTTTCCCAAGGTTGAGTCAGCTCTGTATCTTTGATTATTAAATCACTTTATTATCACAATGATAATTATTAAAATCATCATTCTTCATCTCAATATTGTGTGAGAGATACTGTACTGATACCGGAGGAAATTAAGGTGATTTCAACATAAATATTCAATGTAATTATTCAACTGGTATCTAATATGTTAATAATTAATTATCATTGATCCCCGGTATTTATTAAAATTGATTATCAGTTTTCCACCCCCATAAAAGTTTGTTTTTGCTGAAGCATTTTATTTATTGTAAAAGTTCATGACTTTCTACATGACTTCAGTGTTGTAGACATTTTTTTTTTATTTGTCAGATGACTTAAATTGTCTTCCAACAATGATGTGACTCTGAGACTGCAGATGTTGGACTCATAATGCTTTTTCCATGAGCGGGTTAAATTGTATCTGCTGTACTTTCCTCTCATTTCAGTTGTTTATCAGAAATATTTGTGTGATGTAGTTAAAATGCTGATTCATGACAAAAAAAAAGCATTAACAGAAATAACAGGAATATCTGGGATTGTTTCACGTATATGTAGGAAGAATCACCTCAAAGATACTTTCGTTCCTGAATTACTGAGTTCGATCAATATCTGCCTCGAGTGCTGCCGGAAAACTGCTCACTCATAATCATATTTGCACCAGTCACTGTCGCATACATTTACTACACATCATGTGGGGGTCCTAATAAGGTAATAAAGTACAAGTTACTTCCCTATCATATTGAAATATGATCATTGGGGACATTTTGTTTTGCCAATTCATACATTTATATTTGAAACATCAGCCAAAACAGCTAACACGGTGACCTCCATTTTACATTCTGGTGCACTGTAAAATATGCAAGAAACACACAATAAACCGCTTATATAATCTTGAGGCAAGATGTTGATACAGCACAAATTGCTCCAAAATTCATGTTTGGTCCAGACAAGGTTATGTTCCTCAGAAAAATATCCAAGAAAAATTCAAGAACCTCACAGTATCACAGACTGGAGTCATTTCATATGCATTGGAAGGTGGCAAGCCTGTAAGAGGGTTGCAGATTGTACATAAGTCCATTGAAAACCTGAGCTTGACATTTCACAGACCAAACAATCAAAAAGCCGGCAGAAGCACATCATTTGCAACATGACAATTGTTTACATCAAATCACGGTGTTTAAACAGGCTGCCAGTTTGACTGGAGCCCTGTGGCTTGCATTAAGTCTTTGTATACGCGGCATAGAAATGTGGGTAAGTTTGCATTAATATACAATGTGAAAATGTGTTTTCAAAAATATCGGTAAGAAATGATCTAAGTGTGCATATGAATTTTCCAGGGTCAGTGTTTATTCCCTTCAATGATTGCACTTGTTTTTGGAAAGTGCCTGTGTTTATCTTTACGTTTGTCTGCATATAAAAGTTAGAGCCTATTTACAAACTACATGTCTTCCAAACAGGTGCAGGTTTGTGTCTTTGCGTTTCATTCTGGCAAGGTTTGAGATGTACAATCCCACCGTATCAAACATTCAAAGTGACGCAGCAGGGCTTTTGTCCAGGTCATTTGTCTCCATCTCTTGACTCTCAAGTGTGTTCCTCTCATTTAGAGGCATTGTACTGATGTGAAAAGGCGGTTGTTGCTTTTTGTCGGGGAGTTTGGCGTCCCCCCCTCCTCTCCGATACATCGCAGAGCCGTTCCAGGATGCTGTTTATGTGTTGAGTGCAGCACTCCGTGGAGCTTAGGGCCTGATGGAGTGTGAGAGAAGAGCCTGGGCTTCTTCAGCTTGTGTTCAGCTGTACAAACATGCTGCCACAGAGTGACTCTCGCCCTCTCTTCCTCCTTCTGCCACACTATTCCTCCTTGTATTCAGCCTTCTTCACTCACAAACTGACACTTTATGGTACCTTTCTTTCTTGCTCTTGAAGCAAAGAAAAAAAAAACAAACAAGCATAAGACAGCTGGAAAATTCTCCATGGATTTTCCCTCACAAGTGTTAAAATGTCTATTGAACTGACAGAGTGGAAAGTTGGGTAGAGCTGGGGCTTGTTAGGAGGTGCACATTTCTTTTCTTGTTTTTTGTTTGTTTGTTTTTTGAATTAAAAAAATGAATGACAAACAACTGAGGCTATAAATAATGGTACTTAATCAATGACTAATTCATTGATTATTAGAATTTTGCGTACAGATTTGTTTTTGCACTCATGTAAAAGTTGATCACACACAGAAACCTATGGTTTAAGACGTATTGACTTCTTTGGTATGGGCTCATTTGAAGTAAATGTTCAAATTAGTCAGGAATTAGTCACCACATACCCACAGTGCAGTCAGAATTTTACCACTGGGTGTCGCACTGCACCTAGCAACCAAATTGAATTCATTCTACTGTAACTACTACTGCAGTCACTCATAGTACTGCAGGAAATTCTTTAGTTTCCTAAATGGAGAATCATTAGACACTCGCATTCAAGTAATCATTAGACATTCACATGCAGCCACAGCACATAATAACCACCCACGGTGTGCGTGCTTTTGTGTCTAGGGCTTTCCCCTAAAACCTGATGAGAGGACAAATACAACAGGTCTGACGATTTTTTTTTTTTTTTTTTAACTTCTGTAACCAAAGTTCTCAATGCTGCTTTTTCTTAACCTTGGGGATCTTATTTCCTGGCATTTAGCACCAAGTAGTTGTCTAAACTTAATAATACCTGATCACGTATAGATTGATTTGAATGACGCTGGATGGGCCCAATATAGACTAATATCACCCTGATGATAACAGAAGCACCACTTTTGGAGGATTTAGCCTCTAAAAATTGTTTTGTTGTTTTTTTTTCCGTGTCTGTGTCATTATTCCAATGATAATGTTGTTATTTGAAAAAATTGTCACGTTATATCAACATAACATATTTGTTGTCCGTTGATAGCCAGTGTCTTTTTTTAGTCATTCAACTTTGATATTATTATTTCCAGTTAATTCTAAGAACAAAAATAATCCTTTGAAATTTGTGTTAATCCATCATTTGTTTAAATGTACATCCAGACATTTAGTTTCTCTAGTTTCACAAGCATAAAGAATAGCTTTGACATACAATTTAAAGATTGTGTGCAAAGTATTTAACAGTCCTTCGTGTGTAATTGTTTGTGTCATTCCTTTTGTCTTGCTACCAACTGTTTTTTTATGTCCATTCAAAACACATGTCGAACCTCTAAGAGCTGAAGGAAAGCAATGCATCTGCTTTAATGACAAGGAACCTACATGAATAGGAAGTAGGCTAAGTTGCTACTCGATAATGGACTCATACTTGTTAACAATTCATTCCAAATGGAGAGTCGAGGCATCATGGCTTCCTGTGTCCAGCACTCTCTTCTGCCCGGCAGCATCAACAGACCATGTCATGATTAATTGTTGCATCATGATCCATCATCCAAAGCCAAAACCCAGCTGACACAGCCAACTCTGCCAGCCTTTCCCAGAAGTCTCCCCTTTGGAGTGAGTGTGGGTCTGAGGAGTGGAAATCTCCAAGGATGCGGCTCACCGTTCTCCAAAGTACAAGCACCTGAAAAAATAAGCTGGCTTCTTTGAGTAAAGTTAAATATAGATGTAATATCCCTCCCTTTCAGAGGAATCCAAACAAATTAAAGATGTCTTTCAGGCAGGACGGTTACCATTGAGTGATCGCTGAGAAAAACAAAATTTAAAAAAAAAAGCAGTTTGGAATAACGTGCTTGACAATGAAATTCTTTTTATAATGCTTATATGAAATTAATTTTGCCATGAATTAGGTTGAGCATCATTTCGGACAGCTGTTGTAATCGTCGGTCTGAAAAGCCTCAGGACAGGGAGGCCGGCTCTCTTTTAAACAATTAGTCTGGTACGGGGTAGCTGCTGCTCAGATGTGGCCAAAATGATCAAAATGGAATAATGAACATTTCAGCCAAGTCTGACAGTCTTGCAAATGACCAGAAAAAGAAACACATGAACGAATTCCTCAGTAATCTCAAAAGGCGGCAGAGAGTCTTTTTAAAATCAACGGCGGTTTGGCAAGAACGTTTCTCTTTGTTTTCCCGTCAGGCTGAATATGTTTATTCACTTTTCACCGAAAATTGGACGTGAGAAATGAGCCCGTGTTTGTAGAATACAACAGTCAGTTCATGCATCGGGACCAGTGTGCACAACATTTACTCAGACCATCTTGTCAAGTCAGATCAGAAAGACAGCGCGAATCCCATAATGAACACGGCAGAAACACAGCTGGAGCAAAAACTGAGCGATCATTTGTTGAATTAGCATACTGTAAAAACAAAATAATGAAACATTTAATCCAAGTGGAATACACTTGTTTAAAACTGTTTGTGCATAACACAATAACATACAAGAGAACTAGATTAGATATAAAAATGTCATGATAATTACTAAGGATGATGAGCTGACCTAAAACAGCAAATATCAGCTCTAAAGACAACAATTTAGAAAAAATCTGTAGCATGTACAGAAAGAGCGTAGGAAACATAGCAGGGACCAATTGGCAGAATTTGGTTTTGAATAAACTAAACTATTTCATGTCCAAGGGATATTTTGGTTTAAAAAAAAAATGTCAGAAACAGCATCACTCAAACTGCTTGTTTCTTTTACTGTCAAGCTTCGAAAAAAGATGATGAGGTAACAATTCACAACACCGAAATTATTGTTCATTTTCAGGAACAATGAGACAGCTTTTTCAGATTGGACATTAGCCTTGGTGTGACAGATTTACTTGTGTCTTAAAGTATAAATCCATCAGGCGCACCCTCAAAAAACATCTGAGGACAACCACAAGGTAATATGAGGTAATGTAATATCGACCACACAATGAATGTTTAGGTTTACTGGTTTTAGTGACTGTATCCAATAAGACGTTAAGGAATCCATTATTTCAATGAGGAAAATAAAACTCACAAAACGTATTTCAGATAAAAAATTTGAAACAAAATGCTTCAGTGGACTGAAATGTTCCAAAATCTGCCAGATTACACCACTGCAATTACATGAGAGTTTGTATCGTGGCCAGCAAGCAGTGATGTACTGGTTTGGAGCAGCTCATCATGCAACCTAAACTGATCCATGCATATATATATATATGTGTGTGTGTATATACACACACATATATATGTATGTATTTTTTGTTTTGTTTTCTTGTTTACGTCAAAGGGTATTGGGCTCACAGAGCTGCCCCTGGAAAAAGGCACATTGAGTTATGCACACAGGTAAGTGACAGAAATTAATGAAAATAGCCCCCAGTATGGCTACTTTCTCCTGTCAGTGTCTGACTATTGTGCAATAGTCTGACCAAGCCTGAATGTTCCCTGAACGACATAGACTGGAAATGATTTTTTGTCACTAGAATTAGTGACTTCATTTAAAAGTAGGTTGGCTCCATGTAGTATTTTACAACGCAACTTGTTTGTCTGAGCCATACATTTTTTATAACATATAAATAGATCAATGAATAAAAGAACAAGCAAATATATTCCAAATGTATAAATAAATACATTTATAAATGTATAAATATAGGGAATAAGACCAAAAAAATGTCATGTGGTTTCCAGTATGGGTTGTCTCAAATTTGTAGCATCTGTACAAAGCAGCCTTAACATGTCTTGTTTAGTTATGTGTGAAAATAAAATGTATCTAAAAACAATACGACAAAATATGTTTTATTTTTTGAGTGTTTGATTTTCAGGATGACTGTTCAAATAAAGCAGACCAAAATTAATGAAAGACATCTGTTTGAAAATTTGTAGAAATCGATCATTTTAAGTATTGAGTAATACAATAAAAGATGTTGATTCTGTAAATATTGTTATTCTAAAATTGACATTGTGTAAATTAAGCCAATTTAAGATTTCTTATGTGAATAAGGACTTTTTTATTTTTGTTTATTTTTCATTGCAAATTAAATATCAGTTCCTGTCTTTTTGAGAAGTAACTATTTTTGTCCAGAGTTTGTTGTTTTACAGCAGACTTAAACGCAGTATTTCTCTTTTTCCGTGACAAGAACGCACATAATGAAGGCCTTGATTTTTTTCAAAAATACGTGTAAATATTTCACAAATGGGTGATCTTTTAAACTATGTCAAACCTCAGAGCTGACAGTTAAAATATGCTGCTCAAAAATAACATGAAACAAATATTAGAACACATAGCGAGAATACTTATTAAAACCTTAGTCATTATCAACCTTAACCATAGTAGAGAAAAACACCTGTTGACAAATTGTTTAATTTGGTTAATATTTTTCCGCTTGTCTTTTCACCCCAAGTAAAGTCCTTGTGTCATTATTACAGGACTGGCCTTGTTACCAAAGGGCACGGATTCCCCTCATTGACAGAGTCGCTGCTTCACAATGATGCATTACAAAGGAAAACAAGTTTGAAGTTCCATTAATCCTCCGTGTGTGTGCGTCATTTGGAGTAATCGTATCCAGAAATACATTTCACTCCCAATGAAGCTCACAGCAGAGGAATTTTGTACAGTACTTGTTACATACTTTCCATTTTGCATGTCTCCTTCATTTCTCAAATCTTGTTACATCTTCATTGATATGTTTTGCTCCGGTTTCGAATGAAACAGCAGGAGCTAAAAGTAATAATTGGTGAAATGAAATGTGACTCCTTGAATGCCGTAGCGGTTCTTTAAACCCACATAATGACTGTGTTTTTAAAAGGAGGTGGTAAAACAGGGAGGTATGTTTTTTCATCACATACTGTAAGAGGAATATTGAATTTATGAATCTTGCAAAGAGCAATATGTGGATACAGCCTCTGTAATAATAACATACTATAACACCAAAATCCAAAATGAGTGATCATCACACTGTTACATAAAATATAAGCCTAGCCTTATGCAAGTGACTTGCAAAAACTACCAAATCTAAAGAATAATTTGACTGATTTGTTTTGTACTGCTGTTTTATTGTCTCAAAGGTGAAATGTGTGAGCACAATTTACAAAGTTGCTTCATGATAAAAAGATTAGTTATTATCACCAATTCAGAGTTCTGAGACCTTTTTAATTTAAACTCCACACACTTGTTGCAATAACACTCCAATCTATCATAAAGGTCATATTCTGCTACATGTAGGTGTTGACTTTTGTCTCCCCCCTTAAACTTTGAGTCTGAAACTGTGACGGATGAAAAACAATACAATCATAATTTTGTGAATTAAGTGATGTGGGAATGATATCCTGGGCAATGCAAGGAAATGTAATTGGTGTTGATTAAGGCAAGTGGAGCTTGAAATAATTGTCTTTATCTTAACTGACTTTTATTGATAGTAGTATGTATTTCAAATAGTCTCTTACAGCTCCACCGTCGAACAGAAAGGTACAGGAAATCTTTCCTACCTCATGCCACAATCCTCCACAATAACTCCCTCTCATCAGTTTCTGCGCTTCTTCACATTGCAACTTTGCTCATTATTTATTACTGTGTATTCGTAAATATGGTAAATATTTATTGATCATACTTTATACTTTTGCACTTCAGTGTTTCTCTATTTATTTAACTTGTATTTTTAGCTGGCTTGTCACTGTCTCATCCTTGTATGTCTTGCTGCTGCTGCTAAACAAGCACAGGATCATTAAAGTACATCTCATCTCATCATCTGGGAACAGCCACAAAAATGGAAATAGAAATGTGAAATTTGTGAAATGAAAACTAGAATTTTTGTTTCTCCTCATTGTCATTTGCCAAAAAAGGCTTGTCACAAATGTGTGAGGAAAGAATCGGGTGGGCGAAAGCAGAGCCTACAAGTTAAAGAATGTTTATAATGCTGAACACATGGCCTGTTAATAGGTGCTTGTTGTTCAGGATGTAAAGGGTCATCAGTATTTCCAAGACAACAGGGACCCCTGTCACCCCAGCTTTAGCAGCATTATTCAAAGCACGTTACGAGGTTGCATAATACAGTCTTTTTCTGAACAGAGCAAAAGCACCTGACATTTTTAGACTGAAAATACACACCAAATATGCATGAATTTTTCAAGACAGCTGAGCTAGTGTGTTGCATCTACCAAATGCAAACTCACTTATAGTTTAAAATTGACAGTCAGAGACTGACATTGCTCACTCTTTCTATTTTTGTTTTTATTTTACCTTTTTTCATTTAAGGTTTGCATGCTTTATTTTTTTTTTTACTTTTTTTCAGTCTTATGCCGAGATTTTCTGCTCTTAGCAACGTCTAGTTATCAGTTCATTAATGTACATGATGAATAAACCCTGACATAAACAATGGATTGCTGAGAATGATGGCAAAAAATGCACCACTATTTGAATCAGGGTTTACTAATTCTCTGATTCAGTTCTATTACTCTTGTTCAAGATTTTTTTAATATTTTAAGTTTGAGTAAAATATTTTGCTTTTCATTGGCATGGAAATTTAAGATGACACATAAGAAATAAAAGTTAGCAGCATAAGTATTTTCTACGCCAAGCAACAGTTCAGAGCCTCAATATCAAAAATTCATGTTGTTCTTTTTTCATTTTAAATTTTGCTTCATTAAGGTGTTGATTGCATTTGCATTCTGTTATAATAATGGAATAGTACTTTGGTACCATCCTGCAATGGATACATATTGAGGGGCCATTGTAACACACTCCAGCCTGCTTTCTATTTTGCACCCCTTTTATGCCAGATAAAATGATGTTCTTGTTGATTTGTGATGATAAATTTTAACTATTTATAATTGTAAATCAGCACAAAGCACAAGTTCTCAACCCCAAAGAAACATGTAGTACTATTAATAATGGAGCACAAAAATACGCCAGAAGGTGAAGAATCTGGTGACATTTTTCCTGAGTCATTCTTAATAATCAAACATTTGTATAAGGAAGACAATGTATGTCTATATATTGATATATTACATTTTATTATTGTAAATGCAATCACTCTAAAACTAATTTCTGCAGGGATTTGTGCAGTCAAATTTACCTGGGAAATTTGACTGACCTGCAGCTGTCATTCCCCCCCGAACATGTCCTCCTCACCCGCTGGTAGAATGAGACCGTCAGCTGTGCAGTGTAAAATGTTAAAGGCTCCAGAAGAGGGCACTCTGCTTCTGTTAAACCCCCCCTCCCAACTTTAACAGTGCTCTCCTTCACCATGCTCTACAAGAGACCCTCAGTGTGACAAGTTTACATTGACCATCTGCAGACCTCCCTACTGCCATAAAAACACTAATCACAAGGTCATAAAATGTGACTCCATAACGACACCCAAAACGTAGTAAGACTGCATTTTAAAATGCTGGGCTTGGAGCGGTAAAGCCAAGCGGGGAACTTTAGCTGTACATGAATGTGGTTATTGACAGTTGTCATTTTTCAGTTATAATTATAGCCACTTATAACTCATAGATCCAACTTTTTGAGACTGAACTCATTATCGTTCAAAACTGTAAACCAGTTACAGTTGTTGTATGAGTTTCCTTCGAGTGCTCAGGTATTAACTGAGCTTTCCACTAAGTAAGTTTGCACCAACAAACGTCTGGGTTAGAAAAGACTTTGGCGAATAATTTGCAGAAAATATCCGAAAACATCTAGTCAGGCCATATTCATGTTGTAAGCTATAACACAAGAAAATTTACAGCATAAACTGATAGATACAGTACGTGATATGTAATTTGCAAGATTAATAAATAGAATTGCATGTGCATAGATGAAACATTCATTCTATATTTTATATTTTTCATTTATTTTTTGGCAATTTAGCTACAAAACTTAAAGTGAGAAGTATTATGCAAATGGGTTTTCTTTCATATTTGTTCTTGCTGGGTAATCACTGAATTAAACAAGATTATTGTCATCTGCTATTTTAGGACACATTATAAGGATGCAAAATTATCTACTGTAATTTTGCCACATTTAAAAAATTCCCAAGATATGGTAACAGAGTTCTCCACTTATTTGCTATATTTTGATTTCTTTTTCTGGCTATGAACTGATATCAGAAAGAAGTGAAAATGATTTTGACATGAAATATTTTCTTGAAATATGAAATATGATGATTTACCAATCACAGAGTTGAGAGCACAGTGATCACACATGTAGGTGAATGTCGTGACAGACACAAGAGAATTTCAAGAATCTACAGTACACATTTGAGCTGGAGCTCGGGCATCATTAGTCACTAGAAAACCATTTTCCTGCACAAAACTGCGGAGGTGTTATTTGGACACACATGACTAGAAATTAATATAAAATGACAATTACTAATATACCATTCCTTAGGATTCATTTTCTGAGCTGTAGGTCAATGGTCTTATAAAGGCTGACCTCACTGTCACCTCATATATAAATACATATATATATTCTTCAGCGGGCTATAAAATCTTCCACTTGCTGCTAAAACAGTACAGTAAATTTAAGAAACAAACACTTCTGGAGATTGAAAAAATATTTCTTGGAAATTTATAAAAGCATGACCTCAACATCTGCACGTATGGCTGACCCTTTTCTCTCTTTCAATCTTTCAAAGGCGAAATCCACAAGAGAGCAGTTGACAGACAACCACTGAGCCAAAATCTTTTTCAACAACAAGCTGACACATTATGGGAAATTAAACATGGTGGGATATTATCATGGTGAAATCACTCTATACCACCCACTTTGTTCCCAGGCACAGCGTGAAGATGTCTGAGTAAAAAAAAAAAGGAGACTAAATGAGAGCGAGGAGAGGCGCTGCGACTGCTTGTTTGAGAGTGAGGGTGTTTGGCTTGCTGGCTGGCCCAAAACTCAGCAGGCTGATAAACGGGCACTTGTCATCTGGAGTGTGAGGCAGCTGGGGTTATCCTCAGAGACACAGTGAGGTGAAGTGGGTGACCATGTTTGAGGTCCGCCCAGCTGTTATTGCCCCTAATATTCAACAGATGTCTGGGAGCTCGCCCCACTAAGTCCTCGCACATGCCGGAGCAGGGAAATCAAAGCAAAGACCCCGGCAGCTAGCTGAGTATCGCACACACGCGTGCACACACGCACACACACACACACACACACACACACACACACACACACATACACACAGACGGACGCATAAGCAGACACACACCACTTTATGAAATCACTGTCATTAAACATTTTGTGAAATGATAGATGCAATTAAGATCATTCGGGAGGCATTGCTGATGTGTGCCATCCCAGGAGCACATGTGCACTGAACTTGAAAATTTAAGGAGCATAAAGAATTTAGGGATTCAATTCGATTTTACTTGTATTTCACTATTAAGGATGAGAGTAGAGGTATACTGGTAACAGGAATTACCTTTTGAGTATGAAAGGTACACAATATTGTTGTTATTGTTGTAGTTCAATTCAGTGATCTGAACGTAGTAACTAATGATGTAATTACTTTACACTTCATCGTATTATATACAATTGATTTTATAAAAAGAGCATCATTCATGTTCCGGGCTAAAATATCCAGGAAAAATTCCTCAAGAGCTACTCCAGAAGCGCACAACAAAACTGCAACAGCTAATTGATTTGTAATAACATAAGGTTTATATTAACAGTAGTAGTTATATTCACAAATTCACAAGTAAACCTGTTCCTAGCTACATTTGAATATTATTTTTGCTGTCACAGTTGAACCAAAAAATCCTGAATGTTCTGTGATCTGTCAACATGGTCAGCAAAACAAATGGTATCCAAAAAATGTTGGAAACCAATAATTGAAAACCAGCCTCTAACTGAACTATCCGATGTGAAGTGGCACTGTGTTATACCAGGTAAAAAAAAAGATATAGTGACTACTACTTATACCTTCGAAGATTAATAATATGTGTCACAAATCAAAATCCTTGAAAAATCAACTTTTAATCTGATAATTTATCAAATTAGTTAAGTCTGTCCTTGTGGGAAGAAACATTTCACCCACAACATAATGTAAACCATTGCGAATTTAAAAAAAATAAAAACTTCCCTATAAATATATTCCTATTTTCCAAAATAATTTCCTCTTGTTAACTATATAAAATGTGTGATTCCCAATTTGTTGGGATCGTTTGTCATAATACTATTATAATATTTACTTCTGTATAAGACCACTAGGGATGCATGGACATCCCCCTCCCGACCCCCCACCACTATCAACCAATTCAGGGTATTCCAGTGATTAATTATTAGTCAATGTCCTCCTTATTTACCAAACAAAAAAAAATAAACTGGGTGAACTCGTATTTCCAGAGTCTAACTTGCCAATGGACACCGCAACTACTGTGTCAATATACGAAAAGTTCTCTAGAATATGATTATATGACAAAGAATGGTGGTATGTATACATTGAAAAATAGACTGTAGATGTTTACATATCCAAACTACTAATTAATTGATAGAAAAGCTGCTGTATCAATCAGTGAGTCAGAGATGCAGATAAGAAAGCTACTTTGCTGCACTGCCTGGCTGTCGTAATATGCATTGCTTATTGTACGTTTCTTGGTGGCATTTGGTTGCAAAAATAAACAAAATGGGTTTACAAAGTCCTTTGCACTAATCCCAACAAATTTGTGCGTCAACACAAGCATTAAAATGTTTTGTTGAGAAACCTGTGGACTAATGAGAAAAGTTCCCTAAAACATCTTTTAAAAAGGCAAATATCTGACCATGATGATGTAATGTTTCTTCTACATCCAGCTGGAGGGACATGTTTGTGCTCAATATCCAATAAAGTTATCTTTAAATTATTGACCTTAATTTTGTGTACGATGGCAGTGTCCCATGTAAAAATATTCGGTACACTTTGTCAGTTCATCGTCCTAAAAATATTGCCCCTGTTCTAATCATGTCCAACTTTCTCAGGGAGAAACTCTATGCTTTCAAACATGCAAGTGAAAATCAAGTTAAATAAAAAGCACCACTGTGCCCCAACACATAATCCATGCAGGGGCTGTCGTTTGAGGGTGAAAATAAGAAAGTGGAGAGTTGCTTTGCTCCAAGTGGTCACAAGGGGGTTGAAAATTTCGAGCCCTGATTCACGCAGCTCGCTTACTTTGGAGAGCGCTTCAGGGAAGGCAACATTAGATATAATGAAACATTCAGTGACTGGCCCTCTTTCCAGTTTCTCTCTTTTTTGCTTCCATAGAGAATATTCTGACTGAATCCTTTTTACAAGTTCTTAAAACATTTTGTGCAAAATATGAGAGAGTGACACTCGTCTTGATCACTTTTAGATGTCATTCACTTTGTGGTGAACAAACTATTTCAGGACATTTTAGACTTACATTTTGAGCAGCTGAGTTTTCTTTAAGTAATGAAAACCATATGTGCAAAAAAGATAACGGAGAGTAAGGGTGACTCTTCAAATGTTTGAGATAAAACAATGAAAGTCAGTGAAAAGTGGATTACTGAAGTGGTGCACTTAAGTATAACTTTGTGTATATTTTGTACGTCCATTCAATTCCCTGTTAAACACTTCCACTCATTTGAGAGTACACAATGCTGTTTATTCAATACCTGTACATGCTTCTCAGGTGGAGGTTCAAAATGACCATATTTTGATATTCTATTTATATATGTCAACTTTTCTTGCAGATTGCAGTTGTTTTATTTTCCTTTTATTAACATGTTTTGCCTTTCATGTTTAAGGAACTATACAGTGTGCAAACAGATGATACACTTACTTTGTAGCTCAATTCCTTGGCTCTCTTGACTCCTCTACAATAAGCTACACTAATACAATGCTGTAATTTGAATTAATTTGTTATGAACACAGTATTGTAGTAAAAACTGCAGTGTTGATACTAAGTACTTTTAAGATTTCATGCTTAAAGATGTTTTGCTTATGATTCCAAGTGCTCAGACCAGTTTTACTTATATAACATACACAGCCAATAACTACATGTAAGTGATTATTTTTACAATATAATGTTTCTCAATATCTTATTCTATATATTTACAAAGATGGCTAACGCTGGTTAAGTTTGTTAACGCTGATCTCAGTAATAGTACTGCAGAGGAAAGATATTTACAAATTATTTTCCTTTTTTTCCCTCAATTAAAACCTTCCCTGATTTCCATGATGTTGCTACATTTATCACACATTTGGCCATAGAGATACTCACAGGTGCATAAATCCACTCTCTCTGTGAGTCACATTATAATGATTCATTTCTAAATATTCTGTCAACTGGAAAAAGAGATGGACTCCACAAATCAAGACCAGCACATAACGAACACCCTTGCCTTTTGAAGAATATATTCCTGATTTGGGGACCTTTTATGAGAGAGGCGATGGCAGATTGACACCAAATGTGTCATAAATTATCAGCAGACAGATGCCAAACCAAACAGTTCAGCATGAAAATACAGCAACTCCAAATGTACAGGTTGCTGCACATTCACATACTGCTTTTCTGTGCAAGTGAGTTTTACACTCCTGGGATGTCTTTTAATATTCGTTGACTAACATATACATGTAAAAATTGACAACTGCTACTTTTTCAACTTTTAATGTACTCATAATTTAAACCATCACCATCAAGTCACCGTCAATTTATTTGAAAGACTATTGTGAAGTTGGCTAATGTTTTTTTCTGCCTGATTTAACTGCTTATTATTTTCAAGTAAGTCAATGAAAAAAACGATTCCTTTGAAATTAGGAATCAAAATTAATTTATTTCATTTTCACACCATTTTTTTTTTGTTGTTGCTAAATTCAAGAGGGATGGACTAAAATTTCAAAAGAAATTTTCCTCATACACTTAGATGTAATCCAATCAGTGAAATTTGCTTTAATTCTTATGCACAATGGGTCTATTGCTGCAAGCAATATAAAAACACATGCCTGAACTATTCATCTTTATAATTAAGTTTCTTACGTGAGATTTCAATTTGCTCCAGGTTGAGGCTTAATTTATGAAACTGCTGATCCTTAAACGTCTCTGAGATGAGGAAAATCAATTGTCTCTTCCAGCAGTCATTTGGGGCAAAGCACAAAATGAAATGTCATTTGCAGTATACAAGGTAAGTAAAATGAAATAAATTGTCTAATTGGGCTTTCCATAAATGGAAGAACTCAAATCTCTGGCTGACTGACTTACAATTTGAAAGCACCGGCTCCTGAAAATCACTTGTGAAATTTTTTTGAAAAGTGGTCGCTAATCTGAAGCAGGTCATTATAATCTCCTGAGATGCAGTCATTCCATTTGAATAATCCCTCTGACTGACCCCACAGCTTGTGAAAACTCTTTCTATGTGTAGCGGAACCAATGACGTCTACAGGCAAGAACGTGTCCCCCTAGTTAGAGTGCCAGGCACTGGGCAGTGTAAGTGAGTGTGAATGTAAATAAACCCCATTATACCAGCCATCTCCCCAGCTCCTGTCACACTCTTGAGGTAAACACAGACCTTCCTGCAAAATACTTCTGGTGCTCTTGCAATTAGATCAGCTGTGGAGAGTAACCAACATTTAAAGTGTCAGCTAATATATTGTGTCTGAGATATTTGTCTAAATACCAACAGAGCCACAGTGTGAGTGGTTATAACCAGGGTAAGCACCATGCAAAGTGCTTGATGTAAACTAATGAAATGTGACAAACTGTTTCCACAAAAACACCAAAGTGTTCCCACCCATATACAAGCAAACTGTTGACCATTAGGTCATTCAACACACCAGAGGAAGTCCAATACGGTGCTGGGAAAAATAAAATCAAAATTACAGGGACGCTTGACTACATCTGCTTATCCGAATTCTTCTAATGAAAAAAAAAATCTAATTGGGTCAGAAATTACTTTCAAATTATTGTTGGGTGATGTTCTCCAAGATTCTCATCCATACATTTTCTGACATTTGCTTCTTGGCATCAAAGCATATGTGTTTCCTGATAGAGCAGAGGAGAATCTGTGGCTGGTTGTTCTGCAAAGACCTTGACAGGACCACCAAGACCCTCTGTTTATTGGTTGAGAAGATGTTTTGGTGGACAGAAGCTGGGCAAGGCTCTTAAAGATGTCATGAGTGACTGATTGAAGAGTGAGAGAGGATGGGGACAGAGAATAGAGACTGGACAAGGTAGACGACGTGTAAGACAAGGAAAGAGAAGAATGACTTTCAGGGGTGTTCAATGACTGGGGGTCGGTTTCGTCCTCAGGCCAAGAGGGCACATGGGAGCTGTGGCCCGAGGATGGATCCCAGCCGACCCCCTTCTAGGTGTCAATGTTATGACATGTGTCCCGCCTCACTGTTTTCTCTCACAACAAGAACACTTCATCTGCCAGGGTGGTCACCCTCATAAAAAAGGCTTGATTTACATTCATAGGTTCAGACCATCCACATTCTCCTCTTCCTGTTGCACTTACGCTTCACTTCCTGTGGGCCTGCGCCCGGCCATCAGGGGTGATAAATAATCACAGAATGGAGTGGGGAAAACCTAAATTCCAACATTCCCCTTTTTTTTTTTTGCATTCTCACATCAGTTTCAAGGAGGGTTAATGTAGGAGACGATTGCTCCTTTTGGACAATTGGAATGTTTTCTCTGTTATGCTTTGTTACATCTACCACGGCTATTCTTCAGATATGAATCTCACTAAGTGCATTGTTACTGAGATGAAGATTAGCAATGAAACTGGCTCGCTTGATGTGGAATCAGCGCAACATGCCCAGAACAAATACAACATGTTCAGGATTCTGGATGTGCTCTCTCTCTCCACGCACAGAGTGGAACACAGCATATGGAAAACATGATGACGGCTAATAAACATCAGACGTTCTCCTCAGAACGAGCTGTCAGCAAGTTTTTAGGACATGATATTCATTGTCATGTGTAATATCGTCACTTTTAACTTAGATGCATACTTCTCGTCTCAGTGTCTAAACATTTTAAAATGTGTTGGCCAATTGTCTTGATTAAAATCATAACCACTAAACATATTGTCTAAATGTGAGGTATGGAGTTTCATATCAATGAATTAGTACTTGCCAAAATAATAGACAGTAGCGCAATCCAAAGATGGCTGGTATGTCTTCTGATCTACCATACAGGAAGGCAACATATGCTTGAAAATTATTCTTAAGGTAGTGGAAAAATGTACTTCATTTTCTGTTCAGCCCAATTTGGACTGGTCCAATTTCTATTGCTTTCCGTCCTGCGGTAACATGGCATAGGTAGCAAAAGCAAGTCCTCAAATACTGGCCAAAAATGAAAATGCTGGTGATGTGACTCATATACTGTAAGTGACATGATCAGTTTTGTCTGTAGTTTGTATAAGTATATTTTCAATACTTTGAGAACAATCTGAAAATAAAAGAACAACAAATTAAGAATACTTTATCCGCACATACTTCTCACCCCAAAAAAGATGTTTAAATGATTTTTGTTTGTCAGTCCTAACCGCAGTTTCTTTTCTATCAGTTTTTTGATGCCAAGTGACCCGAACCAGGCCCTGCAACACTATGCAGGGCCTGGTCGTTACTCCCTCTCGGCATCCAAATGAGACTCCACTCATTTTCTTGAAGTTTCACAATCTTTGGTACAATTTTTGCGCATCTGTTGCTCATAGTCAAACTGAAAAAATATAACATCATCCCAGTAACTATGGATGCATGTTTTTTTATCAAGTTTGGTTCATACAGGTCACTGAAGTAACAATGAGGCAAAATGAACCCTGAAGAGATAGAAAAGGAACCCACAGAAACCAGAAATAAATCCTGATTTGTAAAACAGTGCTACAAGCGCAACACAAGACATTTTTGCCATCATTCAAGTGGTTACGAATTTTGTATTCCAGTCATTCAACAATCAGATCAAGATATCATCAATGTAGTCTAATAAAGTTCTTCAAGCAGCCTGCACAAATGTTCAACTCGTCTTTAACCCACAAAGACATTCCGGGGTCTCTCCGCAGCCCCAGACCTGACATTTACTCATAATTAAAAAAGAGCAATCCTCAGGAGCAAAGCCTTGCAACAAAACAGATTAATTCGCCACTCACATTTATACTACAGTTTGCAGTATGTTGTCAATGAAGGGTCGCTAACGGCCAAGATATCAGGGATATCCTGTGTGGTCATTTCAATGTATATTTTTACTGCAACAGTATAGGTAAGAAAAAGTGAGTATTTCTCATCTCTTCCTATGACCAACCAACCACACTCCTCTTCCCCCTCCATTCCCCTAAACATCACTCATAGTAACATCATCACTACTGTCGGATATTTTTCCTTTTTATAATGTTCCTGTTAAAAAATACTCCTGGTCAAAAACATTTAAATGCAACAACAATAGCAAATTGACGTACTCTTCTTTTATTTTCTGCTATACACTGTCTCATAAATTGCGAGAAAAAAAAAGGCATCGTGGGGGGACCCTATAAAATGCTCTAAAATTGGTGGAAATTATTAACAATAAATTTCTAAAAAAAAAAAAAACTATGGAGGTGGGAACTTATTCTTAAGTCCACCCATTCCTGGGGCATTTTAGCTTTGTCTGGTGAAGGCACGGCCTCTCTGCATCATTGTGGTAGAAAATATACTCTCGATCACTTACGTCGCGTTAAAATCACCCAAACCTGTGCTTATTGAAAAAAGCAGGGATGGGTGCAGGGAGACATGCAATAACGTCAGTGAGTAGGCTGAAGCCACCAAAGAATCCATGCAGCTCAGGTAGCAGCAATACAACGAAAACCATGCGAACACAATTGCATGGGTGAAAATCAACCAACTTTAGTGTTGTAGGGTTCTCTGCAGACTGACACATACGGGCCTCCTGACAACACAGTAGGTGCCCTTTTTGTTCTGCTGAGGTTTGGCCCTGCACATTCCAGTAGGAGGCAAAGTGCTAAATATTCGAACCCTGGCTTTCGATGTCACTTAAACTGTGGAACTCATCTCTGACTGACAATTTCTCTCGTGTCTGTATCAAAAAACAGAATTAATTGGTTATCAATTGGTTAATTGGTTATGGGCGGCCAGATGAACTCCCCTTAGCGTGCTGCATTTTACCACATGGTATCAGCAGAGGACACTGCTGCATAGAAAAACATCATAGTGATGTTTTATATGTTCCTCACTGTTAGTTTCAACTGCCAGTTAAAAGCTCAGAAGATTTTTTTTTCTCGTTTATCCATCAAGAAAATGTTTGCTAACTGACAAATTATTATTCCCAAATCCCCGAGCAACTACTCATCATGTCCTCCTACCACGATTGTCATTGTTTTTGACACTGTGAATGTTGCTCAAACTCTTGCTGTCTTGCTGACAGTGTCAGCAAGACGATGAGAACGCACGTTTAATTGACTCACGGTTCACAGGGCCTCTGGCGCCAGTGAAAGAAAAACTCTCTCATCTTGTGGCACAAATAGGGAAGCCCTTATGCCCTGTTGCCATTGCCAATAAATGTGAACCATGATGATGTTCCCACACAAACATTTCATGTTGTACACATCATCCAAGACTCACAGAGTATGAATGGAAGAGGAAACCTGCGTTCTATCACCGTTAAAGGAAGCCAGCGAAAAGTAAATGAGCAAAAGTCTCCTGACGCACCCCACCACGAAGGGATATGCTTTGAATACTCTCTCATGTTAGTGGCGGATTTCTTCACTACACTGTCCCGTCTGGAAAAGAAGAAAAAATAAAAAGAAGAGAAAACTGGATGCCTTGGTTACTAACACTTTGCTTCGGTGGTTAAGCCTCTCCCACTCAAGGCAGCCTGTGGTTCCAAATCTAATTGAAGTGTTAATTTTAATTGCAATTTCCATTCATTTAATTAAAGCAAACATTGCCTCAAGTGCCTCTTGAAGGAGTCCCACAACATTCATAAGTGTTTCTTAAATATGTGTAATATATGCACTGAAGCATGTTATAAATGAGGTTTTCTTTGCTAAGTGTCCCGGTCTATTTTTGTATGTCAAAGCACATGATTGACTGTGCAGAAAAAGAAAACATCTTAATGTATGTGATGGCAGAGTGTTAAGGTATTCCGATTTGCCAATAAAAAAGGTTCTTTGAATGTTGTTTTTATCTCCCTTCTTGGGGTGTCGTCCAAATATATGACAGACATATTACACTTAATTAGTGTGTATGGGAATTAATAAAAAAGATCCAATTATTTAAATGATTTCAGGTGCGACAACTAGGCAGATTCATCAAATTTTCAAAGAAGCAGAAATAGACAGTTAGAAATGCATTCCTTTCAACAATAAGAATTGACAAGTCCAGTGTATCCACTCTCATGACAATAGATTATCAGGACCTATAAAACACTGATAGATAGATAGATAGATAGATAGATAGATAGATAGATAGATAGATAGATAGATAGATAGATAGATAGATAGATAGATAGATAGATAGATAGATAGATAGATAGATAGATAGATAGATAGATAGATAGATAGATAGATAGATAGATAGATAGATAGATAGACTAACCTATAATAATCTATCTATCAATGTGTATGTGTTTGTGGCAAATCAACACCTAAATCACACAAAGTGAAAATAAATTAATTCCATCACCTCTTGTTATCATTAACTCTGGAATCTCAAGATCTAATTTTGAATAAAATCTTCCATCTAGCTGGTGGCTTGTTGAAAATCTGGCATGAGACACGTTTATTTATACATCACATGTGTTGGGTCCAGCTCACAGCTGGGTGTATTTCTTTCTATCAAAAGGTCCCTTTTTAGTGTTTTTTCCCTCCTTCTTTTTCCTCAAAAGACTGAAGTTCATTTTCACATCTACGGTATGTACACTCAGCAATGCACGTTGGACGAAAACATTACTGTAAATGACCATCAGATCGTGTTTTCATTTCACCCAAAACAGAAACACTCAATGAGGTTCACATTTGTCTTATGAAAATATGATTGGCCAATATTTCAAAACATTAACTTTAAATGTCAATATGTACTGTAACACAAACCGTGAAGTGACTACATGTAGCTGCTGGACAAATGCCCATTCGAAAAGTGGTCAAGCGGGTGAAGGAGCAATTCCAAGTTTTCATTTTTAAGTTCAACATCAAATTCTCGCAAAACCAAGTTTCCATGTGGCGATAATGAGATTACTTTATTCTCAGGATTTAGCACCTACACTTCATGTACACTGCAAAGTAAAATGCACACAGATCGAGCGATATTCCGATGTCTCGAACATCATATTTATTAAGAATCTACAGAGATAAAACAACAAACTAACCGTGCGGTTGCATTTAATCAATGTGAACAAGTCAAAACTAAGATGGTGAGCTGGGGAGGTTTGGCTTATAAGTGCCGAGCACCAAGGGACTACATGTTGAGAAATAATGGTTTTCTTTTTGCTTTGACAGCATGAGTTATGCCTTTACAGGCACCAGATTCACCACCAAGACCAATAAGTTTGTGGAGAGCATTTAAGGCACCACAGGGGCCTCTTGACCTAAGAGGAAGCTGGGAGCATAAAAGGTGACAAATTGGTCTATAACCAAACAAAGACCTTTGCGGACCCTCCCACACACCAGAAACATAACTGATTGCAAATTTACAAAAGTAAGACACCGTCATGAACTAATTTGTGTCAGTCTTGTTTCCTTTAATATCAACGCCGACCTTTGGATTCATGCCCTCTCAATTACAGGAAATGTAAAAGCAGTAGCTCTCCCTGCATCAGGCAATGATGAATAGAGCTCTATTTGTGTGGAAACCGCCGTGCTCCTTTTAGAGATGCAAAAAACAACCAAAAGTCTTTTATAAACCAATAAATGAGAGGAGAGTGTATTCATATGTGTCTTTTTTGGTGTGGGGCAGCGAGAAGGGCCTGATTATGTGAGGGTCACAGCATACGAGAGGAGAGATTGCATGTGGTAAAAGGGGATGAGGTGGACCGTGCGCTGTGGTTGGCAAAAGTGCCACTTCTGGTCCATCCCTAAACCGTCACCACACTATTCAATTCATGAGGCTCAGGCTCTGAGAGCCCCCCTTGGGATGAATGAGCATGTGCCGCCCGTCTTGTAATTAGAAATTTCCCCCTCAGCCCAGATACTTATTTCTCTATCATCCATCATGGAAATTGTTTCCCTCCACCTCTGCACTCCTGACTTGGCTACAGTTTTCCTTAAGTTTACCTTAACAAGTATGTCTTTATAGAAGATTTACAGCTCCAAAGGCGAACTCTCTTCAGCTCATAACAGTACAGTGGAAGTATTGAATGTAAATGGAAAGGTGCGAGAAGATTTCACAGCCCCATTCACACAAATAGAACGAACACCGAAAAAAAAAGCAAAATATGTCGCACAGATCCCTCCTCAGCCAGCATCCTCTGACTCTGCTGCACCCCGAAGGAGCGGGATTAAGAATGCCGTCTGATATTTTACCGACCGATCGCCTAGGTGGTCTCTAGCGAAGCCGTTGTTAGGGAATCCCCAGCATGTGTCTGACCTCTTCCTTAACAACTCATCTGCTGCTGTGCTGCCATGACTGCTTCTCCTGACCAATGAAACCTGAGCGGCTCCTTCACTTTGATACGAGAGCCACCAAGTTGGACAGAGTTGTGGTAAATTCATTACAGATTTGTCACATGACTACATATTAATAATTTAGGGATTCACACAACAGCTTCTATAGCTGAACAAAATTATTGATTATTATGAGTGTGATTTTTATGATAATTGTTCTCATAATTTTGGTTACAATCCATTATAAAACGAGTTCTTGTTGAAATCTTCAGAACTGAGGAAGCCTCTCGGATGAGGGTTGAAATGTCTTCAAGTGAAGAAATTCAAGACCAGTTACCACGACACAAAGATTTCGACAAGAATTCACCGTGACCTGGATGACTGAGAACCTCCACAGACATTATAAAAGGAGCTTATAAATTAATATTAATATTATTATTATTATTGTCATCAGTGTCTTCACAATCCTTTATTCTACTATTCTCCAATCACTAATTCACATGCATCAGGTCTAATATATCAAATTTAATATAAGGCCAAAAATTCAGAAAACGTTTACACACATGGGAAGTAAAAATCTGAGATCTTTCAGCAGTATACTATATTTCGCTCTTGCTGTAATTTGAGCAAAGTGCTGACAATGCAGATATCTGATTTTTATTTTTTTTTTACATGCACCCATTGGCTCTGTTAATAAACACTAAAACCGAATACATATTTTGGAGCTGCAAAGTTTTTATCTGTTTTTTTTTTTTTTTTATTAATACCAAAGATATTTGCAGAGTTTGATGGGGCACAGCATCAAAAGCCAGATGGGGACAGGCTCATACACTGAAAAAAATCATGAAAAAAACCCATGAGTACACAACTGGAAACAATCCAATACAGCCGTTCAATGTGTCTGCTGAGTCGGATCTTCACAGAGCGACTTTACACTTCACCTAAATCTATCCCAACTGTTGCCCTTTTTACAGACTGAGCGGTATTGATATGTGACTGCTTGTGACTCTACTAGTTGAGGAGCACAAACTAATACTGTCCAGCTTTCATACAGTATCCTGCTCCCCATCAAGCAGCACCAGGATTCTTACCAGGCAGATTTGCAAAGAGGACCTTTGCTTTGAGAAAACAATACTTGTGCCAGTCTTCACTGAGGAATGTGGATAGTCTGTCTTTGAGGAGCAAACACATTTCTTTTTTGTTACTTGTGATATTATTTGTGATAAATTTGTGAGGAACCATTGCAAGATAAAACTTCTATCAAGTATGAAAAAGAGGTCAGTTGATCAGTCGCTACTGATGACTCTAGGTAAATAATGACAATATCTAAGGATAATGAACTTATTGTCTCCAGCACTTAAGCTACCTTTGTTGGGGTTTTAGTGATTCTGAATTCCACAAAATTATTTATTAATGCCTGTGAATAATTTCGAACTTCTCTATCATTGTCTTTAGCATACATGGATTATTTTATTTGAAAAGGCAATTTACTGTGTCTTTCAACTTTTACTGGAGTATGATAAAATAGCTGTATCCCTTTGAACTTTAATCCAATTTAGTGTTGATGTATCTTATTAGGCTAGAAAGTCATTTGTTTTCTGCATATGTAAGTTTGTGTGAGAATGTGTGTGTGTGCATGCATGCGTTCTTTTTTGTGTGCCTATGTTTATTTACTTTCTTGTTGGTCTAGAAACTCCATTTGCTGTGTGTGTGTGTGTGTGTGTGCGTGTGTGTGTGTGTGTGTTCCTCTCTCTCTCTCTCTCTGTCTGTATGTGTGTGTGTGTGTGTGTGTGTGTGTGTGTGTGTGTGTGTGTGTGTGTGTGTGTGTGAGAGAGAGAGAGAGAGAGAGCAACAAGGGAGAGTAGCCAAGGGTCTGGTAGGTCACAAAGGCAGCTTTGTAAAGGAAGTTAATGAGTGTTTTGTGAATGTCCCTTGATGCTCTGCAGCTCTGCAACACCTCAGCAGCGCATCAACTTGAAGTGTGTACGTGAGTGTGCATGTGTGCAAACATGCGTGTGTGTGTGTGTGTGTGTGTGTGTGTGTGTGTGTGTGTGTGTGTGTGTGTGTACAGTATATGTAAGTGAGTATTTATATCTTTAGGCAGTGATTTATATGTTTGTGGTTTGAGGTATGTGGGAGTTTAGTGTGTTTTTATGTTTTTAGATGTATTATTTTTTTAAATATACTGAATATACATTTATATATATATATATATATATATATATATGCAGAATATACATAAATAGGAGTTCAACAACATAGATTTAACCAATGTGCACATAGATCTTTTCATTCTGCACATCTCCACATCTCCTCTACTCGTGTGGTCAAGTACCTTGCAGTTATTATAGCTTATTTGTTCAAGTGGTGAGGAAATATTAAATATCACAAGTTCTCTGCTGAGACTGGGTAATAATTATCTACAGATGTCTGCCAGTTGTGCAAAGTGCATTTAAGTGTGTGTTTCTGTGCTTGTGTATATTAGTGCATGTGCGGTGGCACACAAAAGCAAGAAGAAACAGCAGGAAAATGGATATGTAGTGTCATCAAAAGCTAATTGAAGGTTCCCTCTTCATCTGGACCTCGAAGCACGTGCAGTTGAAGAAGATAAAATGGGACGGGGAGTTTGCACTCTGATTGGCAGCCTTGGCCATCCCCTCTTAAGCTCTGAAGTTAATGTTTTTACCAGCTTGCCCTTTCCTGTGTACCTAAGATTTGAAAATGAAGTGTCTGTCAACTTGACGTTGATCTTTTGCCTCCACCACAGAAAAGACGAATCTGGAAGAAATGGTGTGCCATGGCTTCGGCATGGAGGCAAGAGGACGAGATTGTAAAATGAACAAACATGAATAAAAAAAGAAGACCATATCCACCAAAAGAAAATACTCAGCTTTGTAAAACTGTACAGAAAAGAAGGTGACTGACAAAAAGAAAAAAAATCACAAGAATAAACACACGATATCAGACGTTTGCTAAGAAACAAAAGACACAGCTGGGTTGACCACAAATCACACTTGGCTGGTCCTGAAGCTTGTGTGACAACATCACCCCTACTTTTGAAAGGGAAAATGTCTCTTTTTTTGTTGCAGGCCTGGACACCGACTGTGTACTTGCGTAACCCTTTATAACTTTGCACTTATATGGCATACTATTTCTTCTGCATTGCTATTGGGCAAGACACTGAACACAACTACTGAAACACCACATTTTGACATAATATGCATAACTATAGTTGTTTTTTTAGACTTTGAATCAAAAGGTGTGCAAACAAAAAAAAAATCAATAACCATTCACACTATACTGACATCATATAAGTCTGACTGAGAAGGTAGCAGGACTATAATTGTGGCAACCTTTCAGATGTGATTGGCAAGAGGTACGGTTTAAAATGAGGCAAGGACTGGGATGTGGGACATAGACCAAGGGTCTGTTACAACTATTTGAAAGAGAGTTTGCTATGTGGCAGGGGGCTGTTCAGTTATGTCTGTGTTATGTTGTAATCATGCTGTCAAATGTTAGTTCATGTCAAAGCTGTGAGTGAAGCAGACGCCAGTTGAATTGCCTCAGCGTGTTGTCCCGTGTTGAAAATAAAACGCTGACTCAGCAATCTTGTACACCTGCCTCTTCATTTCTAATAAGTAAAGATCCACAGTTTACTATCATATTCAGTTTCCCCCGGGATCAATAAAGTATTTCTGATTCTGAGTCTGAATATATTTAGCTTTTAATGGCAACAATATATCCTCAGAAATAAATTACTGACCTAAAGGAGATCAAAAATACCTCAGGTAGAAAAATTAGCTGCATAAAAATGAGTGTTTTCTCTCCGATATTGTCCAGCTACTCTACTGATGAGGTTCAGGTGGCTGGTTTGTCTCTGTTTGGTTCAAAGGTCACCAGGTCTCCGAGGAATGAGCAGTGAATGGCAGGAAGATCCCCCAAAGTTCTCAATACGTTCTACTCAAAACACTGACCTCTCTTGTCCCCCGTGGGTGCTCGCCCACCACAGGCATTAGCCACTTAAAAGAAACTCTACACCAGAAGAAACTCATAGAAACATGTGCCAAATTACATTAAAAGGTGACACCAGCCTCAACATGTTGATGTGCTGCTCTTGGTTTTTCAATCACTCCTTCTTTTATCTTTTTGCTGACTCCTCCAAGTTTTGTTGTGTATACTAATCCTGGATAACTCAATTAAATGTTCAAAGACTGACACATTGGTACCAGACACTGTGTCCTTTCCTTAATTAGTATTTACATCATCGCAGCTCATGCAGAAAACAAACAAAATCTACCTGAAATTATAAAATGCATTCCCTACAAAAAATTAATTAAATATGCAATTCAATACGTTCTCGTAGTTCATTATAATTTTTCAGCATAATAACAGGCTTTAGTTACTGGATATATATATATATCTTTTTTTATTATTATTATATTATCATTTTTTTTTTGCAACTTTATTTTTTTTATTATTTTGAATATATGTATTCAATATATATATATATACATAGAATATAAATGAAATATATTGAAAAAATATTGAAAAAACAAACATATATATGTATATATATACATACGTACATATATATACATATACATATACATGTGTATATATATATAGATATACATATATATGTCATTTTTTACATACCTATATTTTTTACGTTTTTGAAAGAAAAGTGTGTTCATTGTATAAAAAAATACTCAACTTTCCAGATGACATTCAGCTTGCATTAAAAATCAGAAATACAGCAAAACACACTATGGGCTTTTTCAAACTTTGTTTGACTTGATTAAACTGAAAAACAGGGGTTGGAGCTGGTGGAATCAAAGAGTTGCTTTAATCACTGCAGCAAGATTTTTTTCAGAGTGGGCTGAGTGTGTGAATACTCTCCACTTTCCTGCTCGCTGATTCTGTCATGCTACAGTTGGCTTAATTATAGGACACGATCCACACTACTTCTTTCCTTCGCCTCACGTTGCTTTTACCGCACAGTTACAGAACCTTATTAAATCTCTTCACAGTCGTTTTCCATATCTCCCCTGCTCATCCCCGCGCTCCTCGACTCTGGTTTGCAGATGTAGCACAAAGCATGCTGTGTTGAACTGCTGCTTGTTCTCTGAGAAGCAAGCCTTGCTTTCTTAGCTGGAGAACATAAGTGTTGACCCCGAGACAGAACCCTTTCTCCCCTACTGTGAGTGACAGGCGTGCTTGAAATGTGGACACAGGACCTTGTTGCCCCCGATGGGAGGGAAGGGGCACGCACCCT
The DNA here is from genome assembly GCF_037954325.1 of Fistularia commersonii. Taxonomy (NCBI): domain Eukaryota; kingdom Metazoa; phylum Chordata; class Actinopteri; order Syngnathiformes; family Fistulariidae; genus Fistularia; species Fistularia commersonii. Next base: position 9,951,794 of record NC_141296.1, read on the forward strand.
CACAACACCGCAGTCTGGGTGGGCTCAATCACGGAGGACACCTTCTACTTGTGGTACAGTACAGGAAAACATCTCAAATGTGAAACAGCATATTGTGTTACGGTGAAAGCGCTGTCCGTTCAGTCTGTGCGTTTTACCGGTGAAGAACCTGAACCTTGTAAAGCCTTGAAATTTGTCCGCGCCGATTGAATTTCTTGTTTCTTTGCTCGGCAGATTAAGCCCGGTTTGTAAAACAAGAATATTAAATAATCAAATGTCGATTTTGGCCATTGAAGAAGAGCTCCACACTCAACTTCGCCTATCCATAACATCAGATTAAACTCAAACTGACTCCGCTATTAAAATGAGCCCACTCTCAGGCCAAAATCATTAGTAAAGTAATCCATCAGTCAAACTCTGACTTACTGACCCAAACCACAATGTTAGCCAACACATATGTTCCCTCAGCGTTCAGAAGCCATGAATGACCTTATCGGTCAGGATCGGGAGGGGCCGGCTTTACAGACGACAGTTAATGAGTGATGATGACTGGATCCACCGAAAAATAGAGATGTGTTTATGACGGAGCTGATTTGTAAAACTCAAAGATAACAGGACAAACTTGTAAGATACAACTTTTTGGGAATAGGTGAAACCTCTCAATCATGTACACTCCTGACTTTTGACTGAGGATGATGGTTACACTAAACCAGGTTTTCTTTGGCTGGATCAGAAGAGGCTGCACACACCAAATACTTACAGTGCCAGGTGCCAGTCATGGTTCACTAATGTTTTTATAATGAAATTTGGTGAAATGTCAGTCTTCCATCTTCAGCATGTATACATATCTATGTATATTGAATTAGCCACGTTGTTGGCCCTTGAATCTTACAAACCCACTAAAAGCTTTAGATTCAAAGCTACATGAACAGTCCAGATGTTGGACTTAAATGTTGTATGGGAAATTGATTATATCAGTGCTGGCTTAAAGTACAGAAAAGAGTTTAATAATGGAAATAGAGTGTTTTACAGTTCACTATCAATAACATGCGAACTGAAAGTATTTGAAGTATATGTTGGGGGGGTTTGACCCTACTTTTCAGTAACTATGAAGTTGTGTGTGAGGAAACAAATAATCCCAAACAGGTCCAATTGAAGTGAAAATATTTTGGATCCATTTATACAACTGGGTCTCTTACAGTTGTACTAACGCCCTCTCTATGACTGTCTTTGATGCATCCAGCTCTGTGGTGCAGTTACATCCCATCAGACACAAACAGACATAATGTAGATATTGAGCACCTGAGCTACTGGAGCCACCACAGAAAGCAAGAGAGGCGATGGCATGGCAGAAAAACCAGCTCTATTTCGAGCCTTACGTGATGGCTGAGAGGGTTTCCTTGTAATCCCATCCGTTATATTTACTCCAAACCCCACACAACCACCACAAGGGCTTGAGCCCACCCCCTTCTCAAACAAGCATTCTGGATCCAAATCAAACGTCTCAAAAAGATGTGGGAGGGGGAAAAAAAAAAGGCTCATGATGCTGATCGGCGCTCAGAGATCAACAGAGGGCAAGTGCTCCCTCACCAACCATGTGATGTTGCTCTTAAGAGTTCGGTGAATCACTTTGTTCAAGCAGGAAGCCTGCCTCTGCATCCTCAGGGTCCAGCCAGCTCGGCAGCCTGTCAGCCAGTCAGACTCTTAAAGAGGCATTTAAATCTGTGCCTGCAGCAATCGGCTCACTCAATGACCTCTTTATTTGTTAAAATAGATTATTTTAAATAAATTACAGAGCACTTTCACTGAATAAACAGAGACTTTGGGGCTGCGGCCTGCAATGCATACTTACCACAGCCACAGAGATCCTAAATGACTAGTGAGCTGTGTAATCGCTTTTGATTTCACTGATAGGACTCTGATTCTTTGGCTAAAAGAGATGGAGCCATTGAGGAATCTGAAAGGCAACACCGCTAAATGGGAGGAAGGCAGAAAAGGTCTCATGTGAGGAATATGAACTTATGATGTTTCTAACCCCACCATGTCGATGGAGGAGTCCATTAAAAGAACAGAGGGGAGCTTGAGGGAGGCCTGTCATCTCAACCCCCGCCAAAACTGAGAGGTTTAACACTCCTTCAGTTTGGATGTATGCCATACCAGAGACACCACCCTGAGTGCAGCAAAAAAAAAAGGAGAGGAAAAGGATCAAACCTCCAGTCATCCCCTTCTCTCAGTTTCTTTTGTTCAGAGCACGCAAATACACCGCTGCAACCACAGAAACACAACATACGGAGAAGGTAAAACGCATCCGAAGGAAAACATATTTTTGTGTAACTCAAGGCAAGTCAAACTCCACCATTCAATTAGCTAATTTCCTCTCACGTTGCTGGTATGCAGCATTTTTTTTTTCTTGAAAGTGTTATACCAAAGGTGAGAAATGCACACTCTTACTCTGCTCTGCATCTATGTGTGGCTAATTTGGTATGGCAGGGTCTAGTTATGCCTGGATTACTGTTACCCCGAAAGAAATCTAGAATAATATAATGACAGGGGAAATAGTGGCGAACCAAAGCAGAGAAACCATGAAGAAATTAGGTTTGATTAACCTTATGAGTGCTTGTTTCAATTCTCACAGGTCTATTTATTTTTGAACATGTGGTTGACATTCCTTCAGCAGCACATTTCCCGGCACGTCTATTACATATAATCTGTAAGTGGTTCCAAAAAATAAAAAAAGCAACTGGATGTATATGTGTATACGTCATACAGTCAATTTTGAAAATCAACTTTCGAAACAGTAATAGTGCCGTGGCTGTTGTTCCTCAGGGGGCACGGATTATGAATTGTGTAAACTCAGCAAGATACTACATGCGGTGATGTAAATTACTCTGTTTATTATCCTGAATTAGTGTTGCTTATATGTAGCCTTTTTCTGATTTAATACCTTTGTGCAGAACTTTGATGAAAGCAACGATGAAAAAAATAAATTGTAATCAAGTCTTAAGAATTCACATGCGCATCAATTTTTTGTTCATTTAGAATGATCACATACATCTTTTTTTTTCCTCCTTGACTGAAACAAAAGAATGCTTATAAGAATAGATCATTCAGTAGAGGCAGTATTTCCAAATTCTGCTCCAGATGTTGTATCTAAAGTAAAAAGACATACACAAAGCAGTAATTTTGTCCAATAAAAGTTTGCTGAAAAGTGTTTTGAAATTGAAATGAAGGCATGATCATAAATCATAGCTACTTATCCTCTGGCTTTTGTTTGTCATCTTCAGCTTTTTAGTGTTTTTGTGTTTTGTCTCCATTTACTTTCAGGCTCTAAATTAAGACCTGTGTGGTTCTGCTCAGTGGTCACTTCACTAGACATCTGCAGTGTTTTTGCCAAGGGTTCCTGCTCTTCTGTGCAGATCGTTTTCAAGGACATTTTAAGCAGGAATCCAGCTGGTTTTATGATATATAAACTAATATATTCCACCGGTGCAACTCCTGTAATTGCAAATATGTTACGACTCTGATTTCCAGGTGTATATTGACAAACAGACTCACATATTAAGTATTTTAAGGCAATACTTGTATTATTACTGATTTCTTACCAAATTTGTGAGTGATGCAGTATATTTCAAATCCTTTTTAACAACTTATTTTTGTAATTACAGATTCATTGTCAACTCGTTCCTGGTTACTTGAAGTACATTTTTAACACGGCCTAAGGTGACCCCTTGATAATTACCAAGTTTTTCCAGTGGATTTTGCTTTTCCATGAGCATTTATCCAATTTTTCCTTGATCAAATCTTGTCACAGTTTTGTTTTGATTTACTCTCTGTTTAACATGTTTCCCTAATCATTTACAATACAGTAATACTATCCCTGGTTACTTTCCTGTAAATTGTTATGCAAGTAAAAATGGAAATTAAAGTAGGAAGTTGACAGTTATTTTTTTGTTTTTTTGTGTATTTGTTGCAATATTTTGTAACTCTAAATCAAAGCTGATGTTCAAATGATTTGAAATATTCATATTGCAGCATTCCACTCAAAATGTTTAAAATAATAATTCATGACATTCATAATCCGGGCAGTTTTCCCCATTTGAAATGCCTGAAACACCTGATTCATTGATAAAAAAAAATCCCCAATAATGCAGAGCCAGTTTCCAAAGTTGGGTATTGTATATACATGTCAGTATTCTTCCCAAGTTGAATGTTGACATCCTTTTGACATTTTCCAATCTCTATGCAAATCTAAATATGATGTTTCAGTGATATCTTTTCAAGCCACATTCATAGCTGTCATAAAAGGAGCTGTAAAAATAATTTTGTGAGAAAAAAAAAAAGCTTCAATTTGAGTAAGTTACTGCTTCGAGGGGATTTAAAGGTGTCTGGAAATGCCTTGCAGCTCTACCGCATTCCTTTGCAACCGGAAGTTGATATTTCCGGTTTGGCATCTCTGACTAGTAATTCTATGCATCAAAAAAATGAACCTTTCTGCCTGCAGCAAATGTATGATCAAATGACAAATCTCAAAAATCATCTGATGGCATCTAAACCAATAAAACATGTTACAATGGAACCTTATTATCCGGGAACTATATTCATAATTTACAATAAAACGGTTGGGGAAAAAAAGAGTTGCATAGCGCAATTGTCTTTGGAGCCAAACACTCCTGGTTCGATTCTTGGCTCCTCCTCGTGTGTCGAAGTGTTGGTGAGCAAGACACTGAACCCCAAACTGCTCCCCTGGCGCTGGTTGACGGCAGCCGACTGCTCATGATAGGTTAATTGCAGAGAATGAATTTCCCCATGGGGATTAATAAAAGATAAATCATTTACATCAACAGTGTTACAACTAAACTGAATAATTTTTCAGGCTAATTTCTCCTGCACATTTGTATGTTCTTTTTAGAATTATTTTCAGGATTTTGTAAGTGGAAAGTAGGTGAAAAGCACATTATCTTATATGTATCAACTATCATTTCTTTTACAATTTCCTTCAGGCTCAAGGAGAAAAAACAGTCAACTGTTGATCACCTGGCCATCAAATATGCAGGTGCCTTTATTTTGCCGAATGTGCGTGTGTGATTATGAATGATTAGAAGGAAAACTTAATTCATAAGCCATTAAGTGTTATGAATAGCAATTTCTGTGACTTGCTCAGTGCCTCTTTAGGGCCATTCTGAACGCAGCTCACAGAGCCAGCTCAGTTCTCCCTCTTTCTGGCAGCTATAATTGAGTGTAATAGCTGCGGCACAGACATAGGGAACCTCTTTGACACCTAGACCAAATTTTCTAATGAAATGATCAAATAAGCATCATCCAGCCCCGACATATCAAAGCCGCCAGCAGCTGGCAGCATGTCATACTCTGACATTTGGGGTTTTTAAACGCCACCAGGCCTGTTTTCCTGTGTCCACTGGCCTTGTATTAACACTAATAATAGGGAAAGGTCTACAAGGGGAAGAGATGCAGTGATGAATAGAGGAGACTTGTGCCAGCTGTTGAGGAGAAGACATTGGCTGATTACATCTGTAATGGGGGATGACAAGTTACCCTGCTGACGCTTATGTGTGGTTAAACATTTGCGTGTGTGTCATTGTGCGTGTGTGAGAGAGAGGCAATCTACAGAAATTGGAAAACTGAAGGCATCATTTCTTTGTCATATGTGATTGTAAACTTCTGTGTAAAGGTCTTTATTTGGGAATTGTGCCTTCGCCCAGGCAAAACACAGACAGAAAAAGGATTTGTGGAAAACTCTGACACTGGATAATTATGTTGTTTAGCTGTTTGCACCAGTTAGAGGTTTCTCTCTGGTTTTGCAGTACATGATTAGTGCGATTAATAATATTAAAAATAATTTTCAGTTCTCAAAATTCTTCAAAATCAAAAATGGTGTTGCTTTTTTTCCCATGATCAACAACTTTTGTTGAGTGGAGTGAATATTAAACTGTATTGGTGTTATTTCATCAGTGGATTAAGGCCTGAAGTCATCTTTATTTATTTAGTTATTCATCTCTTCGATGACGCTGCAGAGTGATATAGAAGGGATTGCATCCTCCTCTGGTTTTGTTATATCGAGGTATTCAAAGAAGCATGAAAAAATAATAATGCAAAGCTTTTCCTGGGAGAAAAACAAGGCAATATGTAGAATTAGACTCCCTCCTTCAAGGAGCTTTGTTGTCTGACTTTTTTTCCATGTCTTTCAACAGATAAAACACCAAAAAAGGATAGGGAAACTTGCAGAACTTCCATATAGATTAGATTCATACACTATCATTCCTTTGGCGGGACACAGATCGTTACAGAGGTCTGTACTATTTTTAAAGTTAAATTTTTTTTTTCCTCAGAAGGGTGTTTTAGAGTGTGTATGCGTGCGCGTCTGTTTGTTAAGGTGGAAAAAAAAATTGCAAGTGTCTAATTTTTAAACCTGTTATCTGACAATGAGAAAGCATTTGCTCTCTTTGTTCCAATTTCTTGCTTTTCTTGCAACTTCTTGGTCGAGAACCAATTAAATTAAAGCAAACCCAGTTGTTGACGCTCCTCTTCCTAAGTCTGACACTGAAGCCCCAACAGGAATAGTTAGACGTCTGTAGGAATCCCCACTGGAGCTCAGGACGTCGTCAGTCCACCGCTTGCTTATTTTTTATACTTCTTTTGGGACTGAACACGTGCAAAGTGTTCCCCCATTTTTTCCCCTGCTTGTTTAGTTTCATTTGACTTTCTGCAAGATAAGAACCAGATTTGGCTGCTGTAACAAGCAGCAATTGGGTGAGAGGACGCTGGCAGTCATTGGCTGAAAAGTCTTACAAGGATGGTGATGCAGTCTGCTCTATCTCTGCAAGCTCGCCCCTATTATGTTACCTTTCAAGTGCTTTGTCACAGAAGGCAGCGCAAGTTCCTCTGGTTTACTTCGCCTTGGGCTGACTCAATCAGCTTCGGTGTTGTTTTAAGAGACTTATATTACAAGTATGCGTGTGCATGGAGAATGTTTTGAATTAGCCCAACTCTGTTTATTTATGGAATATTTTCTGACACCTACTTACACCATTATCTTCCCCTTTCTTGTAAAGTCCCTAAGTACTGCCTCTTGAGGGGCCACATTTACTAACACCGTACATTGCTGAATGCAGCCATTTCAGTGCACTGTGAGTTGTATTAAATTAGCGGTATCTTGAAAATGACATTTCAATGATTTGTCCAAAAGAAATCAGGATAAGATTCACCGCAGCAAGAACAGTCAATAGTTGATTATTTAAAATTACCCAGCACCTGACACAACATTTCACTGTCTAATAACCAAATGTAGCAGAATGAGTTCCAAATGTAATTCGTTAATTCAGCGGAGGATTTGGATCAGCAGTGTTTCCACTGTCAGTTTGGCAAAACACGGTCAGATCCGGGCTTTGGCTCGTCTGCTGCCTTTGAAAAACGATGGCCCCTTCAAAGTTAATTTAACAGTCAATTTAGAGAAAAATTAATTATGTTGCTTTAAGTAGCATGAGAATTTGGTCATTTACTTTTCATTATTTTCAGTCAGCTGAACCTACACAAAGGTTCTATAAAGCGACAGAGATAATGTGTTAGAGGAGAATAGGGTTGTCCTAGTTGTTGTTTGGGTGCTCTGTGGTGCTACACTCAGTTTCAATAAATGCATGATTTAAATTCAGTGATAATCGTGCAAAATGATCAACAGTTTCTGGATTATGCTTATCTTATGGCTAACCACTGACCAGCACCTACCTTCTTTACATGTGAACTTCAACTTAATGCAGCAAGTTTCAACATATTTTTTTGGAAACTAGATCTAATCCGATGAAAGTCCAGTCAAATCAAGATATATTCACTTATTATAGAGCACTGAATTATACACACACCCTGGTACTTAAAGTTTTACAATGAGATATAAGGTCAAAGTTGTATACACCTCTGCCCTGAGACCTCCGAATTATAAAGGAAAAAAAAGACAATTAAATTCTCTTTTGCCTATTATAGTAATGGAGAGGTCCATCAAAATTAATCCAAAGTGTTTTCGAATCACATTTTAAATTTGTGTACCAATCACCTCTGACACCAAGGTATTGAACAAACCTGACTTACGTGAAGACATTTTGTACGAGCGAAACAGAAATGGATTGTGCGACTGCCTCGGCCTCTTCAACGTGAATCTATTCTTCAACCCAAGACAAATTAGACCCGCCGACTCCCTCTGTCGGCCTTTCATCAATCTTCCTATGGCCAATGTTTTTCTTAACTCCTGTTCGAACAAAGATGGCAGGGATAGTTATTGTAATTCTCATCTTTAACAGCCCCTGATTTGCCCGGGGCTCGGCACAATTAGGAGTTCAAATGATTTTTCACAGGTAGGGATTTTTTTCAGCCCTTCATCCAAACCCAAGTCTGACTTTTATTCCCGAAGGGTATCGGTTCGTCATTGCTGGACAGCAGACAGGTAAAGCCAGCCCGGGAATATCTGTGATTCTCTGGATATTGATATCCTCTCCCATCTCACTTGTCCTCTCTGTCTTTCTTTCTTTCTTTCCCCTCTCCTTTCTCACTTCACCATCTGGCACAGCTGCCAGGAGAGGGCTCAGCGTTGACCCCGTTGTCAAGGACACAGATGGGAATTAGGAAAAGTGGACTTGTTTCAAACAATTATAGAAATTACTTTAATATCTTAAAACAAAAAGACGGAGAAATATATTTATTTGACATGTTGACTGTCAGCTTGAATTTCCACTCCAGTGTGTGTGTTTTTCTGTGATAGACAAACTGCAGTAATGGACGATGGGGAGACTGTGTGAGCCAGGTGTGTTTTGTATTGGACTTAATCTTTCTGTTGGGGGGGTCGAGGCAAACATAAGCACCTGCCTGAGTCGTATAGAGGAGCGGGTCGCGACCCCTTACCTCCAACCCTGAAATAGACACCAACTAATAGAGACCCATCTGTTAAATTGTAATTAAATGTTACATGGCACTCTGAACTCAGAATGGTCTTTTTTCCCGTAAGCGTGCAGGATTTAGGCAGACGCTCCAATGACAACTTAATTTCATCACTGAGGAGCGGCGGTGAGTGTTTTTGTTTGAGCCTTTCCCTCAAAATACGGCTCTTATTAATGATAATTGGTAAAAAGGTGACACATGTCTGACTTTTGTTTATCTTACATTTTGGATAATTTGAGGCACACTTTTTCACAAGGACAAATTAAAATTGGAAAAACTCCAGCACAAAGTCTTATTTCATGCAAAAAAATAGATAAATAACCAATCCTTTGTCACGTTAGCACCAGGGCTCCAAAGACCGTTCACTTTATGTCTTACTTAAAAACTGGAGAAAATGCATTAATAGTTAGATAGAATCTCATCTTTATTTGACATTCGATAGCTATAGTCTGGAGAGAGAATTAGTGACAAAAATCTTGGAATGCCATGCAGAACTATTCCATTGTTATTGTTGTCATTGTTTTTGCTCAGTCACATCCAAGTCAGAGTGATATAGTTATTTCATAACATTGGACTGCTGTTATAAAGCTGTGTGCACTTTTGAAGACATAAGACATAAGACAGGAATACTTTTCATCATTATTTGGATTTATAAGAGTCCCTTTGCATGCTGGAAAGAATGTTTCTCTACATTTAGAGCCAGGGTGCATTTCAGCACAGATGCTTTACAGGCTTAAAGCTTGTAAAGAGCTTAGAGACTTTCATGTTTCTGTTTTGTTTGTTTGTTTGTCTGACTGTGGGACTAAATGGAATAAATCAAAACAACAGCAAATTGAAAAAATCAAAAAGTCAAAAATTCAAAATCTTTACCAGTATTATAAGAAAGGTTCAAGCGAAGACGGCACCGAAAAAATTTAAGAAATAAATGATCCATCTGTTGACAGTAGATTAAAAGAGGAAATAACTACAGTGAAGAGAAAAACAGCCAGGGGGAGCTGTGTTTGCAGAGAAGACTCTGTGTGTGTGTGTGTGTGTGTGTGTGTGTGTGTGTGTGTGTGTGTGTGTGTGTGTGTGTGTGTGTGTGTTACAACATCTTTCTTGTCCATCCACTGCTCACATTCTCATTTCTGACCGTCTCTGAAAACTTGGAAAAAAGGGGGGTGAAGGGACTCACATTTAAGTCTAATACCTTCCAAAAGACAGACAACTCTTCACCTGATTTCAAAGCCAAAGTCATGCACAAAGTACCGAAGGGCAAGCCAGGGATTGAGCTTGTCTAATGTTTCCAAAACGGCACACTGAGAAAGGCCCCATAATTGATATGTAGGACCCCAGAGGGCATGACTCCTGTCAGATCAGCCCAAGAAAAGAACTGCCAGAGCCACGTCCTGGAGGGAATAAGGAGTAATTAGCCCTGTTTAAACATTTCCTGATTTGAAGAACTTAAAGAGCAGGGCCACAATCACGAGAACAATAGCTGCTCACTTAGCAAACCCCTTTTACCTCAGAGTGTGGACGGTAACCTTTAGGGATATGGGACAGAGCAGCGAATCAGCCACCATGTGGCTTCACCAGCGGCTTGTTGAAGCAGCAAAGGAATGAAATTATGAGAAAAGGATTCTAATACTATTCTCAAAGTGCTCAATATATTCAGTGCGGTATTTATAAGGGGTGAAGCAGATGAAAAAAAACAATGCATTCTAAACACACCTACAAATTAAACCATTAAACTCTATTTAAAAGCCGTTGTTACTGATGGCCGTCAGTCTGATTAATGAATCAGTGTCCAGAGGCCTCGATTAAGCCATAATTAACCATGCATTAACGCTCTTTGTGATACTTGTGAAAGCTTTGCCATTAGATTGTGATTTTACAACATACATTTGGTGCAATGTTTAATTATTTTATTTAGCAACGGCACACAAATTGTGAACTCTTTTTAAAATGCAATTTCTTGCAGTCTGATATTTAAATTCAATGGTGATTTTTAATCTTTGCTTGGCTGACTTTGAATTTACTTATAATAGTTAACACACAGCAACAAACAAAAAGTAATTTGAGAAAGTAATAGGACTAAGTAATAAAAAAGAAAACAAAAAATATCTCTGGCCATATGTGAAATGTATATAACAATTTCCACAATAAAATCCTGACAAATGATTACAGTTTACTCAAAATCAGTCCCTCACGCCTGATAATACTTTTGTTTAATACTTCATTTTTATATGGCGAAATCTTATATTATATGGGAGTGTAAATTATTTTGTAGTTAAACCTCTTGTTTATATGATCACACTAACCGTTTTACTGTCACACTGTCTGAAACTGAAGTGGGAGCTTCTCACTTTAGCAGTGTGTGTTTCCATGCTGTGCCCTCAGGACAATAGTCATTGTGAATAACCGTTAATAATTAATATGGAGGTAAACACATACCTAATTGCTAACATCACAATGCTCATCTTACTGTAGAAAATATACACGCAAGACAGACTTCATATTTCTGTCAGAGATCATCATTGATATTGTCCTGTGGATTAGGACACACAACATAAAAGTATATAAGCCTTTCAAGGTCTACAAGTAATTGGCCTCTCAGCGCAAAATGTCGCTGGACTTATATCATGTTGAAGCAAATTGCCCTCTAATTAAATTCCATCCAAACTGTTTGCCTAGATGATCCCATGTCACTGACACTGCGGATTAGTGCAAAGCTGCCGTGTTTAACCTTTAATTGTAATTCCTTTGTCACGTAAACACACACTGCTCAAAGTTCATCTCGTGCTGAAACAGTGGAGAGACGGGGGAAGAGAAAGAACAAAAGGGCACAAAGGGATGGTGTGCGAACATATCAAAACCCATCTATCAAAACCCATTTAGATTTAAAAACCTAAAGTCTCCCCCATGAAATCAAATTATTGAATTTAAGAATAGAAAAATTTATATAGAAAAAAATAGAAAAATAGAATTTATATAGAAAAAGTAAAAACTCTGTGAATCAACATTCTTAATATGATTCAATACATAGTTACAGCATGAACTAACAAATCATTTTTAAGGAAATTGGAGATGCGGATAATATCCATGTTTTATTTACCATAAATAGGAAATAACTGCAATCATATATGGAAAGTGTGCAGTGCTACACACTACCTGTGTTTGGCTCTACTGAGGATAATATAAAAGGTAGATTGTATTTTTGGGTAAAGATGGTAAAAAATGTAACCTTTAACTTTCTTAAGTAATTAGTCCTAATCCTTTCATCCTTGCACTGATAATTTGGCAAAGATGCCATTAATAATTGAATAACGATATTAATAGTAATAATATTGATAATATTTACAATAAAGGTTACAGTTGAGTAATGACATGTTTTTTAAATCAAACTTTTGTTACCTTGACTTTTGCACTCACAAATTTTCATTGAATATTCTCAGACTTGAAGGACCAATACATGCCATACACCATTATTATTTTCCTATTTTATGTCCTGAATTTAGAAACTTGTAAAACCAGTGATTATCATCACTGAACAAAGTAAACCCAAACAAGTAGATAAAGTCTAAATATAAATGCCTTAAATGTATTAACTTGCTGAAGTACGGTCGGTAGTTTTCAAAATTGTATTTCACAATTTGGAACCTTTTTCGAAAATACAAGCAGAGTAGCTGCTCCTTATTTTCCATTTGCCAAGCCTTAAAACCTTTCTTTTGCTTTCGTCTGCTCCCTTCAGGGGTCGCCACAGCCTCCATGTTATCCTATTCTCTGCATCCTCCTCTCTCATATTAAATAACTTCATGTCCTCTTTCACGCCATCCAAATCTCCTCTTCAGTCATTTACTGTGCTTAAGATAGTAATCCACAATCCAAATATTCTCACCACGCTAGTTAAGTTTATCAATCAAAGCTTAGCTTATCGAAAGAAAAGTAAGTCAATCGATAGCTGGTACATTTGCTTAATATTTATCATCAGTGTATAAACATTTGGCTATCGTCTAGTTGGTGCTATAAGTGTTCATTAATTCTTTTACTGAGTAAGTGCTGACGAAAAGATGTGATGGCAAATAACTGAGTTGTAAATCTTAAACAAGGACTAAAACTACAGAAAGATGAACAATTTATCATTTTAATGGCTCTCAGATGATGAATTCATAACAGCTCTCCTCTTGTCAGCATGTTGTCTCTGATCTCTATCCTGTTTGTGTGATCTTGTCAAAAAGCCCACTGTTTTGTGTTCCCACCTGGCCGCGGGTTAGCAGGTCGCCAGGTAAGCATTTAACAAATCCTATGCCGGCTTGTCTGCTCCACTTAACACCTGACATGCCCTTTCCTTGCCAACCTTTGACCCCTGACCCCAGACTGACAACCCGGGAGATGACTCTGATACTTTCCTTTCTCTGCTCCTCTTCCCTTTTCTTCTCAGCCTATTGCTGAGTGCAGGAGCGGGAGACAAGGTGAAAGGTATCCAGGCCTTTTCTGTGAGGAGGATTGCACAGGTGTTCATGCCTACACACCTCTCAAGTTCAAAAGCCAAGGAGTCCTTAGCAACCAGCTAACAGTCAAACAATGCGTCAGCTTCTCCAGCCCAAGGCGACAGTGTCCACTGTTCTCTGTCATCCAAGCTAGGAAGCACAGGGCGCAGGGCATTAACAAGCCTGATCCAAACGCCTCATATACACACCATCTTCACTCACTGACAATGAAAATATACATATTAACCAAAGTGCCAACACCCATGTATGTGTTACATCATGTACTATTCAATCCCGCCCACAGCTACAAATACATAGCCAAAAACAAACATGTGTGAAGTTTTTAAAATAAACTCTTTGAACAGATAAAGTTATGCTTATCTAACAAAACACCCTTGTATCATGTCTGAATCTACCCTTCATGGCATTTTTTTTCTCACCTGCTTGTCCAATATTTCTCAGCTCCAGCAGGTTTATGGGTTCAAAAATGGGAGCTGGTCCAAGCATTACTAGTAACATTAGTGTCAGTAATTTAATGCGCAGGTGTGAATGGATTCTCAAACAAGCTGGGAGGCCCCCGGCTAGGCCGGCGCAGGACCGCCAGGGCCAGCGGCAGGTTTACATAAATACGCTGTTGAGCAGACATGTCGGCAGCTGAGGCCCAATATGGCTGCTGCTATTTGTGTTGTGGCTTTGAGAAGACGCAGAGGAGAAAGGAGCTGGACTCAGCTGTGTTTTCGAGTAGAAGAAGAGAGGAAAGAAAACTCACGGGGAAAATAATTGGAACCTGAAGAGATGCTACATGTGTGGGCAGCTTGTGATGCTTTTTATATCATGTGTTGTTGTCTTGAATGTACACCTTCATCATCGGTTGATAGAGATTGGTTGTGAAATCGTACAGCGACCATTTCATGGCCCCATTGGGCGATGCAAATAAGATATGAGCACTGCACTGATAAAAACATTATGTCTTAAAATCATATCCTCATATTGTTACCAAGTGCAGGCTGCTTTTGGTTCCAGTCGTGACAAAGCAATGTAAATCTTCAGTTGGAGCTGTGTGTTGGTTTTACCTGTAAGTGTATATTATATTATTACTATTTTCCTAGTGATGCAATTTATTCCAAACTTAAACTGATTTTTGTTAATTCCGCATAAAGCAGGACAGATTGTGAAAGATGACAAAATTCACAGAGACGAGGTGATTACTATCTGTATCCAGGTAAGGGTGAAAAACTAATTGCAACAATGTCCACAGGCTTTAAATTATATTACAAATGATAATTGGGAAAAAATTGACCTCTGCTCCCAAATGCATTGCAGAGAAGAGCTCTGTGTAGTGAATTTACTTTCATTTCACAAGGATAAATGAGCATTTTAAACTTTATGTTCCCAAAGTTCTTACTGAAGTGAGAAGATCTATTATTATTATTATCAATCCATTCATCCAGCCATCCCTCTTTTGTCACTCATCTTACAATTAGGGTCGCAGGGGGGGTGTTGGAGTCTATCCCAGGTGTCATCTGGCGAGAAGCAGGGTAAACGCTGGACTGGTCTCTAGTCAATCGCATGGCCACATACATAGACAAACAATTGGGGCAATTTTTCCCATTTTTTCCAATTAACCTGCATGTTTTTAGTCTATGGGGGGAAGCCCACGCAGACACGGGGAAAACATGCAAACTCCACAGAAAAAGGTCCCTTTGCTAAAGGGCCAACCACTGTGCCAACGTGCTGCCCTTTTGTTATCGCCATCATCATCATCATCAATATTCATCATTCTGAGATCAACTGGCGACCAGTCCAGGGTCCACCCTGCCTCTCGCCAACTGACAACTGGAATAGGCTTTAGCGTCCCCCGCGACGTGTTGTTGTTGTTGTTGTTGTTGTCATTATTATTATCATTATTATCTTGCGTCTTTGCATCACTGGATTTACAAAATACCAAAAGTTCTCATTTACTACTGTTCATTTCAAACAAGATGATTTTAAAAATGTTATTGCTCAGTGTACATGTTTTAACTCATCTTGTGTAGGTTATACCCTATCCCCGTTAAACAATAAAACTAATACTTATGTTGAGTATGATTGATCCTTCCTTTACCTTTTACATCATGAAGTATTTGATTTGGTATATAATGGGGAAGAATTATAAACAAAAGGGAAGAAAACAATATATATATAGACATTTATACAACAACAATATAAAGAGACTCAAACAACCTGAAAGACAGACGGAAGACAAATTGCGGTTGGAGGAAAAGCCCCCAGAGGCTTTACACAGTGAGTCCTCTAGGTTGCAGGAACTAGGAGTCAATGAGGGAGTGAGCAGATGCCAGACAGGCCGATCAAGGATGGCGTATGGATTATGAGTTAAGCAGAAAGAGTCAAAAGGCGAGGATCACTTTCAGCTTTTCTTTCCAAGCTGCCACATTTTCCTCATGGATGCCCTGACAGTCAGTTTAAATGCTGATTCCCTCAGGCTCACAGCCAAAGGTGGTATGACAAGAGTACACTGCTAAGTCCAGCAGTAAATCCCACAGATTCCCCTGAAGCCTGAAAGAGGCACCTGCAGGTTATATGATACTGTATATTTCGTCTGAGTCAATGAGATCAGGTAGACGATCACTACATATTTTCTCAGCTTCAACCCAGCATACAGTAAAGGATTCGTTTACACTTATTTTACTGCAAGTAAAGGGGACAGAGCGTGTTGGAAGAAGAAAAGAAAAAAAATGCCAATTTTTGTCATTTACTTTGAGAAATTTTAAGTCGTCTGCATGATACTTCTGGTGTGTCTGACCTTTAATAAAATGCATTCCAACTAGCTACTAAACATATCCTGTCACATTCAGAGTTTGTTAGGATTTTTTCAGGGCATGGAAGTTGTTGTTGTTTGAATGAAAACCAACATTTCTTAAAAATCTGTTTTTTTGATGAATATTAAATCTATGTGAGCCATATAATTGGATAATCAACAAAACAGATAACCTACATCTTACAAGAGGAAATAGTATCCATTTGTTTTGCCATAAAAGGACTTTGTGCTGAGAGTTTTTTTTGGTATATCCAATTTATTGATGAACACCAACAAGTGCAGTACTTTGAATGTAACATATCCTAAAGGTAAACAAAAAAATATCCAATGACAGGCACCTCTGATTTACTGTTGAGTACAACCGCAACTGCCAACCGCAATTTAAATTTTAAAGTACAAAAGCATTTACATGACATACTACGTAATGATGTTTTTTTTTTTTATTGTAAATAAAAGACTTGTGTATTTAAGTTTTTTGTGCAAAGGATAATGTAAATCAGAGTCGATCAGGTGTAACGAAAGTGCGGCCTCTGAAGATATAAAGCCCACTCCTCGTAAATTGTCCATCACCCCGGCAGTTCCGTACCAGAGGAGCTCACATGATAGTGATGAGAAGGGCACCGCAAGCTTTGTTACTCGTCCCTCATTGTATTTCTGTCTTTGGTGAAACTCTTAGAGTGGGAGTGCAGAACCCTATCCCCCACTCTATGAATAGCAGGGCAGAACCGGGGGGATAACAATAGCGGAGAGCTTGGGTGTTCCCTGCATCACACACTCTTGAGACCAACCTTTGGTTCATCCCAAGTCTCTCGTTAAATATTAACTCTGCTGTCACTCAGCAGCACCAACTTAGCCAAACTTGGATGAGGCACAATTCTCACAGCTGGTAGGTTTGCTGCTATCGCGTTAGATGAATCAATGAGGTCATGAGGTTCTTGCTGTTATGTGCTTTCAAGAGACGCTGTATCAGTTCATAAGTCACATAAAAAATTAAAAGAAGACATATGTGTGGTTTTGTCAAGGACAAAGTATGTCGAAATTAGCCAACCATTTATGACCAAAATCAAGTACAATCAAAGGAATCCTACAATCTGTAATGTCGTAGAAGAGCCATCGGCGTCATTATTTTTGCAAAATATTCTCAACCACATTCATCAAGGAAGGGGCAGCAAATAAATTTAAGACTGCTCTTCATCTTATCGACACACTTCGATGCCAGGCTGAATATACAGGACTGTCTCAGAAAATTAGAGTATTGTGATAAAGTTCTTTGTCTTCTGTAATGCAATTAAAAAAAAAAAAAACTTGTTCATGATATTGTAATATTTTGAGATAGGATTTTTGAGTTTCTTAAGATGTAAGCCATAATCAGCAATATTAAAATAATAAAAGGCTTGCAATGTGTCAGTTGATTTGTAATGAATCCAGAATTTTTGACATTTTGGTTTTTGTAATTGCATTACAGAAGATAAAAAACTTCATCACAATATTCTAATTTTCTCAGACAGTCCTGTACATCACAGCTGATCTATTGTCAGATTGTGGACAAAATCCCAACTGAGGCAAAATCTATCAATTATTCCTTTGATTTCATCCATTAGAGAAGGATAAACACCTTCATACTAAGATGAATCTATGCACACAGGCGATCACAATTTGTAGATGAACCATTCATTCACTACAATGCATCACGGACTCACGACTATGGAGCCATGCAGTTGCTACTTTCTCGCTTTTTTTCCAAGGTGTATTTTTTGCTTTTTTGCAAACCATTTCCATCATGGCAGTCATTACTTCCAATTCTAGTGGTAACCAGAGTGACCTCCAATCAATTATCAAATATCAGTGCACAGTAGTTTTATTTAGCTTATGGAATAACTGTTACTTGATGGTCAACTTGAGATGCGAGTCGAAAGAATATTTAGTCACATTTTCAGTAAATTAGAATAGCAGATTTATATTTGGGCTTTTTATGTGCAGATACATGATACTCCTGCACACACTGATTTTTTTTTTGTGAAAGGGTATAAAAGTGCTTCAACCATTTAACATTAATGTATAGACAATTTATGTGTTTATGGGTGAGGATACTGTGAAGAGAAACACGCAGTATTTGTAATCTTTGTTTAAGTGTTTAAGAGTTTAAGAGGTTTAAGTGGAAAATCAAGTATAGGAGTATTCTGGGCTGAGGACAGACTTAATATAGACTTCAGATATGTTGGAAATGTGTCTCTTTGCAAAGATTGTTTCCCATTTGGCTGTAAAACACTGATAATAAGAATGTGGCAAAAACAAACACTTGTAATAGACGGATTTTGACACACGGAATGACCGCAGAGGTTCAGGTCGCCGCCATTACTTTGCTGGTTGCCAGCCAGGGTATTCTCCCTACATACTAAAATTATACCAATAACTTTATTCTCCATCTGTCATTTTGACAATTTCAATAAGTGAAAAGCTGAAGCCCTGGTCAAAAAATAATAAGCATTACAATTAGCCATTAACACACAACCTTTTGTTTAAAAAAATTAGCTTGAAATATTGCAGTGGTAATTAATAAATTACACCCGGAGCATTTGCACGGAATTTACTCTCTTTGGTCAAATATCTGCCAGACCAAAAAGGATTTTTGTCAGTTTAAACCGACAAAAAGAAAATAGAGGTATGCAAACTACCGCGGATTCGGTTCACAGCTTCCAAATCCCCATCATCTTTCTTTGGCTGTGGATTAATTCCTTTCAGATGGCTCTCCTGTGAATTAGTTGAATTGAAGAGGAAGACAGATGAAAAAATGAATAAAGAAACTATTCCTTACAGCATCCCTCCACCCCAGCTTCAGGCACAATTTCTGAAGATTAGTCACCAGATACTGTACATATTAATGACTCCTATTAAAAGGATATTACGTATCATCAAACTGACTGCAGCATGATTTAATTTGCACACCACTCAACGTAACAGTGGAAAATATACCTCTTGAACCTGTCAGAAAAGCTCTAAGTGGTGTCAAGTCCTGTCAGGCGAACAAAAAGAGAGAAAATAGTTTTTGCAGGGCCAATCATAGTGATAATGTTTCATCTGACATTCTCCTTCGAAACACCTGAGACATGTGACTTTTGCGGCGAGAGGATTACCTCTTATGGAGTTTAAAGAGGTTCCCATTGTCCGAGACCAGGAATATGAATAACCAAAGAGCTGGCACGGCTAAATGGGAAATACATAGGCAGGGAGCTGACAAAAAGATTAGCTCATCATAATATATTAATCGGTAACACGGTGACGTTGCACCGGATGACATTCTTCATCAAAGTCACCACTGACTTTGAAACACCGCTGTTGGCCAATTTATGAATTAGTGATTTTCTTTGCAATTTTGACTCAATAATTCAGAAGATAATCGCCCCAGCTTAATTGACAGACAAGCATAAAAGATTTAAGGTTCCTCTTAAGTGCAGCACATCAGATGCCACTTATAATGATGACAGATGGTTATTTGTTGGGTTGGGTGTCAGATGCAGAGGCTTTGTCATATTCACACTTCTCACTTGTGAAGGGGCAGATCAGGTTTTTCCCTCTCAGAGCGTCACATAGTTTCTCTTTTTCATAGGCCAACTGTGACTGTGGTGAATTATTGAGACATTGCAGGCTGATGAAATGTTTTGTTTGGGTTCCTTTTAAACTAAATAGATTCGATGAAGTACCACTGTGGAAAATGTCTCATGTTACTGGTAATTACAAGTTGAAGATTTTACTGTTAAATGCCATATTACACAAGGTCTGCCACTGAACTTAAAAAGTCATCAGAGTAATAGCACATGAATCAGTTTTTGATTCATAAAACCTTTTACTTTCACTGATTTATACTTTTTCTCTTGTTTAATGAGCTTGTGAAAAAGGTGCAGTGTATCCTGGAATTTCTGCAACATCTAAATGTATTTCATTCATCTTAAGTCAATATTAACTGACTGACATAAGGTGAAATTTGGTTCATGCTAGAACTGTAATAATAACATGATATATATCAGCTGACAATATGAGAATTTAGTCCGATTCACTAATAATGCTTTCTTTCCAAACAATGAATACAATTAATGTAAAATGAACAATCATTTTCTCATTCATGTCTGTTCATTTTGATCTAACTAGTAAATGAATAAATAGTATATTGCTAAAGTCCTTTTACTGTTAATTAAATTGTAATACCATGTTAATTTATGGTCAAATAAAGGTAGGACATTTTAATTTAGATATGTCCACGTGTGATTTCTAATTTACAATAAATGTGATTTTATGGCATCTATTAGGTGATTGTATTTTCTGAAGTGTTCGGTTTGAAGGTTCCTGCCTTTTTTAATACTTGTAACATCTTTCAGTGACACGGGAGGATCTGTCTGATTGACCGATTTTAATGTAGCCTAAATGCCCATTATAGCCTAGCCATGCCCATAGATCATTCAGACTTTTGTATTCATGTAATATTGCACATTTTAAAAAAATGCTACCTGTATGTGGTTTCTGATGCAATGCAATCCTGGTCTACACACATATATGTAGAATAATGTTTATTTAATTTACTTTTATTCGACAGCCCCACTCTTAAAACAATAACATTCTGTGAGCTCAACACTCAAAATTTCTCAAAGTAAAATGAAGTCAACCAGAAATGTCATAATTTGTCTTGAACTTTGGCCCATCAAGTTCACAAAACTTAAGAGACTAACCTTTTTATGAGCTCTACGCTGCAAATGGGTTTGAATACCTTGAATGAGGCTGTGGTCAATTATGACAACAGCAAACAATGATTTGCTTTTTCTGGACTCCATAATAAGACACAAGAAAAGATCTGGCTGACTTTCTTTTGAATCATACATGAAACATATTGTATGACTTCGTAGGAATGTAATTAGTAGTAGTAGTAGTAGTAATATGAATGTAACTTTACCGCTAGAAAGATTAATATCATCATTGATGCTGTTGTTAATCTCCCTGTAAAAACAGGATAAGACAACTTTATGGAACCATAAAGAAATTGTTTCCTAGCTTTGGCCCTCAGCTTGAAAGAAAATAGAGACATTCATGTGGGCTGAGGCAAAGCTGAAGTTTTGAATAAGAAATAAAGCAAACATCCAAAAGGATACAAGTGGATTCCGTTAATGATGTTTCCATGTGTATGTGTGAGTGAGAAACATGCCTTAAAAGCTCTGAAAAAGGAGAGAGGTTATGAACAAGTATTGCTATAGTGTGTCTATGAAAATTTAAAAATGCTTTGTCCATTTTGATCATATGGAGGTTAGTATTTAATCCATAGTACTCAGGTGATCTCAGAATTGAAGAATTGAATTAGAATTCAAGCTCACAAGACATTGCAACAAAGTTTCTCAGGTAATATTTCATTGTACTGTACAATATTATTTCCATGGCCAAATGAAAAGACAGACCGTAAACAATCACAGAAGTGAATTTTTATTTATTATTATCTTTAATAGAATTTGTTTTTTCTTTCATTCATTTTTATGCTTATGCCAGGGAGACAATTGTCAATCTTTGTATTTGTGGCTATTTTGTGAGATTTTCAAAATTATTATTTATTCTAATTATTATTTTTAATCTGAAAAGCTATGTGCCTTTGACGACAAGAAGGGCACTTGACTTCTTGACGTCATCTTTAAATCATATTTGGTGGAGATTAGTACCTTCTACACAAAAGTCCACGTTTACGAATTTATTGCTAATTTTCCCGCTAAATATTTGGACACTAAGATGCAAAATTAATGTTTAAAAATCCCACTTGATGTCCAATAAAATATTACATTTATTCATATTTATAAATTAATATATATTAATAAAGATATATATCTTTTGACCAGGACTGTTGTTACATTGGTTATGTGAATCTGAATCACCATTAATTGGTATAGTTAAATTCTATATCAACAGTAAAATCAGTAAAAGCTTTAAATATTCAAAAATGAATTAAAAAAAACCTGCCATTTACACAGCTCGAAAAGAAACATAAAAATGCAAAAATTAAAAGCCTATTTAGGTAAAGTTGATTTTTTGTGAAGCCAGAGTAATGATATTTCTCCTGCAGAGCTCTGGACAGGGTAGGCAATATCAAAAAGCCCTGTAACTCTCCAGTGTTTGCTTGTAAGTGGTGGGGAAAGATATTTGGCTTCAGAGGACCAGAGGTTGCAAGAGGAGACATAGTGATAGAGCTGGTCTGTGCACTAAGAGGGGCTTTGTGAATGAGGAGAGTTTAAACTAGAAAGAGAGCAAGATGATAGTTTACCACAACATGAAAATGGGCTCCAAATATACTTCGATCTGGTAGCGACCTTTGGTACCAACTTTGATTTTGTGCATTTGAGATAGAGAAAGTCAGCTTGCATCTATAATTCGATGTTTTTTGCAGCAGTTAATGAGAGTGGGGTGGACATTAGATTTGGATATGGAAGATATATTTATCTAAACAGGAATGAGTATAGCAGGGATATTAGAGGGCCTCTATGATGATGCAGGGAAGTAGTGAGTATGGAATGAGGTTGTGAGCGACACCCCGATACAACCTATTCATCTGGCTCCTCACATTATCTGTGCCCTTTTGGTTGCCAATGCTGCCCTAGAGTACCCAAATAGTTATTTCTTACTACTTTTTTCTTATTTGTAATGAGATCCTAACTTGCGATTTATTAGTTATCAGTTATCAGTGTTTTGAACAAATTAACTTTTCATAACTTGGAGCTGTAGTTTCATGTGATAAGTAATTTAACACTACTTTTATGAAAGTTTGATCATATATAGCAGGTATAGACAAAAGGTCTGACAACAGTATGACTAAGAAAATGACAGGTAGTGCACAGGACTAGCAGCGCCAGCAATATATATTTGACATATTGCGTATTTTTTATGATATATTGACATATGACATATATATGACATATATATGACAAAATACAGTCAGCCCATGCCTTTGCCATCTTTAACAGCCCTCTCTGCTGACACCTCTACTAACTGGAAATACAAGACCACAGACCACAAAAGGTAATCTAAAGCATCTCACGCTTTCCCCTCACTATAGCAATTAACCCTCCTCTCAGCTCCCTGTCCAGCAGCACCAACAGAGCAGCCTGGCCATCAACAGACACTTTTCACAACAATCTACACACAGGAACATGACCCTCACCAGTCTCTTTCTCCTTTGTGACAGTTTTCTCTTTGCCACTCGTCTTTCCAAAGAATGGCAGGCTGCCATTTCTTACACACACACAAATGTCATCACATTCTGTAATGGCTCTATGTCTCAATTAAAACAGTTTGACAGATCACTGTGAATAAGGTTTACTTTTCATTTCCATGTCTAATATGGGAAAGAGAAAAGTGTTGATTTGCAACTCAAGCAGTTGAACTCCGTAAATCAGGCACCACTGTCCATAGCGCGCTTCAAAGAAAGAAAAAGATGTATTAACTCTTAGAGGCTATTTAATGCAGGTCAAGAAATGGAAATTAACTAAACAGCCAACAAAAGCATGAGCAGTTCTTTGGCTTGTGTCATGAAAAAGGCAGCCCTTAAATCAGATGTGAACAACCCTGCCTTGTTCAGATACATCTAGAATGTTTCTAAGGGTGAACCATTGGGGCAGTGCAGGGCCTTTATTTCCATCAATAATTTCCTCCTCTTGGCTGATGACCTTCTAGCCCTCAGAACAAGCTGGTTTTGATTAACAGTACAGTGTATTCGAAGTCAGACATGCAGGGTTTGTGACGCTGTGATGGATACTCTGAAAAAAATCACACCATCCAGGCTTTCCACACTGCCCCCATTGTGTTTGAAAGAAAAAGGGAATTCTTACATCACCTTATATTATATCAAGAATTTCGTCCTGCCCAGTATGAGCTGGATGATTCTTCCAACATGCAATCTTTTGTTAGTGGCATCCCGGTTTAAAGAACATTGTCTTTCACCAAAGTACTGTCCCAACATATTTCTTGAAACTATTTTAAGGAAATCTCAGTGATTGAAACATTTTGGGACTTTTATGCATCCTGCCAGGTCCACATTTGACTATATATTGTTGTTGGCTGATACAGCAGGGTGGTGTTGTGATTGGTGTCACAGTCCTTAAACTAGAAGGATTCAGTTCAATTCCCCTTGACAGCCCAAATCCACCCTGGTGAGCGCCGTTCAGCAGATATGGAATTCCAACCAGCCTCAAGGATGCAGTTGTGAAGTGGATTTAACTAACATCGAACCTAGAAAAACATTCAAATCTAATGTCACTCAGCACAGCATTGCAACTGTAAAGCCAAGTTTATGTTCCTGATGGTATTTTGTTGAAGGTGGTGTTTATTTTGCTTTTTTTAACATTCAATGATTGCTGTAGTAAGAACCCCCGATTGTAAAATTCTGCTTCTTATGAACCACTTTTTTGGTGTAAT
Organism: Fistularia commersonii; assembly: GCF_037954325.1. NCBI lineage: Eukaryota > Metazoa > Chordata > Actinopteri > Syngnathiformes > Fistulariidae > Fistularia > Fistularia commersonii. The sequence continues at coordinate 9,976,436 of NC_141296.1, forward strand.
GTATGTAGTAAGTCTTTGCATATACCCATCTGTCGTAAACTGGCATTCTGGATTATATTGCATTATCTCACTGGTACCTGAGGAAATAATTTAAATTTTTTATACTTTATTAATCCCACGTGGGGAAAATCCTTCTCTGCATTTAACCCACCATGGATGAACCATGAACAGTTGGCTGCCATCTATCAGCGCCAGGGAGCAGTTAAGGGTTCAGCGTCTTGCTCAACAACACTTCGACACATTAGGAAGAGCCGGTAATCGAACCAGGACAGTTTGGTTCCAAGGAAAATCGCTCTACCCTTGCATGTAAGTACGTTTTGGTTTGAATGCAGTTTGCAGGAAGATCAGACCATATGATAGGATCCTGATGTCATTTCATGCTGCTTTGGTAAAATGTTAATGGCTGTGTTGCTTGCTTGTCAAATCACTTTCAGTTTCTAACTTACCATAAATAGGGAGTGGCGATTGTGAAGGTACATCATGAATTTGGAATCTGGATACCATCTTGGGATGTTAAAACTTTTAGCTGGGGGTAAATTATATAGGAAAACATTTTCTTTTGTCCAGAAATTCTCTGAAATTTAGTGTAGCTGATTATGGTTGTCTTTTCCAGACTGGCAACAGAAAATGAATGATGGTGTGCACCACGCGGGTCTACATTTCAGATAGTTCTCAAATTTTGCTACAACCCAAAACGTTCAATAATTTCACATCAAATTCAAAATCAGTCACAGTTTTCCATTTACCACATATAGCAACTACAAATACCCTCAAAACAATGCTGAACTTCAGTAATTTTATATATTTGGACAGTATTTAGACTTTGCACCTCTTTGAATTACATCTGGCTCTGATAAAAGGTTCTCAATAGATCAGATGGAATCATGTTTATCTAGTTAAAAAATAAATTAAAATGGATTTCATTTTCTTTCTATCATTAGTCTTTCATGGATCCAAAGGTAGGTTTTCATTCAGCTTTGAAGCAAACAAAACTATGAATGCCACCCTCATTTTTGGACTTTTCTTGCACCCTCAGTTTAAAAGGTCTCTTTTAGCTATGTGAACTTGAGTCACGGGAGAGATGGAGGGATGTAAGCTTGAAAAGGCTGTGCAAACAGCTGTCTGGCCAGCCAGCTCACATTGAGTGCAAGCTCTGACTGTAAATTTTACAATGATTTTACAAACTTGCTGCGGTTTATGTACCCATTGCATCCTTGTCTTTGTAACAGCAGACCAGCGCATTTTCTTACTTTGCTGGTTGTGTCAAACTTATATATCAAGGTACTAAACATGGAGATCCAAGTCTAATATGTTAAAATAGGTTAACATAGATAGTTTTTAACTTGATAAAAATGACAATGTTTTTCAGAATACTTCTTTCTACAATTGATTGCTGCTGATGCTGAAACGGCAATTCAGGGCCCCATTCCTAAGACTTGTGTTCTGGGAGTATATAATGTGTCTTGAGATACCAATTGATATCCCACCAATGCATGATCACAATAATAAATTGCTATTTACAATGTACGGAAAAACAAAGGTTATATGTATGTATTGCTTTATCTTCTTTTTGGCTTTTCCCTTCAGGGGTCGCCACAGCGAACATCTCCATCTAACCCTATTCTCTGTACCCTCCTCTCTCACTTCTAATTTCATGTCCCCTCTCACTACATCCATAAATCTTCTCTTTGGTCCTCCTCTAGACCTTCTGCCTGGCAGCTCCATTCCATCTTGGGTTCAATTCGCTTATTGGTTTTGGAACAAGTTCTACATCAGATGCCCTTCCTGACGCAACCCTCTGCATTTATACGGGCTTGGGGCCGACTCAGAGACACCGGCTTGTGCCCCACTGAGGCAGCATTGTGTGTGTGTGTGTGTGCGTGCGTGCGTGCGTGCGTGCGTGCGTGCGTGCGTGCGTGCGTGCGTGCGTGCATGCATGCCTGTGTGTGTTTGTGTGTGCGTGCGTGCGTGTGTGTGTGTGTGCGCATATTTATATATTGCCTAAAAGAATGTTATTGCCAGATTTCAAAAGTGTTTGTGCTTTGTTAACCATAAAACAGGGCAGCAATGAAGCAATGATGTCCCACTAAGAGGTGGTGGTCACTGATTCATTTACTGAGACACCTTAACTTGGATGTAGAATGCAAATGCAATGCAAGAAGATATCATGGGAAGTCTTTAGAGTGGAAACACCCAGCATTGGCTCATCAGTGAACATACCACTGGATGCAGAGTTATCCAGGGCTAAAGGGAGTATGCTGTGGATAACTATTATAATAATTATAATGATTTATCCTTTATTAATCCCCCATAGGGAAATTCATTCTCTGCTATTAACCAATTATGGATGAACCATGAGCAGTAGGCTGCCATCCATCAGCCAACTCCAGAGGAGTAGTTCGGGGTTCAGTGTCTTGCTCAACAACACTTCGACATGCTAGGAGGAGCCGGGAATAAAACCAAGAATTTTCGGTTCCAAAGATAATTTAGAGCAATCATCTTTGGAACCAAACATTCCTGGTTCGATAAAATACAATACCAGTGGTTGACAGTGAGTTAACAACACATGTGCCTCACTAGATATTAGCTAGTAATTATCCTTATCTAATTACATTCAGGGTTTTCAAGATCATATCTTGCATCAGATAGATCATGGAGGAAAGGTCGCTATGACTAGACCTTACAGACAATAGTGAAAAAATTAAAAAGATATTTGAACAAACAGATGCAATATTCAAAATGTAATCAAGATTAAAATATTTTGAAAATCAGGACCAGCATCACATGTGCTAGTCAAATATTCCTGTTGTTTGATAGTATTTGAGGAAATGCACACACACAGAAAGACAAAAAAACAATGATTAAAAAACTATTAAAAAATGTTGAAGAGACGTCTTTGATCAAATTAACTCAGACCAAAGTCACATTACTTTGTTGTTTTTTTTGTTGATAAATCAAAAAAAAATTTGAGATTCAAACTATTTTAAAATTAAAGGCTCTTTTCCCCTACAATGTATCCTTCTTATGACTGTATTTCTCTTTAGATGAATAAGTCCATTATTCATACACTTCAGCAAGTGATGACCAATTAGATTAACTTGGTTAATTTGCATCCATATTCATCATAGCTTGATCACAGCATAAAAGTCATTTCTGTTATCATGTAGAAATGTATAGCCACCATTTTGATTGACATGCTTTGGATATTCGCTCAAAGGCAAACCGCAGCTGCAAAGTGTCGCACCTGTAGCATGTTTTAAACCATTGCCCCACCCCTGCTTTAAGCAATACTGGAACTTCTACACAGAAGAAAGACACAATGTGTCATCTTTGGATGAATGTTTTTTTTCCGTGGACTGTAATGAATAGCACTTAAAATACTGAATGGATCTCATATCAAGTTTTGTATCCAAAGTAGTTTGGAGAACAATGACAGACGAATCACAAAGCAAAAGAAAGGAGTCGAGTTGAGTAATGATCCTGTAATCTGCCTCTGCATTTGTTGTCACTGAATGTATTAAATCATGACATTTATTTATCTTCTAGTATAGACGATAAATCATGAAATTCAACTCTGGTCCTAATCAAAAAAACAACTCAGAAGATATTCTGCACCACACATGATTTATACAGCCCTTAGGGAAGAAGTATCAATTATAAGTTTGGAAAATTGCACTGATCATTAGGTTAGTTGCAATGAGACAATGTAGTTACTATGTCATCACTGGAGATGATGACAAAGGTGCTGCAAAATTAGTTTAAAAGAAATGCTTATAGATTATTTTCTCCACATAAAATTGCATTATTACCACTGATTGGATTGTAAAATATAAAGTATACATGAAAGAAACGATCCCGATGTAACATTAACATTAAACACAACAGAAGTTGAAGCAATATATTCCTAAAAAGCTTTGAAAGGATCTCCAAAAACAAGGCCAGGCATTTTTCAAGGTGGCAGTAGTTCATGGATTTTATATGGCAGAAAGGAAAAACAAAAAAATAGAGTCTACTCTATTTGTACACCTTATTTGGATGGGAAAAAGAACATTTTTATGAAGAAAAAAAGCGCGTAAAAAGTAAAAGGATGAACGACTTCAGAGATGATTTTGGCAAGATACAATATCAAGTCCACAATGAAATTACTAGTTTTAAATTAAAAAAAAGAAAATATTCAGTGTGTGAGTGATCAGTTGTCCCAATTACAGTTGTATTTCATAAAAAATACAATTTGGCCCCTCAAAGCACAAGATAAGATTGAACCTTAAGTAAACCAAAGTAATAATAAAGTAATAATTTGATGGTGTGGATGTGCAACAATATTTGGCTTGTTGCTGTTTATCTACTGATTTTTTTGTTTGTTTGTTTTGTATATTTATCAATATTACTACCTTTTTTTATTTTGTAATTTGCAGGTAAGGGGGAAACAAATATTTGTTTTTGTTTATTCAGGTTTTTTCTAAATGGTCAATGAAGCAGTAATCCATTTAACTAAATTATTTGATCTTACACACCTTCCTGATACTAGTAAAGCATTAAGTTAAAGGTAGCCAAAGTTTGGTTGTTTTAACTAAATGTTTTGGGACACTTCAGACTGCATTCACGCACATGGCTGGACTACCTCTCAAAACAAATAGCAGAGACGGTCAGATTACTACGCAAACACAAACCTACATACAGCAGGCTTTCTTTTACTCTGTTCCATCACCTAAATGTCTTTTGGAAGAAATCAGTTGTTTGTCATAATGTTCTGATCTAAATCTCTTATATAAAATTATTATGCCTTCAAATTACTTTGACCAACATAGTGCAACCCAAATTTTAGTTACATGTCTTAGGATACTCAAATGTTCACATTTGGGATGTTGGGTCAAAATGTTTTAGCAAATTTAGTTGAAAAAGATACAAACTATATGTTTATGTATGTGGTAATATTGCTGTTCCAACTCAGTCTAAGTCCTTCTACAAAAACAGTCGCCTGTTGTTTTCATGGTGTTTGAAAGACAAAGAATATCATGTGTTCACTAAGGTGGCTCTTGCTTTGTTATAGCCCTCTATCCCTGCATGTCTCAAATCCAATACAAGAGCTATTCAGTTTAAGTGCTTTTCATTACAGCCCACCCAAAATAGCTCTCATCCTTGGCCTCGAAAGACAGAAAGACTTTCAGTTTTCTGTCCCCATGCCTCTTTTTCAGAATCTGTGTTTTTACTGGCATGTCTTTTTACCAGACCAACATACTATAAATATGACCTCTCTAAATGCCCACATCCTTGCCCCTAAAATAAATCATGTGCTTTTCAGCTGGAGCAGACACATGGCACCTACAGCAAGTCAGTCCGGTCTACCTACACAAGCTGCAGTCTGTAAATGGGACAACCAGAGATCGTAATCTCTCATGCTTGTACAAACTCTCACTAAAGCAGAGCTACTGACAACAGAGGACAGCAATCCTCTAAAGTACCCTGGGAACTCAGCACTGCTGGCTCACCTAAGAGTTCTGAAACTCTGGATGCCAGCGCGGAACCTGCCTTGCCTTGCCTGTCACTCCTCTTGCTGCTGGCTGGCTCGTCGGACTGTAAAAGAGAACTGGAGCCAGTGTCAAGACCTGGGGGACTGGAGCTCATCAGAGGGGTTGACTCAGTCCTGCCTACTTCCTCAACACTGCGGGTCTGGCACTCTGCACAGGTGGAAAACGGAAGAGGATGAGTGGGTAATCACAAGGGTGTTGGCCCAGTTCTACCCACACATAAAAGAAAAAAAAAAAAAAAAAACACTCAGCCCAAACCGTGGGCCTCTTACCAGCATGTTGGGACTGTCATCACAAAGTTTCAACAATAAGAAACACAGATGAGGAGGGTAAAGAAAGAAAGCAACAAGTCAGTGTCTATTGCCAGCACAAACAAACTAAAAAGTCACAGAAGAAGAAACTCTCTTCAGAAAAAAGTGTTTTGGTTTCAGGAGACCAATGCCTTTTCTAAGACTGCAATGTGTTGAGTAAACTTAATGTGTCTCAGTTGTTGACAAAACATTAACAAATACTTATAGTTTGTTCATTTACTTACCTCAGCAACTCTGCTGGTATGTTACCAACTACAGATTGAGCAAACAAAATTATATACATGGAGCAACAAAAGAAAGAGTTAGAATTATTCATTATGAATTTCACTGCTGTTGACTTTAGCCAGTCTGTCAAAAGTCTCCCATCAATGTCATTATGTGATATTCTTAGCTTCCGTCTTTAAAAGAAATGCCGGTATGGTGAGTGTTTAAGCTGGAAGCAGACTGCAATTGTTTTTTTTCCAAAAGCACCTGTCTAAACAGCAGCAAAGCCAAGGGAAAGTCTCGCCTGTCAGCTTTGGTGACAGCTCTTGACAAAAATTCAGCAGAGACAATTCCTAAGAAAGTCGCTGAAGCGCAACAATGCACGTGTGCTGGAATGACCCCAGCTGGGCTGCCTGATTCTCTGTCAAGTTTTTAGGTTGTTTGTTGCTTTCCTTTGACTAACATTGACATTTAACAACACCTGGATGTAGAGATTCCCATTAAGATGCTGTCTTTGTTTGGTTTGTCTCTGTGGTTTCAAATACACTTGATCCCCTGATGGTTTCAGTGACACTTAGTCATCAAAAAAGTGAGGGATTAAACCAAAATCCTCTTACAGTTGTGTGACAACAACAAAAGGACTGGACTAAGTAAGTAATCAATTAATACAGCTTACAACCATTTATAGACCTGTTTGTATCATCTGTCCAGAGCGGATTTAGGGGACATTTCATAGAGGAATCACTGAACAAAGACCAGGTGGCTCATTAGCTACCAAAGACATAGCTGAGACTGTAAAGAGGGGATCTCTAGGGTGGTCAAGTTTCAGACATTCTTAAATTTCAACACATGTATCCTTACTCTGTGATGCCCTTATCAGCCATCCAGTTCCCATCAACAGCAACTCAAATGACCACCTTAGGGCTAATTCGTCACGTTAGCACACCGGTTTGTGATATCAATGAGAAGGTTGCTAGAATTACAAGATGCAGTAACTGCCCAAATGCAGGTCATTTTAGCTGTGACACTAACAAAGGCAGAGTACGGAAATGTGTGAACATTTAAAGAGCATGTAAATTGTAAAAAAACAAACATTTAATTTCATGTATCAGAAATTAAATTGCCCTTCCTTGAGCTGCCATCTTATCGTGGTGGAGGGGTTGCATGTCCAGTGGTCGTAGGAGCTATGTTGTCATGGGCATTATGCCACTGGAAGGGTCACCCAAGGCAAACAGGTCCCAAGTGAGAGACCAGACAGAGTGGCTCAAAAGATCCTCATTAAGAACAATATAATTGGACGCAGTTTTTCCCTGCCCGGACATGGGTCACCGAGGACCCCCCCTTGGGCCAGGCTCAGGAACAAGGGCTAGATGGTGGGCACCTGGCGGCAGGGCCTGCACTCACAGGGCTCTGCCAGGCACAGCCCGAAGAGATGAAGTGGGTCCCTCTTCCCCTGGGCTCACCACCCATAGGAGGGGCCAAAGGGATTGGGTGCAGTGTGAGCTGGGCAGTGAGCCGAGCGGGGGACATGGACATGGACTGTCACCTCTCTAGTGGGGAAGGGGCCCGAGCCGGTAACTGTGGCTGAGAGATTCTGACTAGATATAGTTGGACTCACCTCAATGCACGGTGTGGGGTCTGTAACCAGGCGTCTTGAGAGGGGCTGAACCCTTTTTTTTATTTTTACACCGGAGTTGCCGGTGTAAGCTGAGAGGCGCCGGGCAGGTGTGGGCATATTGATTACCCACCAACTCAGCGCCCGCACATTGGGATTCAACCCAGTGGGCGAGAGGGTAGCCTCCCTCCGCCTTTAGTTGGGGGACGGGTTCTGACTGTCGTTTGCAGCTATGCATCCAACAGCAGTTCGGTTTGCCCACCCTTCTTAGGGTCCCTAGAGGGGCTGAAAGAGAGCTGTCGTTCTACTGGGAGACTTCCAACGCTTACATGGGCAACGACTGTGCGACTTGGTAGGGCGTGATCGGGAGGAATGGCCGCCTACATCTGAACCCGAGCAGTGTTTTGTTATTGGACTTCTGTGGTCATTACGGATTGTCCATAACAAACACCGCGCTCAGGCAGAAAAGTGTCCATATGTGCACTTGGCACCAATGCACCTTATCCCCCAGCTCTTTGATCGACCTTGTGGTCGTGTCATCAGACTTGCGGCCACATGTCCTGGAACGGATCACCACCTGGTGGTGAGCTGGCTCTGATGGCGGGGGTGGATGCCGGTCAGACCTGGCAGACCCAAACGTAACATGAGGGTGTGCTGGGAGTGTCTGGCAGAATACCCTGTCAGAAGGAGTTTTAACTCCCACCACCGGCAGAGCTACAACCACATCCCAAGGGACGCCGGGGACATTGAGACCAAATGGGCCATATTCTGTGCTTCCATTGCTGAAGCGGTAGAATGTGCTATGGCCGTAAGGCGGTCAGCGCCTGTTGGGGTGGCAACCCTCGAGCTGACAGGTACCGGCAAGCCAAGTGCCATGCAGCTGTGGTGGTCACTGAGGCAAAAACTCAGGCAGGTGTGCAGTGACTTTTGGTGGTCTTTGAGGAGATTCTGGTCCACCATCCTGCGGCTTGGGAGGGGGGGAAGCAGTGCTCCATCAACACCGTGTAGAGTGAGTGGGGTGCTGTTGACCTCAACTCGAGACGTTGTAGATTGGTGGAAGGAATACTTCCACCGATACTGAGACATCCTTAATCCCGTCGAAATGCCTTCCAATGTAATAGCAGAGCCGGGGTACTCTGGAGCAGACACACCTAATGCTGAAGTTGCTGAAGCAGTCAAAAACACTCTTCAGCTCTATACCCTCAGCAGGGTATTCGAGAGGGCATGGGAGTTTGCCCATCCAGTCTACATGTGTTTAGTGGATCTGGAGAAGGCCTTCGACCATGTCCCACAGGCAATACTGTGGGGGTTGCTCCGGGAATATGGGGTACCGAACCCTGTTAAAACAAGCTGTTTGGTCCCTGTAGGACCGCTATCGGAATTTGGTCCGCATTGCCAGTTTTAAGTCAAATTCGTTTCCGGTGAGAGTTGGACTTCGCCTGGACTGCCTTTGTCACCAATTCTGTTTATAACTTTTATGGTCGATCTCCATTCCCACCCTCATCTATGGTCACGAGCTGTAGTTAGTAACCGAAAGAACAAGATCACGGACACAAGAGGCTGAAATGAGTTTTCTCCGTAGGGTGGTCCAACTCTCCCTTCGAGATATGGTGAGAAGTTCAGCCATCCAGGAGGAGCTCAAAGTAGTCACCGCTCCTCCGCATAGAGTGGAATCAGATGAGGTAGCTCGGGCATCTGGTCAGGATGCCTCCTGGACACTTCCCGGGGGAGGTATTCCAGGTATGTCCATCTGGGAGGAGGCCACTAGGAAGACCCAGGACATGCTGGAGAGACAAAGTCTCTAGGCTGGCCTGGGAACACTTTGGGATCCCCAGAAGAGCTGGACCACGTGGCTTGAGAGAGGAAGGTCTGGGCCTCTCGCTGCTGCCCGCGCGACCTGGCTTCCAATGAGCCGCAGAAGATGGATGGAAGGGATGAATAAAGTAAATTGTAAATTCTGCATTCATAATTTGTTTTCTCATGGTAACAGTTTTATTTATAAACACAAAAAACATTATGTCATGTCAACTAAACAGTCACTTTTAACTGTACATAAGTAAGTCATACATTTTATTTACAAGATCAAAATCTCTGTGTTGGATACATTCTTATAAAGATTTCTCATAGATCTTATTGGGTTTAACTGAATTCATGCTCCTTTTCATGTACAATTCATGTACATGAATTCATGAATTCATGTACAAAATATGAACACAAATAATGAATTCTTGGACACCATATTAAAGTCCAACATACCACTTTGTATAAATTATCTTGATAAAATAACTTGAACTTGCAATATGTCAGTTATCTCTAAATGATGGTTAACTGTATGAAAATCTCTGTTCTATTATCACTGGTAAGATAAAGCTATGAAAGCGTACCTAGTAGAATAGTGTTTCAGCTCAATTTGACACGTCACATGATTCCTAACTCGATCAATACTGTTTCGCCACAGAATCTGTATTGGCATCTATCCCAAGGAACCTCACAGCAAAAGCAAATACCTACATCTTCATGATGAAATGTACACTCTGACAGCTAAGAATGATTTAAAAAAAAAAACGTGTATAAAATATAAGCCGAGTTTTAAGCTGCTAAAACTGAACTATTTCTTTAGTAAATTTCAGTACACAGGTTACATCACAGCACTGCTCTTGCAAACCTATAGTTGGCAAATGGAAAATTCTTCCATGCTAGTCAACTGCAGAATGTCTAAGAAGCACCATTGAGAGCATTTGGTTTTACCTCTTTCATGTCTCTCAAACAGAGTCTATATTGACATTGGAGAGAGGGAAAGACTGAGGCTGATTATATTATTAGAAGTAGTATAGTTTAATACAGTTTAGTATAGTTTGGCTGGGAAATAAAAGAATCACCTATTCAGAAGGAATTTTTATATGAATAAGTATCATATTATCTGTTTAGCTACAGGAAATTATATTTGATTCAATATTTGGACAATATTATGTTAATTTTTCTGCAAAACGTTGGATCATTTTTTGGGTCATTTTCAGGTATTTTCATTGAGATTTTAATGTTACAAGTCATTTTTGCCAGTTTTTCTGCTGGTGAATTAAAGATGCTTAATTCCCAATTTAATTATCTTGTTTAACTGAAATGACCTTAAAAAAAGGTAATTTAGACAAAGGCAATACATTTACAAAATATTCAAAAAAAAATATCCACAAAACAATATCACAGGTTGATGCTATTTGATAGACAGAATACTGCCTTGAGCCTTTCGTATAGTATATCACTTCATGAAGCAGTGTAGCAACAGTAGTTTAAAACAGTATATTAAGATATGTCAGTTTGAATAGAGATTGGAAATCCCGACATAACCAGGGCCTGTTCAGGTTCATGGGTCTAGAATGTTGAAGCTATTCTGTTACCACCTGTTCTATTAATAACACGGGAAATCGTCCAGCAGTTCCAAGAAGGCCTGATAGGGTGATCATAATATGATTTGTCTTGGAAAGCGCACAAAGCAAATTGGCAATTCTAATGCTAGACACTATGCCAACAATCCATCTGCAGTTAACTTTCAAAAGGGCAGACAATATATGCTACCTCAATGCTTTAATGCTGATGCGTTGTTCAAAACCATGATCACAAATGGATTTTTAGGATAACCGATTATTGTCGATCACCAACAATATACCACTGTCCTTTCCAAGCAAATAGAATTGAGAAATAAATGAAATTCAGGATACCACTGGGTCATAGCCAGTAACAGATAAAACAGCAATTTCACATTACATTAGCTATAACAAAAACTTTAGTTTGAATAACTTGTAACTTAACATATAAAGATTAATCAGCAGTGAAATCTGTGCCAAACAAGATTTTCCAACTAGGTTTGGACCCAACAGTTCTCCGCATAAATAGATGTATGGGTTTCAACATTTAAATAACAGATAGTTGTTCATGCCTTGTGTTGGATCGTATTTGAAAGTAATTCAGATGTCATTTAATAGCTTAGAGTGCATAATAATAATAATGAGAAATCACATAAACAAAAAGATAGCTCCATGTAAACTTGAGAAAATTAACTTTCAGTTTCCTTTTAGGAAAACCTTCAAAATCATTACTGTTTTTGCATGTTCTAAAGTATAGCCTTTAACCTTTGAACCATGCTAACTGTCCATCTCCCTCATGCAACGGACACAGATAACACAGATTCAACCTGTCTCTTCCAGTCACCCTTGAAATAAAAGGAATACTGATTGAAGACAACTTTATGTGTATGTTGGAGGGGATCACTGCACCACACACATGGAGCTGCGAGGGTGGTTGACTGTCCTGGCCACGGTGTCCTGACAGTAGTTAACAATGTCCGCTTTCACCACACGCTAAAAAATGCAGAGAGACAAAGAGGCAACATCATGGAACCAATTATTCACATTTATAATGCTAAGATAAGTATTACCTGACCAAAACCAGTTTTAGTGGCAGTTTCATATGATTTTCTTTACGCAAAATATAGATGCAGAGCATTTTACCCCAGAAACACAATGCACATAATAATACAATAAAACAGAGTTTGGTTTTATGGTGGTCCACCATTAAATCAAATGTGCTTTACACATATCTGTATTTCTAGTTAATTAACAATATAAATGGGAAAAATTGCATTGCATGTTGATTATCAAGCATGTAGAGTGTGTCTACTCTACAGGCAGAAATGCAGTTCTATAGCCAAGGGCCGTGACCAACGTCAGGCTATCTGTGCCAAGTGTCTCTGTCACGTGATTTGTTTTTTTCTTGAAACTTGACCAACAAAAGCTCACTTCTCCCTTATGTCTAGTCGCCAGCTGGGAGCAGTGCTAATTCTGAATCTGGTGATATGTTGCAATGTCTAGCTTTTCATATTATGACTGAGATATGCATGAAGATGAACTTCATAAAGTTTACAAGCCATGTTCTTATGTGGAAAGATAATAGCAAAACTATTTTGACATTCCCTAAAATGTATCAAAACATTAGTCTACCTCTTGGGCTCACTTAGATCCCACATTTTACAGGCTCTTTTTCTTTGATGTCTTGAATACACAGCTTAAAAAGCAATGTCAAACACTTCTGGTACATACATTCCAAAATGAAATCCATGCAATGATTCAAAATCCAAGTTAAAATGTTTGTGCACCTCAACCACAAGTTGAAGGAGGTCCAACTGGAGTTTGTCTGGCTTTAGCAATTAAAAAACGTCCAAAAAGGCTAGATTTTTTTTTTGAATAGCTGTTGTAAAATGGTCATGTTTCCAATACAACAAAGGTGATATGTTTGATTTCTAGTATATCCAAACATCTAATCTACATGGCAGTACTAAGACAACCATCAACATAAAGACACACTTACAGATATATAAAAGATGAATTATCTAACTCTATGTTTTCTACAGAAACATACTTCAAACTATTGAACAGAACATATTTTGCTTTGCTGGACGGTCTCCTGTCTAAAGGGGCCTTCATCCTGCGGGTAGTCCACCAGCTCTGCCTTCACGATCCTCTGAGGTGGTACAACAAAACAGACCAGGGGAGTAATAGAGGAAAGCAAGAGGACAGAAAAAAAAAAGAAAATGGCTGAGACATACGAAGAAATAATGAAAGATAATGTACAGACAAGAACAGGACAGAAAAGTAGAAATAAAAAAAGAAACCAAAAAAGAACTAGAATGTGGAAACACACAACAAAAACTGGAAGCATGATCTAAATTGTAAAGGCAGAAGAAGTTGCAAAGCCCCTGGCATGTTTCTGAAAATGAAAATATTCAGAATAGCTAACTTTTCAAAATAAAAACACGAAACGTGTCAAAATATATATGACGTCAATGATGGGCACTGTGATTTGATGGGCATTTCGTGGCATTTGTACAAAACTGAAGAATATTTCATTAAAATGATGTTTAAACAAAAGAATTGCCAACCCCTACGCCACGGTGCTGCCCTCAAATAAGTAATGTCTTATAGCAAATATAAAAAAATTAATTTGGGTAAACCAGCAGCATCATGACAAGTCATGTTCAAATTACAGAATGTTTGATTTTAAGAGTGGAACAGGCTGCTGGTCTCTGTGCAGCATAACAAAAAGAAGACCACATGTCTTCATACCAGTCACCTGGTTGGCTGTCTGATTAATGAGCAGCTGAAGTTGGCTGTCAAAGTCAGTGACTGATCTATATCCTTGCTATGTGATCTAAAAGACAAAGGACCATGACGGAGAGGGCTTCCAGGCAGACATAATACTGTCGTAGGTAGTGACCTCCATGTTAAGCTCTCAAAATCCTGACAGCTGATGATAAGGCTTCACTGGGTCTGTGACTAGACTCTTCGCTCTCTTTCTAAGTATATGGAGCATTTATAAACTATCTCTGAGATTTTAACAAGTATTTAGATAATTACTATCTTTTTTGACCATTTCAACATAGTATTGAGCTTTTAAATAGAATAAAGGAAATAATTGGTGGTATCTTACTATCTTATCTCGCATTTTGTTAAGTAAGATTACACGGATAATTACATGGATGATTTTCTTTTTATGGTTATTACCATTGGTTTGTTTGACAAATTGAAAATAGGGCATATTTAAACCACTTTTTGACATTTAAAAAATGTTGGAAAACCTAGGAAAAACAGACCCTGCCATCTTTGTAATCCTTCACATTAGAAACATAGCAACATCATTCTTTAAATTAAGTAAGGGAGACATTGTTTTTAGGTCAAATTCAGAGTAGAGATGCCATTCCTAACATTGTGACAATTTACATAAGCAATGGTCCTGTATCAAGGCTTTTAAGACATTCAAGACTTTGTGATTTTAGTAGCTCAGTATCACTAGCAGATAATTGCAACACTGTGCAGTTCCAAAATCAAGGTTCCAAAATGCTTTATGTCATTATGCAACAAAATTCTGCACATTTTTTTCCTTGAATAGGAAACTGATTCCACCTCTCAACCTACTCAATTGGCCTGGATTAAAACACTTTGTTTTCTGAGAGAGTTATTATCAGGAGGGGAGAGAGAGCAAAATAGACAGACAGCTCCATTAGTTCGTGGTCATTTTCTGTTAGTCACAGAAGTGTTGTTGATAGGAGAGGGGCTTGAGAATTTGGCCAGTCCTTCCATTACATGCTCTCCCCGCTCTGGGGGTCCTGACCCTTCTCCAGCCCACAGCTCATCAACTACTAACCCAGCCAGTTTGGCTCCAGCAGGTCATATCAGACCAAGGATTAATGCTTCTGGGGGAGGTAGGCCTATAAATCCTATGACTGCCACATTTGGGCACCCTTGGTCTGGCTGGCAGGCCTAAACCATCCTTAAGCTTTAAATGGTACAAGATAAACCAAATAAATCAGACACCCAACCTAACCTTCTCAACCCTACAACTACCTACCTTTAACCTCTGGCCTCATGAGTTAATGTGGTCAGTGTGGGACTATTTACAGTGTTTCAGGCAGGGATCTCATCACGGAAGGCAGACATAACAAAGTTGTGTTTACACAACAAAAGGCCCTTTACAGTGTGCAGAGACCTCTACTGACCTGACACCCTCTGTTTGACCCCCTATAAGTTCATGCATAGGATTACATATCATGCTAGGAGGGAGAAACATGAAAGAATTGTCTGGGTCTGCGCCCACTTTCTGGCAGTCTTTTAAAAATTCAGTAGAGTAGGTAAAAAATCAAAAGTGTATTTTATAAGGGTTTTTTAGGTATTAGCTGTCATTACAGGGAGTTAAAAGAATGCTCTTGATGGCTCACCTGAGATTGCTCTATCTCTGCTTTGTTGAGCTTAACACCGAGTATCTCTGCAGCAACTCTCTGAAAACAAAGGTACACCTGGAAAAAGTGATAACAAAATAATTAGTCCAAAGTTAGACTGGTTGACTCTGATGTCCTATAATATCAGTCTCTTAATAACTTAGTATTAGGGATTTGCTGAATCAGCTGATACTAACCGAGTCACCGGTCTTGGCTGACACAAACTGACTGATGAGACCATTCTCTTGGCAGAAGCGCTGGTGTTTGTCACTCTTCACTGTCCTCATGTGCTCTAGATCAACTGTGGATGAAACAAAGCATGACGTCAGAAAACCTAGAGATAAATGGCGATTTATATAGTGGTTACAGAGCACTCTCTATAGGCTGACTGGCACATATCTAAACATAAACAGAAAAGATAACTGTTTACACAAGTTGAGATGGAAAAAGTCTGCCCAAGCAAGTAGTCATATAAAGGAATGTTCAGACAAAATATAATTCAATTGTTATGTATCATTCAAATCCACTTCCTATTGGGAAATTGTTTAGGCTGCTTCTGAGGATGATCATTTCAGTTTCCATTACCAGCCGGTATTCAAACTCAATGTAACACATTCCACAATGTAAACCGAGGACAGTCTCACCCTAAAGCCATGAACCTGTAGTTGAACTGAAACAGATAAATCAGCAAAGCTGTGGAGAAATTGTAAGAAACAAGTAGTGAAAGAAGACTTCAGGGTAAATCAAGTGAGAGTGCAGATGGAGAGAACAGTTTGACTTATGAGTGTGGTGGCCTTTAAGGTGGATACATAGGCCCAAGATATAGGACTGTCATCTGTCACACTGATTTACTGTGAGCATATAATGTCAGTGCCTTCTTTTTAGCTATTGTGGTGACTGCCTATGCATTTGACTCCTGCACAGTGATACCTGGTGCTTTGCTTCTCTTCTTCCTTAGTATGGGGTCACATTGGGGTCGATGAAGAAGGTCACCTGGGGGTCTTGCTACTGAAAGCAATAGCCTCACTCTTTATTTCTGGCATTGTGTAGAAAGGTAGCCACACCCAGTATCTGGTGCATACATGTCTATGGTACCTGAAGGAGGTCAGGCTACTGTATGGTGTTGCATTTCTCTCTTCCCCCAAAGTTTTACTGTCTTTGTGAGTTTTCATGGAACTTGCGAAAGATTAACTTGTTCTCATGTCATTTAGCGTATGTGTTTGTGCAAAGGAGCAGGGAGAGGAGCAAATAAAATCAAAGGAGAGATGTAAACATAGATCTAAATATAGCACTAACAATGACTGAGATAGTTGTCTTGCCTAAAGAGTTTAAGGCCAATCTATAAAGACAAAATGGCAAATTCGGTAACAAAAAATTTTAACTAAAGTATACAGCCATCATTATGAGTGACTTGTAAACATAGACCTTTCAGGGCAGAGGCAGAGACTTCTACATCAACTCGGAGTACAGGACAGACTGTCATGTCTCTGCCTGTGCATAAACATAGCTATCTCATGGGCGTCAGCGAGTTATTAATTCCAGTCATTAACAGCAGAGGTACCCTGCATGCTACTAGAAGTAAACACTGCTAATCCTTTGGATCCTGCACACTTGTAAGAGGCTATCAATCACATGTCAGAGTCACATTAACCAACATTAACATAGTGACCACGGAGCCAGAGGGGGTATTGCACAAATCCCGTTAAAAAGAGCAGGGTCAGTGGGCCTATGAGTAAGACAAGCCATCAGACCAACTTCATTCCAAGATACAAAGTGAGAATAAAGATGTAAGAAAAGCAGAGGAGCTGGCGGGGATGAGAAGAGATGGTGAGGGCTGCAAGAAAAGAGAAGGAAAAAGGTTAAAAAAGATAGAAAAGGGAATTATTCAAAGGAGAAAAAGCATGAAGAATGAGGAGTGCAGAATTTTGTAAAGTGGAAATCTACATTTTTGGAGGTAACACGGCCACAGCAGTGCTACTGTCCAAGAACATTACACAGTATCAGGATACTTTCATCAAGATTATAAAGGCACACATTGATAAGACCGAGTTCAGCACAGTGAATTAAGGATTCGGGAAAAACTGCAGTAAATCCTATATCTTGGCGGGATTAAAAACTGGTATCGAGAGCAGTTTTGGGATCCAGCACAAAACTCTTCTCAGGTATTGTACTTTTTAGTAGTAACAATGAGTTACTTATGACTTAGTATTTCATAGTTCTGCTGCACATGTATGTATTCTTGCAATAGCCAATGCAGAAATATACATAACAAGACTATAAATCAAGTTTCTCAGATCATAAAGAGATTTGAACTGATTTAAGAACAACAAATCCCCACCGAAATATAGGTGGGTCTGCATTCTCACCCAGGAGAATTTGCACCATGTGGCATTTGTCTGTGTAAACTTAACTGAAGGCTAATCCCAAACTTTTAGTGTTTTACTCAATTTTTCTTCTTAATGTACCCATTTCTACTTATCAGGTAAAAACAATCTTTCTAAGATGATCTGGTTTCCCTCTATTTCTGTCAAACTGTACAGCAGCTTAACAACCTCTAGGAAGTGACGGCAAAAACGAAATAAACTGTTTAGGCCTCTAAGCACATTGAGATAGGGGAGAGGCTCATCACTCGTCAAGAGCGATGACTCTCCCCCCTCTGGTCACCATCAATGTTTATTTAAAAGATATGCCTGTTAATGCGCTGAATTATAAGACAAAAGTTCCAGATTAAAATCTAATGGATACATTTGTTTTTTTACTGCTTGGATTTGGTTCATTGCAGAAATGACCTATTACATAGATGGAAATGGCACCATGAGAATAAATTTTGGATGTTCGTCTGCACAAGTCAGTTTCCCAACAGTTGACTTAGTTCCTTCATCGCAAGAATCCTCTCACTCAGCATCAGATCCAGCCAAATCTTGAGGTTTTCTAATTGTCCCAAATGTCACATTTGGCCCCACACATATGGTGCTTTAGCTATCTAATTGTTTATCTATAGCAGATCTGTTGTGTAGGACTAGGTGTTGATATCCCTCGATAAACACCTAGTCCTACCAGATAAGTAATAAGTAATTAGTCATAAGTAACATAAGTCACAAGTAACTTATGACATAGGAGTCATAAGTAATTTTTAAATATATATTTATATGCCAGAGTAAAATATATACATATATATACATATATATCAAGGATTACTAAAAGCAAATGATGTCTGTTTTGAATGAGCGGATGAGTAGCTCTGTCATTCTAGCTTTCCTCTAAAAAAATTGAGGTGATTCATAACTAGTAGTATTTGCACTGCCGGATCAGTTGCACAGCAATCTGGATTAGCATTCAATCTCCATGCATTGTACATTTAGACAGTTGGTGAAACATTAAAGCAAACCAAAATTCTCTCCACCTCAACAGGGTATGCAAAAGGGTCTGGTTTCATGAAATGGAGTACACTTGAACCAATAACAAATACCTGAAACTATTGGTCACATTTTTTTTTTTAATCAGATTTGGAGGAAAGAACCTGGCACAGAACCTTTTCTTTAGAGAACTCTGGTTCTTTGTTGGTCATCCTTTCGGAAATCCTACCCTGGATCATCACTTGGCTTTTTAAAACCAAGCTGCAATAACAGAGGCACATTCTGTGTGAAATAGGCAGCTGTGGGACCAATTTGTAGTACTTTAGCTACCGGCATTACGAGAGATGAGCCTTACATAACAGAGTTAATTGGCAGCACCTATTTTAAACTAAACAGCAATTGCTTCAATGGGGTGTTATAAGGGCTGAGGCTGGAATGTGTAGACTGTGCGTGTGTCTGTATGTGGTGTGGATGGTGGGGCGTTTGTTGTCAGAGGGCTCTCGGAGGTCAGATCCCATTAAGCGAAAGTTACAGGGTTGAGACTACTCAACCTCTGGGGAAAGCCCATCACTTTCAACATTACCTCATACTTTGACTTTCAGGCTCTTCTATGAGTTCAACTCAACATTTCAACAATAACCAAAAAGAACCAGGAAGTATGTATAGTATAAATAAGAATAAGAACAACTTTATTTATCCCGAAGAAAATTGATGTGCCAGAGTTTCAAGTAAAACATAACAATAATAAAGTATAGTAATAGTATATATATATATAATATATATGATCATATATAGTATGTATAATAATAATAGTATAGTATGTATAGTCATTGGAAGGATTCTCAACTTTTTGCAATTTGGTAAATACATACATTTCTTGTAGTCTTGATTACTGATGGTAGCCTTTAAAATGAAAACAGCAGGCAAAGAAGTGACAGACATTAATAAAATTCAAAATATCTACCATATCATTGGCCTTGCAAAGAATTCGCAAGAGGTTCCAAATAATCAAAAGTGTTATTTCTCGTGACATATGATCCGTCTTCATCAGTACAAATATAATATCAGTGAATTAGTAATCCGACTGTAAAAAGCACAGACAGTTCAACACAAAGAGAAAGTGCTTTGCTCCCGTAAGTTTGGCTGAATTTAAAACTTAATTACATTCACTCGCTATTGTAAATTCAGTCAGAAGAAACAACAAAGCTAATGACAAGCCAATAACAAATTTCTAACTAGATCAATATGCTTAATTAGAGATGGAAAAATGTAACACCAATGTCAAGCCTACAAAATCCAAGTTTGCTTGCCAACCTGGAAAATGTCAGGATAGTTTCAAGACATATTTGAATCAGCAAGGAACAGGGGCTCAGTACCTTGTCTTACCGCCAAACTGGTACTCTAGTTGTGGGATGCAATGAAAGTATAACATCAAGGAACTCTACAGTTTGCCTTGGAAGAACCTGATCCTGTGAAACAAACTGTGAAAATATTAAGGGACATTGAAAAAGGAATTGTGACTGATCTTTATCTGCAGTTTTATTCTAACAGCGGATTTGTATAGATATGGTTTTCTGTGATGCTGACGAAAAATGTGCAATGAGCATTCAATTATATAAGAAGTTGTAGTACAGTAAAATGACTCCTCTGTTAGCCTGAAGTAAAATTGTATTATTATCTTATATTGTTGCCTTTTTAGTGTTTTTTTTTCATCTGGATTATGCAACATTTAATCTGCAAATTACTGGGACATGAATTGTCATTTTCCAATTAAAAAAATTAAAATATAGTGAAATAAATTCAGTGCGTTTGATAAATTTTGGCAAGATTTACCTGGATAAAAATGGTTGAGTGGGTTTCAAAGACATTGTTTTCATTTAGATTTAAGTGACAGGTAAATCAAAATACACACTGCTTGAGTTCATAAACCCAATAGGTTAACTTGCAAAGGTCCTCTTCACTGTGACTATATCCTGACTTGAAACAAGGGAAGCGGTGTCTTTGGTGTCTCGCAAATGCCACAATGTTACATGCATAATAAAGAATTTCTCCAGTTGATAGTGAGTGACATTTTATTTACTCTTAAATTTTCAAATACAGGCTGAAAGGAAACCTTTACAACCTAAAATAAAGTGGGTAAAAGTAGAATAAATCAATCATTCTCAGTGTCGCCAGATCTAATCAGACAATGATTTAACTTTCACAGTGCTCATGACTTATAAACCAAAATTTACATGGAACGCGTAGATGGTTTGGTCAACTCACATACACAGCTTGGAGGTAACTCAAAAATCTAATTTATAAAAAAAAATTAAGAGTACAATATTTAAATCACATAACAGAATATACCCTCCTAGGTCACCACCAAGAATTCAGCTCAATTTCCTTTTTTCAATCAAAGGCACAAAAATCTGAAGTGTCACAGAAGAGGGTGTGTTCTCTGTGCTCTGTGCACTGTGCAGTCATTCAGAAGTCAGGTAACATTCAGAGGTAATGGTACTCTTAACACTGACAGTATTGTTTATAGTTAGCAATGTTTGTTTTTCAAGAACTGAAACACATTAAATGATAGAAAAATGTCTGAAATTGAAATTAAATTCAATATAACTGTTGACCCTCTATATTATAGAACAATGATTTCACAATCACTGTAATGTAGAGCACAATTTCTCAGTAACCTTGTGAGTTCTGCACAGACAGAAATAATGTTTAACTATATGAAATATTGTGTGGCAAATTAGTAAGAAATAACAATCCACATCTTAAATCTAGAAGTAAATAATATTATGATGACTTTTTAAGTGATTACAGACAGATTAAACGCTGTTAGTAGCCCGGTGTTGTCAAGGCAGGCAGGGTCTAGCAGGACTCGGGGGAATCCTGACAGAGACAGAGCGCTCTTTGTGCTTCGGCGCCCCTGCCCCGGTGGCCTGAAACGGGCCGGGAACGTCAAGGGACTTGCTTTCCACTAGGTCAGAAGTGTTCTGTCGACAGCTCATTGATCACAGCTCATCTTGTCATTTGATAGTTTTTAGTTAAAAAGATGTGCAGACTAACACACACACACACACATACACACACACACATGCATTCACACTTGAAATCATAATCATGTACTCCACAGTGGCCACTAAAACAATGTGGTCTTCCTTCCCAGTCAGGGAATGTAATACAGAGCGTACTGTGGTAGCTGTCGTGGCTAGGAGAAAGCCGGAGTGTTTGGCTGGCAGAATAACAGTAAAACATGGGACTGCGGGCCTTGCAGGCACCGTTAACAGGCTCCCAGGACTCATTAAAAGTGAACAAAAGGTCCAGTTCTGAGCCGACCGCACAAGTTGCTGCCCAAGGTTTCACTAGCCATGTCCTTCTAGCTCTTCTGTTGCTGTTAAACTAAGTGGACTTTTATCGGCAAGCAGTAATAATACATGCCTCTGTGAGTAGACAGCGGAGCAATGAGCTATAATAATTATATTGTACAAGGGAAAGTGTTTTAATTGTTGACATGTTGCATCCCTCTATTTCTATGATTAATTATTAATACATTCAAGTGTCCTGACACGTATCAAACATGTAGTGTAAGTGGAATATTGTCATGACTACGATGGCCTGAACATTTTCATCTTTACATCAAACCCACCATAGATAGCATGGAGATTGAGTTGTCAAAACTGCCTATGCTGACATCAGCCAAGTTAAAGTCTGAAGTGGGATCAGGCTGCAGAGTCTGATGTAATATTTCACATCAAGAAATTATAAATCTAGCTAACAGGAAGAATATCACATACATGGATAAAATATGCCTGTGGATCCAGATTAATTGGTTATTTACACAATCCTTTGTCAGCAATGCCCCTTCCAGGAATTCCTCTAAATCAATGTTGTGTAGAAGTGAGGAAATAAAGTACAGCCTGAGTATGATGAGGGTTCCAGGCTGCACTCAGGTCAGGTGGCTAAGCTGCGCTGTACAAGTCAAATGGCCCATGACTTACCACACAAGAAGGTATTCCAAGACTGATCATCTACTGCATGTGCAACAATATTTGCTTTCTGGATGGCTAAAATGAATGAGGACTTTCCATGTTTTGACAGGCCTAGGAGTCAAGAGGGATGAGAATAGGGACCTTAGTCAAAGAGATGTCACAATTTTATCAGTATCTGTGTAATTTTGCATAGAATAGCAGACCTGGTACTTGTACAGCTTATGTGGACTTCATCTCATCACCCAAGCTACAATAATTCACCCATCTTTTTATATTCTTGCTGCAACTTAAATATGTATTTTCAGTCTTTTCCAGACTCAAAGACAGTTTATTAATAGTTATTGAGACAATTTGATCTGCAAGTCTGTGTTGACCCTAACCCTCATAAAATTTGAAGAGAAGCAGGAAACACTGGGTTTGCTGTAAACTGTAAACATTCCAGGTCTTTATTCAACCATACACCATGCCTCACTAGGTCTTTATACTGTATATATAATGTTTTACAGTGTCAGACCTGTGGTTGCACTACCCACAGTGCAACATAGACAATGCTGACGTGTTCATCCTTTCTATCTGGGGAGGGGTGAGGGTGCCGGTGTAAGAGTACTGGGCTTTTGTCCCACCACATGTCTATTGTGGCTGAACCTTTCCCTTGGGGGCAATTAGGACCTTTTAGTTTGTTGTAAGAGGACCTAAGTACGAGTTGGTTGAGCCAGGAAAAACATTTTTGAGCTAAACCAAAAACAGAAGCGCATTGAGCTCCTCAGCGCTCCTGGACTTCTGAGCATCTCTCTATTAAGAAATGTGCAGGCCTACACTGAACAGACAGGAACTGTGGCAGCTTTACTGGGGCAGGGAGGTGAAGGGGGTGAGAGAGGCAAGGAGGGGGAAGGCTTCAACTTCACCTGAGGCCTTGCCAAGAGGGTAAACAACTCAAGACCAACAATGTTGGTGGCAAGGACATGCTTCACGCGAAGATCCATGTTTTGCTTTGACTTACACATGGCTGGATGGAAAACTGTGGAGAGAGAAGTGCGATGGGTAACGACATGCAGTGAGATCTGCTGTAGCGTGCGGAAGGCAAACACATGCATGTTGTTTAACACAACAGGGACACCAAGCCAATGAAAAGACATTACTGTGGGTAAAGGCAGCTACAGCAAAAGTGTTAGTCTACACATGTGAGAGATAAGCCTAAACAGAAGGCCTAAGACTAAGTGTTCGCACATCAATGTGTAAATGTTGGAGCGATGGTGCAGAAGAGAGATTTACAAATAAAAGAAAGGAAAAGGGAACTAACAAAAAAGAGAGGGGTAGAACAAAATTTGAGACAGAAACTTTCTTCATGCAGGGGCCTTATCTATCTGTTGAAGGGAACATTTCCCATAACAAGCTGAGAGGATCTGCAGCAAACAGTATTACAACCTTTGAGCAAAAACCCATGAGTGATGAGGCAGGGTTAAGAGAACTGAACCTATTTAAGTCACCCAAATAAGGGCTGTACAAGTCCATGATGAATATTCCTAGAGTTCCTGAGGGAGAGAGGCCTAGCAATGGGAAGGGTGATGGGTTGGGAGTGAACAGGGGTCTAGCAATCCGCACTCAATAAAAACAAATTGGTTTGATAAACAACACAGACTTTATGTCTACAAAGAAATATGTGCACATTTAAAGAGTTAACAAGGAAAGTGACAAATAATATTCTTACAAAAAAAATGAATCAAATGTGATAAAAAAAATATTATAAAGGGTTGTTATCATTATTGTAAAATTGCAAAGCAAGTCATTTTATAATAACTATGGTCCTATTTAATACCAACATGGAAACACATGGGCAAGAAAGCTGCAAAATGTAGAATTATGTCTGTTTAAGAAGAAATCTGATTAATTGTCAAATACAGCTGTTGTGAAGCAACATGCAACGGAATTTTGAGTAATTTCAAAACATGAAAATTACAGACGCGTAGTGGATGTGTAGCAAACATTTCTCTTGAGATATTCTTGTGTACTGTACACTTTTTACACTGGACAGCAGTGTAATAAACAATTATAGTATGTTTATAGACAGACCAAGGGCCTAGCATTCTTCCATTACCCGTGTGTTCCAAGGAACTCAACAAGCTGGTCCCTTTGCCGAAATGCATATTTCTATCTGTGCCGCAAAGAGAGAGAGAGAGAGAGAGAGAGAGAGAGGAAGAGAAAGAGTGTGTGTATGTGTGTGTTCATGTATACTTCCATAAATAATTTCATATAGAAATATACACTGTCAAAAAAAATCATTTTGAATTGTTACAAGCGGTGCCATTATTTAACACAAGTCCCTGGGCAGCATGTCAAGGGCAAGGGTCTGTGAAACACTGGTGCTTAATAAGCAAACTGAACCCAAACATCTATGCTCAGCTGAAGAAAGGAATTACTGTTTCCGAACAGTGACATGGTAGTGTAGGGCAGCCAGGTCGGCATTTGAGAAGAGCAGACACGATCATTAATGATCCAGTCTGGTCTATGTTTGGCTTTATTAGTGCACACTGGCAAAGAGACAGTGTTATAAGTAAACTTAATATAGGTAGTAGATAATAGAGGAAATTGAAACTCATGAGCAACGGTGATAAACTTTGCCTTCTGATCCAAGTTTCAGCCAATTGCTTGTGCTTTCAAAAAATGAAAAAAAATAAAAATAAAAAGAATGAACAACATTTAACGAACTTTCTTTTAAATAAAAATAACAGGTCGCTTCACTAAAACAAATGTCAAAATGAAACACTCAACATTAATTAACTGAATCAAAATGTTGCATTTCACTAAACACTTTTTCATATATATACATATATATATATATATATAGCGGGGCCACTTTTTTGTGAACATGACTGGCTAAATTTACAGACAGTAAATTCTGTCAGAGAATCATTTAAAATGAGATGGCTCAAACAATCTGTGGACACAGCCAACAAAGCAAAATTGGCTAATTCCATTAACCAAGATTGACTCCCACATTCTTTTAATTAAGAAGCCAAAGAGCCATACTTAATTGTTGCTTCAAAGTTAAAATACCACTTAAATCCATGTCAGCAAGTAAGAGGAAATAAAAAATCATCAGCATACTGCAAACATGTGAGCATTGCCATGCTGTGCATGTTTATCTCAGTAAATATTTGAGTGGTGAAACACAAAAACCTCCCCGGGGGGAGGTCCAAACAGGACCATAAATCTGGTGATTTTTCATTTAAAAAAAAAGTCAGTCTGTCTAATTCAGTTGTCACAAACACGTTTCCTTGCAAAATCCAGCATCATGGGAACCATTTGAAAGAAAGCCAAACACGATCCAAAAGAATGCTGTGTAATCATATGTTTAGTGCACTGGTGTTCAGAGCAAAGTATTCAGGTTTGAAAAAAAACAACTGAGGAAAAAATGCTACAATAATTAAAAGGATACAAACAGAGAACGAAAGGAAAGAAATTAAGACAAATAAACAAGCGTAAGTGAGGGCTTTTTTTCCCAACCTTGGACCTGAAAACTCCCTTCAAAAGTAAAGTGTATGAGTCCATGATAAGATACAGAATTTCATAAAGTCTCATGAGATAATCCATTGCTCCTTATAGGGATATCTGTGTGAGATTTTCTTTTTCTTTTTCCCCAATCAGTAGGGAGAGAGAAAACAGGAATAATAAACCAGTCAAAGCAATGAAGCCAAAAGGGAAAGCATGACTATGCAAGAGTAGGGACTAAATATTACAGTGCATGCACTCAACCACACACCAAAACACATCCTAAATACCAAGGCGCCCACTGTTGAAGCCAGGGCATTAGGAGATTCAGTGGATGAAAACACAGAGATTCTGCTCTAGACGTCCAAATTAAATTGTGACCTATGGTCACTGTTGAATAACATTAGTGAGAGCTTCCTGTATGCGGGCAACACTCTGTTAACTGTTCATCAAAGCCCACAAGGGTGAACAATCACCATACACACTTGCACACACTGATGCCTCATTTTACAATAACATGGCAGCACTCATGACTCCACATCTGTCAAGGGGGTTGTTTAAAAAGCGTCATCATTATTACTCGTTATTTTTTAGATGGGTGCAGACAGATAGGAAGGGAGACGTCTGGATAACATCGAGTTTGTCTCCTTTCCACAACCATCCACTTGGGATTTGAATGCAAGCTCGGAACAGGCGAGCCAGTGGGGTTGGGTGTACTCACTAGTACACAGATAAGTGATGCCCTCAGTCCAATGGCCAAGGGATCTTAAATCACCGTCAGTGACTCCCTGGACTTCACAAACATCGGCACTCCCATCGCTCCTAAACCTTATCAACTGGCTTATCACACAGATCAGATCAGTCTGGTGCTCGAACAAACACGTCTGCTACCATCAAACACACACTCCTCCACAGACAAATAGGCATGGAAAATGAAAATTTGTCAGGGTGAAACTGAAATGAATGTACGTTAGTCTTATTTCAAATGCTTCCATTTAATGGATCTGAAAATTACACTCAGCTGTGGAACACAGATATAATGAAGTCTAGGAAATCTCCTTGTATTTCTTGGATAAACAATACTCACTTTTGTTCCCTACCAGGAAGACAACAGGCTGAATATCAGATTCCTCATTGGCCTTCTTCACCATACTGAACCAATCCTCCAGATTCTCAAAGCTCTGGAAGTTGGTAATGTCATAGACCAGGAGAACTCCCTGCATTAGAAAAGACCAGAGGAACAAATATTGGACCATCTTTCATTTCAAGTCACTCAGTCTGACTCTAAGTGCATGGAATTTTGTCAAACTTTCTTTCATGTTAATGGAACAGTAGGTGGCACTGCTCCGCTTTTTAGAATAGAATAGGGGACAGACTCCCACACTGAGGTAAGTTTAGTACAGTTAGTATTTGCTCAAACTGTACTTGAGACGTGATGAAAATTGACAATAATCCAGTTGAGAGAATTGTTTTAAGCATTCTTAAAAATCAGTGCACAAAAAGGGGAATGTTTATTATCTGCTATCTGATGGGGAAAAAAACAGAAAAGCGCTCTTCCTCCCTATTTAATCCACAAATCTGAGTGCTCCACACGAACCACTATGTTATGACTCTTGACCCGTATTAGGGCAAATAATTTCCATTAGGTGAGGGGGGAGTAAATATAAATATGAACTAAACAGATATACTATGATGCATATAACAACAACATAATCTTTCTGTTATCAGTGGTGCATGATTGCAAGGGCTTAAATTAAATGTAAGCAGAATAAATGGTTGTAATGTTTAATTAATGTGCCATATTTAACACAAAATATAAAATAATGGCACTGTGAAGGGACTTTTAATGCTCAATTGACCTGATGGACTCATCAGTCTCTTGATGATCATACTACTCCTGCACGAGTCAGTGATAAGGGTGAACAATGTTGCCATGGCTTTAATTAGAGGTCTACCCAGAGTCACCAATTAAGCCCTGTTACCAGAATGAAACCTATAAACTACAAGCTGTTGACACCAACCTATATAACCAAATTAACACATTTGATATTATATCAGTGTGTATGTGTGTGTGTGTGTGTGTGTGTGTGTGTGTGTGTGTGTGTGTGTGTGTGTGTGTGTGTGTGTGTGTACACATACATGAGCTCCATATACGTATTTATCCAGCATCTTTCCTCCAAGTGTTTGTCCTCCAATGTCCCAGACCTGAAGGGTCACATTTAAATTGCCTAAAAAAAGAGAAAAAACAGAAAACGCCACTGATCAAGAAAAAGTTCACATTGAAATTTAAAGAAAATATTCAGAGATCAACCTGAAGGATTCCATTGACATTTTAAACATAATACTATTTTTTCTTGAGAAAATGATATTACTCCCTATATTCACCTTTCAAATTGGACAGGTTATAGAGCTGTTATACTGGAACAGTCTGGCAGACCCTGGACTTTTTGTGCTTTTTAATCAATGCTTTGTTTTAATAAAGCTCCTCATCTTAGGGTAATAACACCTCAGTTGTAATGGGAGAATGCATTTGTTAAGAATTACTTGGACAAAAGTCAACATTGTTAAAATATATAATGGACGCAATAATTCAAGTATTAATCTTTCATTTCCAGCAGATAACCCACAAATCAAATCTGACTGTTCACTTCAAAGAATCGGGCAATGAATAGCTACGGTTAACCTCTAATTCTAATAAGCTCAATGCTCTTTCCATTAAAATAATGATTGTTGTAAAATAAAACTGCTATTTGCATTTTTACATAGTCTTTGAGGCAAGGAAATTGAGACGAACTGTGTGCTATGAAGAAAAAAGGCAATAATCAAACACAAAATAAGAGGAAAGAAGACGCTTGTCCTTTTGCCTGCTAAAAGAGAAAGAACAGAGAGAGCCAGAGAAAGGGAAAGCAAGAGAGAGAGGCACAAAAACCAAATAAATATTTTCTTCCCCTGGAAAATGAAAGGGGTGGTTGAAAAAAGGAGAAGGAGGGAGGACCAGACAGCAAAGAGTTTATAGTGGTGTTATAAGGGCCCTGCGCTAGGCTGGAGCGGCGATGGAGAGACGAGCATACACTGTGGACACGGCTGGACAACTCAACCGCCTCATAAGTCCTCTTTTTAAAGCAAAGGAAGGAAACTGAGATTCACAGTCACTACATCTAGACTATACAGTGTCAATGTAAAGCTACATTGAGGAATGTGTTGAATAACTGTTCTCTGGTGGTATAAAAAGCTATCCCCGCCCATATACCATGCTCGGACACTCACTTTATTTATCTTTCAAAGTTTCATGCTGACTCATCACAAATTACATTTGTCTGTTTATGTTTTTGCACCATGTCCAAGGCGCCCCTGTCCAACATTGAACCTTAAAAACAGGTCAGACGAAATGCGTGTTGATCTTCTTGGTGTGATGTGAAGCTGATTCGGAATGGGCAGATTCTGAAAGTTAGGTTTTATCAAGTTAATTCCATCCTTCACCGCCTTTTGGCTGAGACATCTGGAAGAGGTATTGTTATAAAAAGCACACACAGAGGAGGCTGTTGTGTGCCAGTCAGCCTCGCCTCACCTCTCCCTGAGTTGGAAAATGTACATTAAGTTTGACAAGCTGGGCCTTCATGGTGAGAGAGGGGCCAACTCTAGCTAAAGCCTACTCTCCCCCCTGCTGCAAAAGACCCTTACAGCCCCATAGGGACCCGGACAGCCACACAACCTCTCCAATACAAGGCAGGGTGAGGGTCCTAACAAAGTTTGGGACCACCCAGCTCGCAGAGCCACCTTCCTCTTCATCAGCTCATCAACACCCAATTCCCCAGAAAATGGGCCATTTAACAACTCAAGTCTTGAACCTGTGTTGTTGCTGCACCATTGATAGAGATGTATGTGGACTGCATTGGAACAACGGTTTATAGTTTAATGCCTAAATGTACAGTAATTATTTCAGGAAAGAAACTTACTGGAAAGAGAAGTCACAGGTTTAACAGCATTTGTTTGAGTTCACATTAAGTCCAGCTGAGCCCAGCTTGTGCTTATGGTTGGCTCTTTTCATTCTGACTCCACCACAACATTTTTGGGGGTTTAGTTCTCCTAAGTCTCCTAAGCTGAAACTGACACAAAATCAAAATAGAATCCATCGTCCAACTCACAAATCAGCATAACTTTTACTTTTAGCACGTAATTTGCTCTTGCTTAATGTTGTTTTATTAGTAATGAAAGAATAGAGGCACTTTGCAGATTTCTGGAGCTTAGGCCCTGGCAGGGATGGAGAAATACCATTTAAAATGCTGAAAATCCCCATTTCACATAGTAGGAAGTGAAAATGGGGTACTTTCTTCTAAATATAGTATTAGTCAATAAACATTTATTCTACTGATCTAATGGGGATACAGAGTGTGGCTTCATTTCTACAGGCTCTGCATAAACAAACAAGAACATTAACATTCAATATAGTGCAGGAGAAAGATGAGTTGAACTTGAGGATAAACGAGGTGAATATAAAATGTTAATGTATTTACTCTGTACTGTGCCCACAGAATTATGAGCAAGACTCGCCTGTTTGGACATAAGCTGTCCATTGGCCTTGTGGAGTTAAAAAAGTGCTGTTTGCTCTGGAGAGAGGAGCTTTCAGAGTGAATAAGCCTGAGAAGTGGCAGACACTCTACAATGAGGAGCTACCAGAAAAGGCACATTCAGCTCAAGAGTTAACATGAAGAATAAACCTAACCTCTGCCTGGAAATGCTTGGGGAAGAAAATATATAAGTGGCACCAGAAAATATGAGGAACTGAAATATGACAGAAAAATATACACGATAAAAGCCATGCTCTCAACACATTTCATATTTTCTGTAATTTCACCACAGATATTGGTGACTGAACTCAGGACATTCTATGCAAAATCACTCCAAACATACATCCTCAGCATTTTAATGCATTACAAAGTATGCAGTGAGCCAATCGGTATGATCTTGTGCAACACCCATGTCCGTGCCGAGTCTTTGAGCAAGCCAGCAGTCCCAAAAGAATATGAAGGTGTCTCACCTGGAAGGCTTATTCGTTTCAGAAAGAAGTCCAGGCCAATGGTTTGTTTGTACTGCTTCCCAAAGGCCTCCTGTGCAAACCTGGTGGCGAGTGATGTCTGAAACAGAGACAAAGGGAAAAAAGGGAAAAAAACAGATTTTTAGCAATCAGCAAGATGAAAAATCTCATTTGAAGATGTTGATTTTGAAAAAAAAAGCTTTCATTGTAATCAAGGCACTTTGATTATGGTAATAGAATTACCATAGTTAATCATACATGTCCCCATAGATAGGTTAAATAACAAGGGGGGGGGGGATCCCAGTGTGGCCTGGAGAAAAATGTAAGATGCTGCAAAATGCCTTCAGGGAAGAAAAGGGGGGCGGGGGGGGCGGGTGTACTAAAGGGTGCGAAAAGTGGCATTTTTGTAGAGGGCTGTGCAACAGAAGCTTTATTTCATTCACACAGAAAAGAATATATGTTTTTTGTAACAGCTTTGTTACAACTACAATTTACACCTGTATATTTTTTTGCATTTTAATATTTCTGTTCCTATTTTCCCCAAACAGCCATAAATCTTGACAGTGATAGTGATGTAACCCTAAAATGTGAGCTGTTGGACATAAATTTTCTCATTATAAATCCATTTTATGCGCCTCCGAAAACTTAATGATTGACTAGACTGATGCGAATGTCTGCCATCTCAATCCTCAGCCAGTCATGACTGTGAAATCAGCAAGAATTACAAAAACAGGTGTTGAGATATGTGTCCCGTCCCCAGGCTGCAGACCTAATAATTGCCACAAATTATAAAACCTCGATCATTGTCATTGTTTTGTTTGACAACGAAAAAAAATTGTATGTTAGGGACTCTCCTGAAATCCATGGGAATTCACAGCTTCAGTTTGACATGCCAAGTTTAATTCATTGTGATGGATGACAGCAGGAAAAAAGTGAAGCACTGAATGTCTATTAGCTTTCTTTAGAGCACTGGGCTTACATAAACACAACACAGGCATGAAGCAATAGGATTCCTTGAGTGTTCCTGTGGCTGTAAATGCATTTTAACATGCCTCTTAACAATTGATGAGGATTAGTGGATTTGATACTAAATTCTTTCTATCAATTCACTAAGTTTTCACTTGAGCCTGTGCCCTTATCTACCTTCAATGATGCTTTGAGGTTTCAGGTCCAGCCCATAATGTCCAAAATGGGGCTTGATTTCATTTAAGTACATTTTAAAGACATTGTTATATAATTATAATAATCCTTATCTAATTTAACCAAAACTTGTCCGAATAAACACAAGTCTTTGGGGATTGCTTGGGCACTGAAATGTATGTGGAAGCCAAAATGAAATTATCAAATGTTTATAATGATTCAAGCACTGATTCATAAAAGAGCCATACAAAACATTTGCCAATGGATGTCTTCTTCATCCACCTTTATTTGGTGAAAAAAAAAAATTATCAACCCACTTCTTTCAGAAGTTCACCAACCTCCGCCAATCTCAGCCAGCAGAATATGTCACAGTCTCAAGAGTGACTGAAAAATTACAAGAGGTGACTGACGCAACAAGGAGAAAATCAGCCATTTAAGTAGCTCAAACTATCATTGACAACACAGGAATAACAAGCTTGGACAGCAAAAATGTATTCCACATGCTCGGGTTGGCCTAGTCGGCCATTTGTCTTGGCATTCCAGTAGCTTGGCTCTCCTCCCGCAACATAGTCCTTTTTTTCCACCATACAATTGGAACTAACCGGCAAATGTTAAAGCTGGCGTAATCCTGACACTCCAACAGAGAACAGCACAGGGTCACCAATGATACCAATGCCGGGAAATGGGGGGAAGTTCTACTGAAACAAGACACTGGGAGAGGGAAAAAAATATGGCAAGCTGTCTACATTCATGTGATGCAACTCAGATGAGCGATGCAGTGCATTTTTGCAGCACTGTATCAAGGCAGGCTTTTTATTCAACACGTACAACAATTGCATTAAAACACAGCTATTCTGCAGCGTCAGAATTTTCCCCTTGCCAATAAGGAACTTTGATGATAAAGTATCAGTTCATATGAGAGGCATGCATCTAAAGCTTCCTTGACACTAAGGGAACACGAACAGTAAATATTGAGCAGAAACTGAGTGTCTTATAGCTCAGTCAAAATAGACTTGTGTGTAAGTTAAGCCTTGTGCATTAAGAGCCTGGCTAAATGTGAGACTCCAAATTTTAAAAACATCTCGTTCCAGTGGACAAGCCTTCCCACATCTCACTATATTTCTGAATGGACATCCAACCACAAGTAAAAATACCACCTAAATCAGTGTCCAAGAAAAACTGATCCAATTGCAATTTGCTGAGCAAATTGACATTAATAAGGGGGGAAACGGCATTCAAGATGTCAGTCAGTGGTGCCTACTCAAAATAGGGGGAAGGGCTCCTGTTTTCTGCCCAAAACAGACAAGCAGGTAAGTCATTCAGACAGTGACGAGCTGACACCTGGCAGCAGCGTGAGGACGGTTATTAATGTAGCGTATCTACTGGGAACTGAGTTGTGTGTGTTCAGTTCCCTCCTCCCTCAAAAGAAATGTAGACTTTTCAGAGTGAGAACATTCATTTTTCTCATTGGTCTCACCATTACTGCTACATTCATTTTCTTTCTCCCAGAGGAAGGAGAGATTAATTACAAAAAGGGATGGGTAGTTGAAAAGCACTTGTCGTTCTTGTCTTCTTGTCCTACATCAGCATTCATTCACCCGGGCTTTCAGACAGTGAAGAAGAAAGTTCATCGAATAAGCATGACAACTGCTTTAGTTTTGTGCAAACAATTAATTCCTGTAGAAATAATTATGTTGCGTTAGATTTAAGGAAGGCCTTTTAAATCTAAATCCATGGGAAAAGACACCAATATTTTTAACCACCAATCCATACACTTGGTGCCCTGACTGTGCACCCCAAGGAGTATAACTAGACTGTTGAACCTCCATTTCAGCAACACAAATTTGTTTGCTGTCACTTGTACAATGTGATGCCAACAATAATGTCACTAAAATGTTCTTTCCCTTTTTTGCACAATATTTACCTATGTCGCTGAAAGATATTCATGTAACTATTTTGGCTTACAGTGTTGGGCCACCTCGAAGAAAATTTGGTCGTCATTGTGTAACTCTTGTGGCTACTTGCCCCTCTGCCACATTTAGGGACACTGTAAGTGCTTGCAGTGCAGAGGTTTAGAAAGGAAGGGGACCTTAATAGCTGTACTTGAGAGCACCATGGTGATGAATGTTTAGCAAACATAGATAGAATGTGCAGATGTTAAAGTAATAATGGAAGCAGTCCCAACAGTAATGAAAACTAAAAGGTGGGTAAAATGGATTATTTATGAAGCCTCAGTATTAATACAAAATAGGGATGAGTATAATCTCAAGTACATTTAAAATGTAACTTTTTTTTTTTTTTTTTTTAAATGTGAGTCTTAGGAAAGTGGTCTAAGGTGCTATTTACCAAAGTGGTCTAAGGTGCTAATTACCAAATGACAGGGAGTAGAGTTAGACTTATCCCTTGCACGGAAAAATCAAACTCACAATTTTTTTTCGGCCTGTTTGACAATTAGAATGAACGTCATTGGAAGATCAACCAAGTGACATTGTCAGGTAGCAAACCACCTATAGTAGAATTTGCTCAGAGCCAGCGGGCAGAAGTAGTCTAAAACCGTGTACGACAGGCAGAAAGCCCACACCTGCGTAAGTTCAGTAGCACATGTAAAATGGATTAAGGGCTGGGTAGACTTAATAGGTTTGGAACAACGGATTTGTGCCCGATATAAATCCATTATTCTATCTTTGACACTGATTTAAGACTGAGTGTGTGTAAACAAAGTACTCCAAATTGACACGCTTTATGTTTCATGCAGTTAGGAGGGAAACGTAAATCATTTTTTGAATGTAGAACAATTTCTACAATTGCTTTGTCTTTAAATCCAGTTTTGTAAGATTGAATGCTTTGTTCTGAGGCGCATATAAGTATATACAGAAGGTGTGGTGTGTGTGTGTGTGTGTGTGTGTGTGTGTGTGTGTGTGTGTGTAATGCAGTTTATTGCAGTGTATGCATACGTGTGTGGCCTTTTCCAATGGAAATTATCACGAGACTTATTAGGATTTTATAAAGACAATTAACAAAAACGGCATGGATTATTTGCCAAGTCATTACTCTATATCAACATGTAATTCAATTCTGAACAGCTTTCCCTGCCCTTCTCCTCAGAAACTTGAATACACTGACAGAATTAGAACTTCATAAATTATACATTCAGGAGAAAAAAAAATGAAAAATAAGTCTTTGCAAGAAAGTCACATCTCTGCGTTGTTTTGGGTGAGTATAAAACATCAGCTGTCTGTAAGTCCTGATGCAAATTAGATAACATTGCAAGCCAAATACTGTGAACGAAACCACTCATAAGCACGAAAGAAGTATTCATGTAGTTTGGTAGATATATGCTCCAATACTGTTCCGTTAGTATTAACTAGTATAGTTAGTACAGTATTTTGGCTCAGAAAACTAATACGTCTCGATAAGGATATAAGCATAACGTCTCGATTACTCGGTAGGTCTTTAGCTAATTGCTAACTTAGCAACATTAGCGTCTGTCGCCATGGCGACTGTGAGTTATTGAAGCGTCAGCGTGGCCACCGGAGAGAACATAAGGGGAACACAGTCGCTTGGCAGACCTTCATTTGACTGTCACAGCGGAGAAATTCTACGTGAAAGTGTTCCCTCCGCGTCGCTGTGTATATTCCAGTTGTGTGTGTGTCTGTCTGTGGGTGTGTGAGTGTGATGGGCTCACCTTCCCACACGCACCGTCTCCAATCACTACTACTTTAAGCTGCCGGTCTTGGCTTTCGTCCTCCGAGTCCGACATGACGTTAATGTGTGCTCAGTTGGCGTGTCTGGAAAAACCGAACACTGGAATATGGTCAGAGGTTTTTTGGAATCGAGCTAAAGGCTAATCACAGTTGGATTAAAACAGCGTTGAGCAGGCGAGCAGACGCCATTTTGACTCAATACACAGAGCTCTTCTGGGGACGGTCCACCCACACACGTTGAACTCGGGGCCGGGATTTAACGTTTTAAACGCTCACACACCAAGCGAAAAATAACACGAAGTTACAATTTAATACTCCATGTCGATAATACCACCTTTACGGCAATGAAGAGACGAAAAGAAAGCGCGGCCAAGTAAACCGATGCGCCGCCGGTATGGTAGAATCCCGTGTGTGACGCGCTGGCGTTACCATAGCAACAAAGGTGGACGCGTAAGTGAGCAAACTAAAATTGCGGTAACATCGTTTAACACACGTCTTTTATAGAGTGATTGGGGATATTGTCTTGGGTGCTTTCCATCTGAGAATTCTGAATTTTCGCGTTTTATTTCAGATGAAGAAAAAGCAATCCCTGTGGTTTTCTTTCTTGATCTAATCTATAAGTAAAAATGTATTTAGTCAGCACTGCGGCCGATTTCCTTCCATAGTTTGCAGGGAAAATATTCTTCAAAATGGCATTAACAACTCCAGGCAGTGAGATTGTTTCACTTACACAGCGTCAGTTTCCAAACTGAGCAAGGACCTAATATTATATATGAAAATGACATAAACACATAGTCCCATGGGAGGCAACATGAAGCTAAAAGCTACATCAAGACAATCCTCAGAATTATTAAAATCCAGGAGCTCTGATAGGTTTCAGGTCTATTCATATAGATCATCCTTAAGTACAATATTCTGCATATGCAAAGCATACCTACTCGGAAAACACTATGCCCTTGATGGTATCTTCTCACAACACTGTTTGAATTTAGTTTTGGATTTCAATGTATAGTTATGACAGCATCCCAAATATGTTATTTAGCAAAATATGAAAAGAAAATGTCTTCTTCCGTCTCAATTTTCATGTCTGTTCACTCACACACACACAACATGAAGATTAATTTGACCACTGTAGGATTTTTTAAATAATATACAGAGAACATGGTCTATGATGAGGATCTAGTCTAAAAATTTAAATGATACAGGGTGTAGTGGATTAAAAAGTTGGTGTCAAACACTGATATAAAACTAGTTTGGTAAAATATGGTATTTAAAAAAAATCGAGACAAGTAGACAAGTTGATGCCGATATGAAATTGTATGGAGGTGCTGCTCATCCTTTCCAGGCCTCCTTCCATGCAATGTCAGGCATGTCAATATAGGCACTGCTATCCAATTCTCTGTGGTTGCACTGCTTGATACATTTCAAGTTGTCCTTTTTGAAACTAATTCAAAAACTAATGATATTTTCCAAATTATTGAGACATTTTGTCCTCAACGTATTAATCATGTGGCTTCATGTAGAGCTGTTGGCTGACTTCCTGGTTGACATGGTCAGCAGAACTATCTTACCGGCTTTGTAATTCAGTTGCTCTTGAATCCACACTGCTGACCGTCTTTGGTAAAGGGTTGCACATACAGTCGATTGAAAATATCAATCAATCAATCTAAAATCATCCAGGAAAAACAGAACCCACTCTTTACATAGCCACAGTACAGTTCGTCATGAATGCAAAAAGAAAATCATTCATCTATTAGGTGCCAGTGAAACATCAGTGTCCTTTGATTTTTGTATTTCTGAAATAAATTGTATTTTTCTGCAAAAAGAAACATCGCACTAAGAAAGGGCATAAAAATAATGGAGCAAAAATACAAAAGTCTTACAAGGAAGCACATTTTTTACGATATCACTGAACATGGAATATCACAAATTTGAAAGAAAAAGATTCCTCACAAAGTTGTGATGGAACACGTTAAACATCCAGGAATACCGACATCGTTTTACACTTTGAAAAAAAAAATTTTTTGAAGAGTTTTAAAAAACAAAAAGACGTTGAATCAGGATCCCTCCTTTCACGGTTACTTTCCAGGGAGGGGGGGGATGTCCTTGCTCATGGGGGAAACAGAGGAATTCGCACCTGGGCCACTTTGAAGCAGCTCGGTCAAGTCCAACACGCCCATGGGGGTGTGAGTGGCAGCTTCCGATTTGACTTGGATTCCTGCTTGGACGTGTTTGATTTATTGATTAATCTGGAGATTATTTGAAGCCTTGAAATGTATGATTAATGCGTAAAGCAACTATCATGTCATGTGGAATCCTGAGCCATTTTTTTCAGGTAGTCCAGGTCATGCGTGGGCACCGGCACTGATAAATAATGGTGGCCCAGAGAGGAAAAGAAAAATCTGGCTGTGTTAGAGGGGAAAAAAGAAGATGAGCATTGAACACTGAGATAGACTGACCTGTTTTGGTTTCACGCCTTTCACGAAGGTCAATATGCAGGTTTTATATCACATCCTTAATGTAAAGTTGTTGCAACAAATTTAACCTGGTCGTCATCTGCGCTGTAGGGCCTATTTCCAAGAGAGAGGAAAAAAAAACTTTGCATTCATGCCTGAGATTGTTCTATGCAATTATTCAACTCTCCCATAAATCGGGAGTTTATCTCCTGGGAGTCAGGTTTTGTATTTCGAGGACCGAGTCAATTAAAGCCTCTCAATCCCACTCGCTGAGGGGAAATTCGGATTAAGACTCGGCAGAGGCAGGATGACGGCTGGATATTTGATGCGCCGTGAATTAGTGGGAACGTTTAGCGGTGAACTCGGTTGCAATTAAAGGAGACGTTTTCTCAATGTGAGTCAGCTGCGCGCAGCCGCGTCTCCCTTCCGGCCGGCCCAGGATCGGGACCGAATCGGGGGTTTGAGACGGTGACACTCGCAGATCTATGAAAAAGTCTTGTCGGGGTGTGATCTCGGTGTAGACTGCAGCATTATTAATTTTACTTAAATCAAAGTTGGATCGGGCCACTTAGCTCATTCAATGCAGCATAGGAAAAAGAAAAAGAAAACAGGGAGTACTGAGCAAATAAATCCCTACGATTTTTAAAATCGATCACACTCGTGATTTCTCTGTTGATGAGCATAACAACATTCCCTGCATGTTTCATTTCACGATCTAAACGTCTCAATTAAAATGCTCAATTTAAGAAGAAGTCAATAGGGTCAGTTGCGAGGGATTAGGTACCTTGGGTTGCATTGTGAGAGCTGAAATTTTTAAGTAACATTAGAATGCGAAGATAATAAGCTGACATGATAACAGTTGTAAAAAAAATTAATTGAATACCCCAAACCAATTGATAGGGGAAACCTAGGCAGTGTCTCTCAGCGGTAACAGTTGGACTGAGGCGCACACACCACAAACACACACCGCCCCCGTTATGACAACTAACAGTGCAGGTTAGTGTCACACATAAAGCACAACATTGCACTGATATTCAACAATAGTGTTCTCTAACACAGAAGCAGGAGAAGCTCCCATCAGTCAGCATCACTCGCAAAGGATCCTGGGGTTCCGCCGGCCCGTCTCCTCACCACACGCCTCAGTATCTCTCTAATGCATCCGCAAATAATTAAAAAAAAAAAAAAAATCTAAAACAAAAAGGGGGAGCTGAGGGATGAATTGTCCATGACAATTATTGTTTTCCTCCATGAAACTGTCGCGACACAATAACAAGCGCGACCTGATTTCCCTCCACGCATGGTGGGTGAATTGAATCCCCACGGCTCAGGAGGGCGCCAATCTGCAACGATGGGGGTATTTTGCATTTCAGCCATGGCAGGCAGTGAGGAAATGCTCCCCTTCTATCAGATAGCTCCACATGCAGGTATGACAGGAAGTTATGTGGGGGCCGGTCCGCTCCGCTCGGTCACCGGAGCCCGGCTCAGCCTATCAGGGGTGGCCGACGGCGGCGCGGCGCGGAGCGGAGGGCCTCGGTGGCGCGTACCTGCATCCAGGAGATCAGATTCAAACACATACAGGCGCCATTCGTTTGTTTTTCCACCACGTAGGTTTTTTTAAGAAAAGATGGGATTCTGATCAGACGAGGACGCGCATCATGCACGGATCCTAGTTTTGTCCCAAGTGTTTCCAGAGTGTGTGGGTTTTATCGTCGCCCTGTGACCTCGACATGACAGTCGAGGTTTTAGGAGAAAGAATCACGGCTACCGGCCCAGGGTAGTATTTTCAAAACAAGCCAGAGAGAACAAATAAGAGAGAATGTAAAAATAAAAAAAAAAATAGAAAAAAACTCCACCCTTCTGTCCTCAAGAAAAGCTCCTCCTTAACTTTAAATTTCGGATGAGTGTGACGGGCCTCCGTTTCTCCTTCAACTGTATGTGTTGACAAGTGGCCCTAAAGGTGGCTGTCACATTTGTTTTGATTTTATCCTGGGAGCTTTTCATCCTGCGCTTGACCTGTGCTCATCTTGTGTTCGGGACAAACGTCCTGCAGGTGACAAGCGTACTTAAACCGCGATGAAGGTGGGGTGGGTGGGGGAAGAAGGGGCTGAGGAGAAGGAAGAGGATGGGGAGGATGCGCATGATGAAACTTAAGTGGATGGATGAAGTGATCCTGCAGCCACAAAACAGCAAAACCAGCTGATATAAACCAGATTGATTTGTTCCGGTCGTGGTTTCAAGTCTCCTAAACGAAAGTCCCGCTTATAAACAAATCGCCCGGGTTATAACTGTTATAATAACGAGACCTTACAGTTAAATTGCATTAAAACGCGTTTACCCTCAGCATCGCTGTTAAATGTACCGAACAGAGCATTCCGTAACCTGCGCAAAAAGTAAAAATCATATTGTTGTTCTGATAACTGATCCACTCTTTTTGGTTTCTTAAATTAAAAACACGTGTCCATTGTAAAGTTCAAGTGGAAAACGTTAAAGTAAAATAGCGCCCAAAATGACATTAATGTCTGATACTTTTAATGATTTTCGATCTAAACAATCAAATGAACACAAAAAAAGAGCAAAGGTACATTTTAATAGCAACCGATCTGCCCCCTGGCCTTTTGCGTGCCACTTCATCACTCCAGGACCAAAAATAAAATTAAAATTAAAAAAAAAAAAAATCACAACACACTGCCCGTTTCCGGTCTGATACTTTTATACGTCCAGACCATTAGGAACATTGAAATAATGTCAATTAGAAGCTCGAAAGTGCTGAAATGTCTTACCTTTTATAAACACAGCGAGAATTAAAAAAAAAAGCCGGCAACAGAGACAGTTATTTGAAAAGTCATTAGAACATGCCAAACTTTCAATCACTGCAGAGGTAGGATGCAAAACATGAATGACATAAAAAATAAAAATAAAAACGGTCTCCTCGGACCGCTGGTTCCCACGGTGGGCTCCTGGGAGCCTTCAGAGGTCCTTAAAGGTCTCCCCGGCAGAGAGGAATACTTTTTTACTGTGTCGCTCCACGGTAGGTTAACATACTGCTGTTTATTTTATTTTTATTTTTTTAAAGACGGAGGTCCAGTCTCTCCAGTCATCTACAAATTTACAACCTATAGCATAAAAAAAACCCTCTTTTTCCTCGGAACAAACACAAAAAAACGGAGAGGGTTGCGTTGGAGAGTTAGTTGGGGATGCCGTGGGGAGTCCGTCACCCGTGGCCGGCCAGCAGATCCTCTCCCTCTTGTTAGTTTGAGTTCCCGGGGGTGTTGGGGGTGTCTTGGGTGGATTGGGGGCTATGGAGGTTTAAAAAAGTAAAAAGAATAAATACAGTCACCGGGTTGTCACTGGTTCCCCGCGCACGCGGAGAGCGTCCACGCGGGGAGGCAGTAGGCGTACGGGTAGTAGTAGGAGGGCTGCAGGGAGAGCAGCGGGGGGCGCAGCACCTCCCCCGGGCTGTACTGTCTCTGGTCGTCCCGCACCAACACCTTCACCGCCACCTTCTTGGCCGCCGGAGTCGATGCCATCAGGTCGGCGGCCATCTGACGGCGTTTCGTCTTGTATCGACGGTTCTGGAACCAGATCTTGACTTGAGTCTCTGTGAGCTTCAGGGAGGCCGCCAGGTCGGCCCGCTCTGGGCCGGACAGGTACCGCTGGTGGTTGAAGCGGCGCTCCAGCTCGAAGACCTGTGCGTGGGAGAAGGCGGCCCTGGAGCGCTTCTTCCTCTGTTTGGGCTGATCCGGGCTTTTCCCGTCCACGGTGCCGGAGTCTGCAAGTGGGGAGGGGGGGGGGGGGCGCAACGGGGCCACGCAAGTCAATCCACAATCCTCGGTGTGTTTGTTTGTTTGTGTCTCACACTAAGAATCACGTCTGTTGATCGCAGGCAACGCTTGACGTGTGTTTTTTACGATATTGTCGACTGGATCGCAAGCAGAATGGGAAAATAATGAATAAATTCACTGTATCTTCTATTTTAGAAGGGCTGTGACACCGCCGTAATCGTCACTATCCTCCGGGTGAAAAGGAAGCTTTCACAGTATCTCACCACTCATTTGTGACCCGGATTAACACACATTTTATCTATATCTATCAATGTATCTATCTCTCTCTCTCTATATATATATACAAAAAAAATAAAATTGTATATATAAAATATATATAATTTATGAAATGTGTATATACGTTTTTTAAGTGTAATTTTCTTTCAAATATTCACACAGTCAGAGCCACGCTGGCTTACGGCTCCAAACAGAAGCGAAGAGATCGAGGATAACGTTTGAAATCTACAGAAATCGGTTGTTAATTTTCGTGCGCAAACCGGGCCAGCTGGTGCGTAAAAGCCAAGGAGCAGAAAGATCTTGATTGTTTTTAAAAAGTAAATTAGGTTCATAAAAATCGGCGAGATAATAAGTTAGAAAACAGTATCGGATTTGTCTAAGGTTTCCTTCTTATTTTTAATTTAAGACTTCATTTCAAGTCGGCCGGACGCTTTATCCGCTCCGCGTACCTGTGGCGTTGTTCGGTTCGCTGTCACTCTTGGCGTTTTCCACGGCGGCGGACTCCTGGTCGGTCTCCTCCTGCAGGCTCTCCTCCGGCGCATCCGAGCCGGGGTCCCCGTCCTTCTCCAGCTTGCAGGCCACCGGTGTTTTCCCGTCGTTGTCCTCGCTTAGTCCCGAGTCCGAGTCGTAGCTCTTCCGATCAGCCGGCTCGCAAGTCCCGCCGCCCCCCCTCGACCCGCCGGTCATCTCCCCGAATATTTTCCAGCACGCCGTCTTGGATAAACACACGTCCAGATCTGGCAAGTGTCTGCCGTCGTCCTTTTTGTTCAGGATGGCTTGGATCGAGAAAGGCATCAGTGAATTGCCCCGAACGGCCATTTTTTTCAAAAGGGGGGGATGGGGGGGCGGGGGTGGGGTGAGGGGTTTCGGGGGGGGGGGGTGTAAGCGACGTTTGCTCGGTTTGCAAGTGGCGCAATTAAACAAGGAAGAGGGGGGCGGCGGGGAGCCGGGAGTCAGTACAACCGCATTTTACGCTTCTCCGTCCGTGGAGCGGGTTTGCTGTTCCCGCCGGTCGTTGGTTTCCGGTCGCATTCCCGCAGGAAAAGCCGTGGAAGGTCTCTGCTACGTCCACAGGCGCGATGCTGCTCCTCCGCATAGCTCTGCCATCAGCCCGGCGCGCTGCGAGGCTCCGGCCCTTTTCACCCAGCTCTTTTTTCACCATCCACCCTCACCTGTGACTGACAGGCGCTCCGAGCCGCCCGCCCATTGGTCGAAAGGGGAGGAAAATCATTTCCGGATTGGCAACTGTAAATGACGTCATGACGCCTTCAGCTGGAAGGGGAAAGGCGAAGGCTTGAAAGAAACGTGTGGTCGGAGCTTTTTTTTTTTTTTTTTTTTTTTTTTTTTCATAGGAGACTAAACTGCAACCACACGTATTTACTTCACCCACAAACATCCTACAGTTCCCGTGCGAAAATAACTCGATCGCTGTTGTGTTTAATCAATATCAGGGGATCATTAATCTACACATGGGTGTCAGAAAATAAAGCGAGATGACACGTCCGAATAAGTCAAACATCTAAACAGCGTGGACAAACACGCACCGATCGGTTGAAACTCCCATTTCCGACCGGGTGTCCTGAACGCATCATTCGGACAGCGTGTTTGTAGGATGTCACCGTGTTTGGAATTTTTAACCCGTGAACGTCTGAACAGATTTTACGCGTGTTTGCGCGTAACGCCTTCACACCGATATTTGTTTGTGTCTCCTGTTCCCCAGGTGACGAGCTGG
Source organism: Fistularia commersonii (assembly GCF_037954325.1). Lineage (NCBI taxonomy): Eukaryota > Metazoa > Chordata > Actinopteri > Syngnathiformes > Fistulariidae > Fistularia > Fistularia commersonii. Next base: position 10,020,809 of record NC_141296.1, read on the forward strand.
GTTCTTCACCTGCACCAGCGAGGTTCCCTCACAAATCTGAACTTTTTCTTCTCGATTTATCTTTGTTGTTTTGTTGTTTTTTTTTCTTCTCATCCCCAGCGATCTTCCTCATTCAGGCCAGGTAGGCCTCCGCTGCTGCGCAGTGGATTTACTCATATTATCTTTTCTACTAAAAAAGATTGATCGAAGATTTAAATGAAACGCATCATTAAAATAGAAGAAACAATCGCCATTTAATGAGTTTATATTTGTTTTGTGTTCCTCATGTTTTTTGTCGTGTGTATGTTTCTTTATTTGCGTGTGGTTTCTCCTAATTGAAACAGTCGTTAATATTGAATTTATAGAGCCTTGAAAAAAATGTTCTCGTTTTAAAGGATGGCGTCTCCATCTTGCAATATAGTGGATTTGTTTTAAATCTAATCGTGATTTCCACGCGTGGGGGTGGAGGGGGGGTGTCATCCAGGTGACTGTCACAATGGAAGGGTAGACAGCAGGCTTTAGACGGAGACCGTCTAACTGGCTTCAAGGATTCCCAGTAACCTTCACTCAGCCACCTGGAGAAACTGCAGAGCAAGATATTTCATTGACAAAAGCAACGAAAATTATTTTACTCTATTTTTGTGCAAATATACAAATGTATATTTCTCAGACTTTTAAGAGGAATTAACTGTCGACCCCTTGTCCGGATAAAAAAAAAGTCTGAGTTTATCTTTCCACTTCATCATGGGGGTTCATTTACATTTTTTTCCCTGTTTAGAATTTGATTTTCGACATCAACGCATCTGATTAATTTATCTGTATCTATTCAATTCAAAAACATTTTCAGTCTTAAATGTCAAGAAAGTCATGCATTCATGCCCTCTCATGTTTGGGTTCTGTGCAAATTAAAGGGGTCAAATGGTGCATGCAGTAACTATAAATGGGTTATAAAAACCCGTGGCGGATAAATCGGGAAAAAGGTCATTGATGCTTTTATTCATACATTCAAAAACAGTGATTCTGACAGTGGGGCATTGTGAAATATCCCCTCGTTGCTCTGCTAAAATTACTTTTCGCAAGGGAAACATTGCTCCTTCTTCTATTTTTCTATCTTGAAAAAAATAAATGGTGAAATGGCAGAGAGCAGGTGTTTATCCTTTTTTTTCAATTTTATTTCATTTTACCTGTTTCTGGGCAATTCAACGTTTGCGCGCAATCCCTTGCATTTATTCACCGAGAGATTTTATTTTAGTTTTTCATCGAAAATTTCGTCATTAGTTTTAACTACTTTGTTTGAAAAAAAATCAGGGGAAATAGATAATAATTCAGCAACCTGACTACAGCCGAAATTCTCCCTCTTGTATTTTTCTACAGCAAAACGACGCAACATTGAACCAGGAGTATAAAGAATATGAGTCCAGTGATGTCGAATACTAGTTAAAGAGGGGATCATTTTGACAATAATATTGACAATAAATCGAACTATAATATCGATCCAGTACATTTGAGCGGAGGATCTGTCTGCGCTGCTGTCAAACCCCTTGCCTGCATTTATTATACCATCTAGTGGTCGTCGGACGGACCTGTCCGTCCGGACTCCCCGACACCTCCGGGGTCAACGGGGGGAGCTCGGCCTCCCCCTCCGACAACCGTAACACGATATTTCAACCACATATTCATTTCAAATAGATGCTATAATATTCCGGGGGGGGGGGGGGGGTTGTAAAAAAAAAAAAAAAAACAACAACAACAAAGCAAACAAAGCTGAGGTGTGTGTGTGATCCGAGGATCACCTGCTGCTGCAGTGTGTCATCAAACCAATCCGGTGAAATGACCGGGACTGGATTATAATCTGGGGGTTTAAATTCTGTTTTACCACAGTAAATAAAGCTGGAAAAGAGATTGGTGTTTCGTCCAAAAATAATAAAAAAAAAAAAGGAGATGAAGACGAATAAAGGAGGAAGAAACCACATCCACGTCTGGATATTCTCACACTCTCCTCTTGTTGACTTCCGTGGCATCCCGTTCCTTTCCCGGGAGCCGTGGATGAACGGAGGCAGACACAACCGCCTGCCAGGTTTCCAACACGGTGCATCAGCGTGGGTCCGCCGGCGCAGCCCCACGCGTGTCTGGGACCTGGCGGGGAGGAGAGCAGGATGCGGCCCGTGGTAAATCATTCACAAAATGACAGGAGTGCTGTAACGACACACACACACACACACACACACACACACACACACACACACACACACACACACACACACACACACGCATAGCATAGTGTGATGGAGAAACCGGGAAGATGCGATGATGAATGATTTCGAAAAAAAAAACCTGAAGGGATGAATGAACCTTTTAGAAGAAGTTTATTACCCCCTCTTTCTCTCCCTATTTCCCCTTTCGTGATATTTAAATCAAAACCAAATAAGATTATATTACAGTTATTATATGTACAGCCCCACACACCCTTAACAGAGATATTTGTTCCGCAGCTTCAGGATACATCATTGTGATTGTCTTTGGTAGTAAAAAATAGGCAATAATGATCAGTACGCTTAAATGAATGATTGGCTATTTTCTGTCAATGTTAGAATTAAAAATGACAAGAATAAAAAACAAACGGATCGAAAAAAGATGGTTGTTGGGAGTAAATGGACACTGATTGGAAAAAAGGCAGCTATCGGTTCATCGGGTTCATCTTGTTTAGCTCAATAATTTGGATATTTTTGGAGAAAATAAAGAGGAGGAAAACTACATTTCGGTGTTAGTTGTCATTTCAAACGTTGCATCCAATTAAAACAAAACGCAGATATTTTGAATTCGTTTAACTGAAGCATACTGACAAACTTACGGGAATATAACATGAATGGCAAATTAATCAAAGGATCGATAGATTCTAATCATCTGTTTGAAATAACGGGTCAAAATTAAGTCTTAGCGTTATCAGTGAATAAACCCCGTCAACATTAATCTGACATTGATTTGCTCATTTGAAGACAGGAGGGCTCCATCTGCCGGCGACACGCACGATTGCATGTCGGTCAGGTATAATGACCATGCCGGGAAATGTTGGGGGGGGTCTTATTTTTTTATTTTCTTTTTTTTTCCCTGACATTACTGACGTGATGCATGGATACCCCCGGGCTCCCTCTGATCACACGCTCCCCTCTTGTGCGGGGGAAAATGCCCGACATCCGAGTGTTTGTGTGTGTGTGTGTGTGTGTGTGCAGGGTCACACACATGGATGTCGGGGATGGTGTGTGCGTGTGTGTGTGTGTGTGTGTGCAGAGCGCAGCTTTCTGCACGAACCTCCTCAAGATTAAACGACAAATGCGGCCTGATGCAGCCGCACGCCGGTCTCCATGGTAACACCTTTGTTTACCTCCCCTTCTCTGCAGGGTGTGACAAGTTTTGATTTGGATTTTCCAGAATGCGCAGGAGACTGCGCTCCCCTCTGAACCCCCCCACCCTCCCTCCCTCCATCCCCCCGGTTGTGAAATTGCGTTCAGATGCAGCAGTAGATGAGAGGAGGGCACTGCCAAGAGTCATTTGCCATAAACGCTCCCAAAATGTTCCCCATATTTCTCACCAAATATCGGCTCCACCGTGATAGAGCCCCTAATCAGCCTCAACACTGGAAAAGTGGAGGGGGTGGGGATCCAGGCTTAAAGCGTGCTTTTAGTCATCACTGTGAGCCCCCTCCAAATCATTTTTACTTCCCAGAAGAAGAATTATCCTCGCATGCGATGGAGCATTAAATGGAAGAGCCCCTGGGACTGAACACTTAATGCAGTAAATGGAACCAAGAGTTGTTCCGGGTTCCTCCGTCTCCGGGAGGCTTTTCAAAACATCCCGGCCCGCGGCTGCATTACCCGGGGACGCGCGGGTTGGAGGCCCGGGGAGGGGAGGGAGGGGAGGTGGGTCCTGGGTGCCCGCCGTTACAGTCCAATTAATATGTGTGGATGATAAAGACGTGATTTATAGTCTATTTTTCAAATGCTTGGCACTTAAAAAAAAAAAAAAAAAAGAATAGCACGCAGAGGATCACGCAAGGAGCTCAGGCTCGTCGCAGGGTCTTCAGGGGCCCCCCTGCACCCCACTTTTTTTTTTTTTTTTTCTATTCTAACTCCACTCACGCCTAAATAGAGACGTCCTTCAAAAACCTAAAGATGTAAAACAGCCCGTGTCACGACTTGATGGAGTTGTGAAAACTTCAAGGGCCATTTAGAAATTCTTTAGATATTATGGGCCTCTTTTCCCTTTTTTGTGCCGACAGTGAAGTGGACGTTTGCTCGTCTGCCTCTGGAATACAAGCCTCAATCTGTCTCTCTGACTCGCTCAGGGAAATCCTGTCAGTATTTTTCCTCTTCTAAACAGAGGCCACGAGTATTATGTTGAATTCTCAGTACATAACGTGAAAAATATGAAACATCATTACATATATATATATGTATATGCATATATGCAGCTGCAAGGTTTGTAAACATTTCTGTAAAAGCAGTTGCAACCTGTGTATTTCAGTTTAAAATGACGGCCTCTGTTTATATTTCGAATTACCAAATCCACATTTTGAATCAACCGTGTTTCTGTACTTGTGTTGCATTTCTAATATTTTTAAAAGCACTTCAGCTACACTTTGGATAGGAAAAAAGGGTATCATTGATTATCAGAGGGCAAACAGATCTCTGACATTTTTAGAAAGTGTTGCTTAAGATGAATGATTTTTGAGGATGATAAGCGGATCTTTTTTTATATGCATGAATTATGTTGATTAGTTTTTCACACCCTTAAATAGGTTCAATCCTTTCAGGATCCAAGCAGGAAAACAGAAATTGTTTGCACTGTTTGTATGTCGATGTCATAACAGTAAGACACCAAGGTAGGTTCATTTATAAGACAGGATCAACTCAAACTATAGTTAACTGTATCTTTTCAGACTATTACAAAAATTGAGCGTATTAAAACAGCGGCAGGATGGGGCACCAACTTCAGACTCAAGAGTGTGTATTCAAGGTGACAAAAATCATGCCAGTCCTGTTACGAATGAGTCTCGCTGAGGTTTTTTGTTTGACAAAGCAAAGGACACCCAGGATAGAAGGGATATATGAAATTATCTGTTGTGTGTTGGAGGTTGTATTTTTCCACAGAGGAAATAGATCATTACCACCCCTAATACTATGCGTTCTACTTAATTAAAACATCAAGAATGGTTTTCCAGGTCTGTTGGCTCCTGGAGGATGGGCCAAATATTTCAGACATCACAAACTGTGCACGAAGGCCTTCTTCTTAATATCAGATATTTCAGTGAGCAGCTGAGAGCATGGACACTTGTCAAGTATTCTATAAAAAACAAGAACATCTGAGAGGGACGATAAAGAAGAACACAATTTTACTTTATGTAAAAGTACCAAAATTACAATTTGAAAGTACTTAATAGCAAACCAATAATTAAGAGATCTTGACTCTTGACATTCTTGATAAGAATGTGGTGAATTTGAAATGTTTGATACCTGTATTGCACCAGAACCAGCAAGTTCTGTTTTTCAGTCAGGCGGCAGAATTTGATCTTGATCTCGATTCAACCGCTGAACTTCTTCAACACTGCAAAAAAAAAAAAAAGGATGAAAAAAGGTTTGGACTCCCCTCCCTCCTTGCTCGCTGTCGGGAGCTATTTCTATGACTCTCACATGAAACGCTTCTGACGTTAAACACCTGTTAACTTTTATGTCTTGTGAGAGGAGTGGCTGAATGGGAAAACATTATATGCAGTGCCAGTCAGACTGGCTAAATCCCCAGTAGAGGAAAGACCACTCCCATCGCAAGAAAGGCAGGAGCTGGAGTGAGCGACCCCCCCCCATCCCCTCTGCCTGTGAGGGTCCCCTCTGCACAGGTCTGAAGTTACCCCTTTCCAAGCGGAGCTGTGAGAAGCGACCGTCTCCCTGCTGGCCTCTGCTGCATCTCCTGAACCTGCGACTCAGCAGACCAGCTCAGTCACTGGGAAAAGTGTGGAGACATGAGGTTTGCACTTTATCTATTTTTTTTTTTTTTTGACCCAAACTTCTAGAGGTTGGAGGTGAAGTGAGAACTCAATCCAGGAGCATCAATCCAAATGTAATTTTTTTTTAAACAATTATTTGTTAAATAAACTAGTTCATCCTCTCAGCGAGTTCAGCCGACGTTTAACACCTATATTTTCTCCATGTTTTGAGTTTTACCACCTCAGTTGCACTTGTTAGCAGACTTAACAAGAAATACAACTGAGACGACAGGCAATGGCATTCAAAGAATGGCATTCAATAGAAATGACGTTATCAATATTACTACAACTATTACAACTAATAAAAATCCATCCATCTTATGCCCCTTATCCTGCATTCAGGGTCTCGGGGGATGCTGGAGCCTATCCCAGCTGTCATCGGGCGAGAGGCAAGGTACACGCTGGACCGGTCCCCAGTCAATCGCAGGGCCACATATACAGACAAACCACCATTCACTCACTCATTCGGGGCAATTTTCCCAAATTAACCTGCATGTTTTTGGACTGTGGTAGGAAACCGGAGATCCCGGAGAACACGGGGAGAACATGCAAACTCCACACAGAAAGGTCCCCTTGTCGGAATCGAACCAGGGTACTTCGTGCTGTGAGGCCGAAGCGCTAACCGCTGCATTTCGGCAGAAGACTCGTCTTCTGTAATCATTTTTTTTTACAGAATCAGAAAAAGCCCCTAAAAACAGAAGCATAAATTAGTTTGAAAAAGATAAGATTTATGGCTCGTCTTCATTGATGGCATACACAGTGTTTGTGGTACTTTTTTCATCTAGAAATCTCTGAAATGTTCGGGGAAAAACAAGCGACCCGGTGAAGTTTGATGAACTTGCACCGTAACTTATAGTGAACTATAAGGTTTGACATTTTAGATATTGCTAAAAGGCTTTTAAAATTCAACAATTTTCTAACAAGGTAAAAAAAAAATTCAAGTGAGCAGCATAGGGAAAAACACAGCATGTTGCCAGATTTATCCTGTATCACTTTATATCTTCACAGTTCGGGATGTGAAGTCCCTGCTTACTTCAATTAAGTCTTCCATCTCATGACTTAAGTTTACTGTCTATAAATCAGCTTAATAAGACCTCAGTTGCCACAAAAACCCATTAAGAGAAATTTAAACACCATTTTGGACGACAATGCAAATGGCCAAAATAAAACGGCGGCTCTAGCCGCCCTCTGATGGCATCGGTTTCTGAAAGGAGAGCTGTTTTTCTGCCAGAGCCGGTGGGCTAATATTTTTAAGACTTGGATTGCAGAACCAGGAAATACCTGAGAGTTATACCTTTCAGGAATAAAAATTTAGCGATCTGCAGGAATGATTGGAAAACTTCACAGGGCCATTTCTGAGAACTTTCTGTAGCTTCTCTCCTTCCTCCAGTGGTAAGTTCAGGTGCAACTATTATGGCTCACTAATAGTAATACATAAAACAGTTGCATTTTGGGCCAGGAGTGTTATTTAGCCAGGTAACTAAAATTACAGCTGGACTGGTGGGAAAGACCAACAGTAATCAGACACTGAGTAACGTTTATTAGGCCTGCAGTCATTGATTATTATTTATGTGTAAGACGATCATTTTTATTTTTTGCATTTAATAAGAAGCAATAAAAGTCATGTTTCGTGTGGCTGCATGAGTGCTTTAGTGCAAATTTTTTTTTCAGTGCAATTTCCTTGTTGTCTTTGGGCTATCTCTTGTCAACTTATGTCATTCAATGAGAATGGTTTTGCGAATTCCAAGGCAAGACTTAGCTGATGTCTTAATGATTTTAGGTGATATTCTGGGTATTCCTTTATGACATTGCTTACACACATATAGGTTATGTCATTTAAGAAATGCAATTTGTGTTTAGAGATATTTCTCCATCTTTGGAAAGTGATCGAAAGTCTTTTGACGCTTAGGTAATTTAATAAAAAGGTTTTGATAAATTCTGAAGCAGGTCCCACACACACACACACACACACACACACACACACACACACACACACACACACACACACACACACACACACACACACACACACACACGTTTTAGATTACAATATTCAGAATACAATAAAGAAAGGGTAAAATCCTAAATTTCTCAAGACAACAGAAAAAAAAATCTAGCTTTTCTTGTTTTTGTGCATTTTTATAATCTCATTATCTTCCTGTTTTTTTTCAGATTTTGGTGGCATTGCCTTTCAATGTTTCAATGAAAAAAAGATCAGTGACATTCAAAGTTAAATGTTAGATTCTTTTTAATGTGTTGCGCTGTTGGTTCTGTAGATAAAGTTAAAATATAGATGTTAAAAATAATTTAGATGGTCTTGTCAAGAAATGTATCTCTGTCATCAAGCTGCTTCTGATAGGATATTTAGTTAATTAAGTAATCCAACTTTTCCAAATGATGACCAAAGGGCTGGGACCACACACAAATATCAAATTATTAACAAGAATAGTTTTGATTATATGTACGCAAAACCGCACACTTTCCCCAGTCCTTACACCGCCTCCTGCTGTCTTATAAAAGCATTAAATGTAACGTTGTCAGATTTGGCCCTTTTTTGATAGAACTAATTGCTGTTAATTGCTCAAAATACAATGTTCCCCATTTCCAGCTAATTTAGTCTTATTCTATTCTAATGGTTTTTATGTTGCCGAGTTTTAGGTTATTACCTGCTTATTTTCAAGCTGTTTGTTACTGTTTTGTTGTTCATTTTGAAACAATTGCACATAGATTTTGGCAAAGGGTTAGATAATTTATTGTGACTTTCCATATAATTCTTAAGTCATTTATTTTATGTAATGTCTTACAGTTCCTAAATGAAGACTAATTGGCAATTTCTTCACAGAAATACTCCATTTTGAAAACATTGACATGAATTTACTGAAAGAAGGGTTAAAAGAATTTTAAATGACGCATTCCATTGATCAACATTAAAAAAAAAATCTTTCATGCAGAACAACAATGTGATAAGCAGGATTTAATGTGACTTATTTGCCTCACAAGAAATAAAAACTATTACATTTACTTACAAGTATTTGAGATCGCTAACACCAAGATATTCTGTAAAACACAAAATTCAAATATTGTTTTTCTGTGACTAACACTGTTGACAGAGATAATAAACACTACGCATATGTATAAAAAAAAAAAAGTTTTAAAAAAGTAAAGAGGGGAGCACCTCCCATCATTCACAGAATGAATATACAATAATAAAATTCACAATGGCAGGTGGTCACTTTAATGTGATTTCTATGTTTCTAGTGTGTCGATTTACCATCTGATAACACTAGTCGAGTCTGTGGCGGTGCGATGGTCTCAGCGGACTCCCTGACACTATCAGGCCTCTTGACTGAGTGACAGCTAATTTCTCCTCACCCTCTTTATCTAAAAGCGCAACCCGACAAAACATTAGGCCTTTGATTGGTCCGGACTATTCGGGTTCAGTGGGCATTACTATATAAACAATGGAATGATGAAGTCTGATCCAAACCAGATGGGTGTAGTGCAGTAGAAGGTATTCTGAGGGATTCCTCCGCAGATCCTCAGGTTTAGACCCTACCACCACAGAAAAGTGTTTAATACTATCCAGAGCTTTTCAAGATCTTTAGTCAATGAAGCACAAATTTGTGTATACATATATATGTCTGTGTGTGTGTGTGTGTGTGCAGGCTTCCTGATCCCCAACAACACAACTGCACAGGTCTCACTTGAATATGGAGTGCACAAAAAAAAACACTGCTGGGGCAAACCAGTCCACCGCTGTCAGAGATTTCAGCGTTTGGCTCTCTTAGAAGGGGGCTCCTCTGATTTCTGTCCTCCCCGCGTTCGCACAGCAGGAGGGCTGGCCTCCCGTTTGCGGCCCCCCTTTACCACCGCTGCCTGGCCCCTGGTCCCACTGCAGGAGGGAAACAGGGAGCATGTGTCAGCGCGTTTGTCCAAGTGTCATGTTTACCTGCTGTATAAATTTGTCTTTGTTAATATAAGAGTTATTCACAGAAACTTGTAACAAATAACAGAGACGCCTGTATCAAATTTAAATGCAGAGTTTTCCTTGCTCCACCTTCCGGATGAAAGAGAGTCAGCAGGAGACTGATTTTGAATTTATGGGATTTAATGTAAAATGCCTCAAAGCTGCTGAGTCTTCCAGTAATTACACAGGTGGTACAAAAAAAGACTCTTTTACTTTTGAAAATATCAGATCATTCTCTCTAGACAAATTTTCTGTGGTGAAAATATTATTAATTTATTTCAATATTAGCAATGAAATTATTTACAATTCTGGTATTTAAACCTTGAGGAAAAATGCAAGCATAGTGATATATATGCTTGCATTACCTTCAGTTGTCAGTGTCAATAACCATTAAATAATACAAGTTCTTATATTCATGTCAGATTCATATGGAACAGCATTCTCATATCTTGTTTTTTCAGATGTTTCACACATTCCCTCACAACAGACTGGACCACATAAGATGATTTGTAATTTAGGATCAAACAGCTCAGCAGCAATTTTGGGGATTGTGGAAAATTTCAATGTAATGTTCTCTCTCACAGCAGATGGACCACAGTCTAGATTTTGGATTCCCATTAAGCTTGTTCATTCTGATGAACTTCAGTGAGACAAACTCACCGTGTGCCAGTTGTGGTCTCTTCTTTACCGTTCTGTCGACTTGCCCGGGTGGAGGGTTTACTTGGCTTTTTTCTGAGAGGCAATAAAAAGAAAACATGAAATGAACAGGTGATGCTTTTGTGATCTCCACTGCTGGAGGCAACAGTGCTGATGACTGCTTGGTGCTAATATCCAATGCTAACGCAAGGGGTTCCCTTAAAGCAAAGGGTTCCCACATCATCACAGGATTTGCATGGCTGATGATGAAGAGTATTGAGTAGCTTTGTAGAGGGTTCACATTCTTGCATAGATATCACTTTCTAGGACTTTTCCAGTACATTAACATTTGCCAAAGTGGACATGAGACCCTTAGACCTTTTGTCACCCAAACAAGCTGACACATTTTCAACAAAAAATGAACAGTACAGACTGACCTCTGCGTTTTCCCACATATATTACCGCCATGTTTAAGGTGGCACGGACTCCAATCCAACAATCCCTTGCTGATTTTTCACAAATGTCTTGCAAATGTACTTGTTATTTCATCCTGAGTTAAACACCATTTCAATAAGATTTGTAAGTGATCTTTGCTTCTTGGATATTAAAAATGGTCAACTTTTTGTGAGTTATATATATTTTATGATAGTAATTCAAGTCTTGGATTACCGATTACTAAACCTTTCAGTGTTAATAATTTGGGGGAACTACATTCTTGAGTGCTGATATATTATTAATTATAGTAGAAACATGGCCGTCTTTCACTTTTGCCCTTTAGTAGGTACATTACTTTTGATCAGAGAGGGCCAGTAACCAGTCGGTTTGTCATCCTTGCACCTACTGTGCACCAGATGCTGTCTAAAAGAAGGAGTTTTGTATGAAACTGATGCATTAGATTACCTCTCTGCCTCTAGGCGAGATGCTGAGCGTGTAGTGGCTCTAGTTGATGCTTCATTACCATCTTCCTCTTCCTCATTCTTCGGCATATTCTCTTCTGCCGGTTTGTCTTTTTTACCTGTCAAATAAAGGACACATACAGATACTGATACTAGTTTGGCTGGAATGGTTTGAATTATTTCAGACATAAAGCAATAAAGTAAGCGTTTCACCCTTAAAAAAACATTTTCTTTATCCATCATGTTTTGTTTTGAAGCGAAGCGCTGAATTGGGGAGATACCAGACAGAGACAGGTCTGCCTTCCCTCAAATAAAATGGAACTGAATAGCATCTCTAATGTGGTCCTCCAAATGCCAAAAAATACAACAGTTTAACTCAATAGTTTGTGTCTACTTGCTAAAATATTGGACTGGTTACTCAAAAAATTCAGATTATAATGTAAGCAATTTCATGACAAAACTGAACTACACCCTCCACCATCAATATAAAATAATTGAGCTGTGGCTTATCTTGAATAACAGGCCCTGATTACTGAAAAGTCTATTTTGTTGTTTTTTTTTGGTTGCTTTTTTTAAACCAGCTTTTGGCACTTTGTGGTTCCCAAGGTAAAATCCATACAATTCCATTATAGCTGAGAAAAGGCAGACATCGATATGGCTGATTTTTCAGAGGACACAATATACAAAGAAGGAGGTTTAAAAAAAAATAAAAAAATAAAAAAAATAAAACTCTGGGAAGAAAAGTGATTCGGGATGAGGTGTTCCTTTACAATGTTTGCAAAAGGGATTACTTTTGTGACATTATATGATATTTGAAAGTGCCAACCTATATCATCTTGAGAAACCAAAGCCTTTGGAGGTCTTCCTCTCCGGGCGGGTTTCTTAGGGGTCTCTTGGGGGTCCCCCTGCTTTTGTTGTTCCTCCTTCTAAGAAGATTAAAAAAAACAGTCTTTTGGTACAATATTGAGTTTGAAAAACACAAGGAGTCCAGTAGTGGGACAAAGACGGTGGTTAAACAAACAAAAAGACTATTCTTAAAATGCTGAAAGCCATTTCAATGACAGCAGAGCAAAAACTATTACAAACTTACAATAAGAATAAAAACAAACCTACTTTTTCTCCTTCCTTTCCGTTTGGCTGGGACCCTGCGGGACTGCCTGAAAAAGGTAGATTCAAGATGACAATTTTTTAAAACAAGGTATACATCAAAGTGATAAAGTTCTGTGAAGAGTATTCTCCGAAAATTAAAATGATGGACTCCACAAGAGTGACATGTGACAACTGGTCACATGTCACCATTGCAAGTGTTTTCTTGTGTTTAGATCTCTTGGCTTTATCAAAGACTGAAGACAGATTAGCTCCAATGCCTTTTGTGACATGGCAATATAACCTTTATAACGCAACCAAGTAATCCTGTTTTGTGATTCAGACCTTACGTCACATTTTTCAAGATACATAAAAAAACTGTTTGTGTATGGTGTGTGTTGGTATTGTCAGTTTGTAATTTACTTTGCTTAAGCTGGTCAATGTCTTGTTTCACCACCTCTTGAGTCAGGGTTCCCTGTGGAGCAATAATGAATACACATGAAGTATGCTGTACTATTAAAAACAATACACTAGTTAATATAAATGAAGACATATTGAGTGTAAAAATCGATGTAAAATCATCAGCACAAAGTCATAAAGGGAAACAAATACAAAATACAGTGAGGAGTGACAACTTATAGAGAGCACATGAAAGTGAAATCTTACCTCCACAGATTCTTTCACCTCCTCTGAATTCTTTTCCAGTGGTGGTTTACCTGAGATAAGGAAAAAGGGTGACTAAAAGTTTATATACAAAAATTTTACATCTCAAATAAAAGCAAGGCTGCAAGTGGGATGAAGCAATGCTTCATCAATGCTTCTGAGCAATGTTCTCTCATTTTACCCTTAGACCACTGTCTGTTAGAAATTTTATTTTTTAGTATTTACACAACACATTATTGCCTTGTAAAGGCCTACTTTCAAAATCATGAAGAAATGTATAGTGTAAATTTCAAATTACTCACTGTTTAAACATTAGCTAAATTCAACATTCACCATTAAATACAACAAGCAAAAGAAGAGCAAATAAAGTCTGAGTAAACTAAAATCGTTGCTTTAACAGACTCGGTAGTTATGAATTCTTTGATCTGACAAAACGCAAAAAACAGGATTTTGGAACTTCTTTTTGAATTCCAATTGGGCTTGCCAAGTTATTGTTCCATACCTCTCTCACACACTATTAGTAAAAACAAAATAATATTGGCAGGCCAAAATTAGCTGGTCAAGTGTAGCTATCACATTTGTAAAAAGGGAAGAAGCCTGAGAGGGCAAGTGATGCTGCCTGTATTTCTAAATAATTTCTTACCTGTGTCAGTATTTTCTTTGTCAACACATGCTGCATTTTCATTGTCCTTTTCAGGATCTGGCAGGTTGGCTTGACAGATCTCTGGCCTGCGTTCTTCTTTGGATTTCTATAGGTTGTGTAAGAAAATATAAAAGAATTATTACACAAGAATACATAACATCAATAATCCTGAGGTAAGAGGCAACTATACAATTAATCAAAATCTAATGAAGTCACATTGACAGAAACATGCAGGGTCATGTACCTCTTCTTTCTCAGCTGATTTCCCTGCAGAGGTTTTAACTGCCTGGTCTTCATCTTTGCTCCTGTTATCTGATGAAAAGAGAAAAAAGACAATGGTAAAAAAAAAAAAGGGGGGGGGGGGCTAAGAAAACAGTGACATTTTTTAAACACATGATTTTCCATTTTATGTAGTCACTTATATCTACAATACATATATGGTAAGGCTCCTCAAACTTTGATCAATGCAAAATGTTCTTTATATGATAATTATAAACCTTTTTCAGACCCTGTTACCACTTCAAATTTTACATTTATATCACATTTTGAAAGTGCACACCCTTATCGTTTTGGAGAGCCACTGCCTTTGGCGGTCTTCCTCTTCGGCCAGGTTTTTTAGGCGTCATCTCCTGGTCCCCCTGCTTTTGTTTCTCCTTCTGAGAATCATAAAAGGAAATAAATAAATACAGGGAGGAGTGACAACTTACAGAGAGCACACAGCAGTAAAATCATACCTGCATAGATTCTTCCACCTCCTCTGACCTCTTTCTTTTAAGTTGTGGTTTACCTGAGATGGGAATAGGGACGGCTAGAACAATTCAAATACAACTGCTTTTTATGTAAATTCTGAAAATTCTACATTTTAGATGAAAACAGACCAGAGTCTGCATTTTCACGTCCTGCACGTCCTGCATTTTCATTGTCCTCTGGAGCAGTAGCTGGCGGATTGGCTGGGCAGATATCTAACCTGCTCTCTTCTTTGGAACTCTTCAAGTGTTGGAATAATATAAGAAAAATTACAAAATAACTTGTTCATAATGCACATAATACATTTGTCTGTGATAATTCAATATTACCACGATAAGAGAAAACCATTGAATATATTGTAATATCATAGTCATATTGACAGAAACATGCAGGGTGATGATGTACCTCTTCTTTCACTGCTGGGGTTTTATCTGCTTTCTCGTCATCCTTACTTTGGTTATCTAGTGTATTGAAAAATAAGCAATGGTTAAAATAATAATAATAATAAAAAAACAGTAAAGGCTTTTTTTAAATATGATTTTCAATTTCAATTGATCATCCACTTCTACAGTACTGAGTCAGGCTACTCACACTTTGAAAACTGCAAAATGTTTATAAGACACTAATTATAGTCCTTTCTCAGACCCTGATATCGTCTGAGTTGCCATTTTACACTTAACACTTACAACACATTTGAAAGTGCCAACCTGAATTATTTAGAGGAGCCACTGCCTTTGGAGGTCTTCCTCTCCGGCCAGGTTTTTTAGGGGTCATCTCTTGGTCTCCCTGCTTTTGTCCTTCTTCCTTCTGAGAACATTAGAAGAAAAAAAACAGTCTTTTTTGGTACAGCATTACATTCAGAAAAATAAGAGTGCAGTAATGGGGAAAAACAGAGCAGTAAAACATGTAACAGGCAAGAATAAGAATAAGAACAACTTTATTTATCCTGAACAGTATTTTTACTGAGCAGAGCAAAATAATAATCCACTTATTTTAGACCAACAATTAAATAAATGTTTTTCCCCTACTTTCATCACCTTCTGTCCATTTGGCTGGGATCCTGCTGGACAACCTGAAAAGGTGTATTTATGATTAGCAATTTTTTGAAGCAAGACATTGCCCAAAGTGTTTTGTGAAGATATCAGCAAAAATAAAATGATGGATTCCATAAGAGTGACATGTGACAACTGGTCACATGTCACCATTACAAGTGTTTTCCTGTGTTTAGATCTCTTGCCTTTATCAAAGACTGAAGACAGATTAGGTCCAATTCCTTTTGTTACCATGCCAATATTACCTATATAATGCAACCAAGTAATCCTATTTCGTGATTCAGACCTTATGTCAATTTTTTCAAGATACAGAAAAACCTTTTTGTGTATGGTATGTGTTGGTTATTGTCGGTTTGTAATTTACTTTGTTTAAGCTGGTCAATGTCTTGTTTCACCTCCTCTCTAGTCAGGGTTCCCTGTGGAGCATTAATGAATACACATAAAGTATGCTGTACGATTAAAAACAATATACTAGTTGATACAAATAGACATCTTTAGTCTTACGAAGTAAAATCGTCAGCACAGACCAATAAAGGGAAACAAATAAATACAGGGAGGAAAGACAAAATAAAGAGCACAGGACAGTAAAATCTTACCTCCACAGATTCTTCAACTCCCTCTGACCTCTTTCTTTTCATTAGCGGTTTACCTGTGACGGGGAAATAGGGTGAGTGAAAAAATTCAAATACACCTATGTGCTTTAAAAACAAGACTCACTCTGAAAATGTTCTTTTTTAAGTGAAATCAAGGCTGCAAGTTAGATGGAATAATGTTTAAAACAACATACCGGTACTGTGTGACAAACATTGGTTCACTGTAGTTTTGCATTGTGAATTATGTTTTGTAAAAGATCACAATCTATTTTTACAGACCACTGTCTACTTTAAATTATATTTTCGACCATTAGACCATCTTTTGACCATTTGACCATTTATATTATTGACATTATTGCCTGATAAATTTTAAAATTCATGCTTTATCGTTAATGATGCCACCTGAATTTCTAAATGACTTCTTTCCTGTATCAGTGTTACCTTTTCCAGCACATCCGGCATTTTCATTGTCCTCTTGAACAGAAGCTGGAACATTGGCTTGGTAGATCTCCAACCTACTTTCCTCTTTGGATTTCTATAGGTTGTGGAAGAAGATGACAAAAATGTTGTCATTTTACAATGTGTCTATTATAATGTGGACATTCCCATGATAAGATGCAAAAGCACAAGTAATTATAATCTCATAAAGTCACATTGACAGAAACATGCAGGGTCATGATGTACCTCTTCTTTATCTGCTGATTTCCCTCCCGAGGTTTTATCTGCCTTCTCTTCATCTTTACTCCAGTTATCTGATGTATAGAAAAAATAGTCAATGGAAAAAAAGTTGTTTTGTTTTTAAAGAAAACAGAAAAGATTTTTGAACATGACTGATGATAGTCAGGCCACTCACACTTTGAACAGTCCCATTTTTTTTCAATTTGATGTTCATGGTCCTTTTTCAGACATTGATATCAACATTTAAGTCACATTTTGAAAGTGCCAACCTTTAACGTTGGGGGGAGCCACCACCTTTGGAGGTCTTCCTCTCCGGCCAGGTTTTTTAGGGGTCAGATCTTGGTCCCCCTGCTTTTTGTTGTCCTTCTTCTGAGAGGATTAAAGAAAGCAGTCTTTTAGTATAGCATATAGTTTGGAAACCTAAAGATAAAAATACAAGGAGGTATAGCAGCAGCTGCAATTTACCCCCGGTGATGGTTCCTGCGGAATTTGTGTTTCTGCGCTGTCACCACCTGCTTATTGGAATCAACAAAATGGCATATTATGACAAATATAGACATCTGTCACCACTCTCATTCAAATATCCTAATTATAGATATTAAAGTCATATGATACGGTCAGTTTGTGTCAGTGAAATTGAATCCCACCAGTATTCCCAGGTTCTGGCACTTCTGCAACAGTTTGACTGGATATCCTTCTTTTACGTCTCCCTCTCCCTCCTGTTTTTTCCTCCTGCATTGCAAAGAAGCATAAAGAGAAATTCGGGCTGTAAATCTGAGTGGAAGTTGATTAATAACATGCAAGAGTTCAAAGAACTGTCAATACCATAAGGTTGTGAAGTGTTATAAAAATGCAGAAACCTTTCTATCTCTAAAATCCAAATTTCAAACATATCAAGGGGAAGTGACTAGTTACCTTTTCTGACAGATCTGACCCTTTCTCAACTTCGTGGCTGTCAGAGCTGGGCACGTCATCTGTTACACAAAATACAGGGTAATTAATTAGTGTTACAAAGTGATTTTTTTTTTAAATAAATGGATGAAAATAAGTGTTCAGAATGTTCATATTGATATGGGTCACAAGAAGTCCCATAAAATTCTTACACACACTTAATCAGTGCTGCTTAATCAGTGCAGCACTAAACTGCTGTGGCAAAAAAAAAGAAAACTCACTGTTTTTTTGTACAGGTTCCGACTGGTTTTCTGTTTTCTGTCCTTCTTCGACCCCGTCTGCCTTATTCAAAGCACTGGGTTCCACCTAAAAATAATTGGTTTGTTACACAGATTAACAGAGGCTGATAATATGAGAAGATGTACCAGGTATCCTGATTTTCCATCCAAGGTGGACAGATGACTGCTTAAAAACACACGCATATGCACACGAGAAAAGGATGAGGGATATTGTAGATTAGCTGAACATCAACGATACAATGTCTGCTGGTGTGAAACCACTGATTATGTCAACAAGACTAGTATGTGAATGTGAACAAAACATTTAGTAATAAGATTTTTTTTTAATTTCATTTTGATATCCTTTATGTTCATTATTGATCCAAATATACCTTAGACCAGACCTGGCCATTTTACAGTGAGGGGGCCCATTTGGCCCTTTGGGCATCCCTGTCCAGATGCCATGAGCTCAATCAGAGCACGAACGAAAAAAACATTCTCCCATTCATGTTATACAAGTGTGTTGATTTACTGTCATCATTGGCCCTCCAAAACACTTATGATTCTCATAAGGCCCCTTGTAAAAATGAATTGCCCTATCGAGTCTAGGACTGTTCATCTGGACTCACCTGTTTTTGACATACTAAAGCATTTTTGGTAACATTTGGGTGCCATGGAGGTCAAAGCTTATGCTGCAGGTTTTATTTTCATGCAAACCAAGTGTAAGCAAGCAAAGATAAATGAAAAACTTACAGTTTGTGGTTCACTACTCTCTGCAGCAGTATTTGGTTCCTCTTGTGTCTCAAGCCTTAATTCCTCTAGTGATGAAGAGAAGTGGAATTATGATACAGGTGCTACTAAAAAAGTGCAAATACTAAATGTATTATAGATGAATACATTTCTTAAAATATACAGTAAAATACACAACGAAACAAAAAACATTTTATGGTCCAAAAAAAACGATTATGACAAAAACCCTTACCGTTACCTGTGCCTGTCTCTGTTGGGCTTTCTTCAGCTGGAATTTCTGCTGTCTATTAATTTAAAAAGAAGAAATTCAGAATGATGAAAATGTTAAGATTGAAATTATTTTGAAATGTGTGGTGTGAGAAAAGAAACCCACCATGGGACACGTTGCTACATCCACAACATCTGGCACAATTTGCTCTGAGGCATGAAAAGATGTTCCAATCAACAGTCACCCAAAAATCACAACATTTTCAGAAAGATTGTTTTCAACTCTTTACCTTGTTGGCTAGACATTTCTGTAACAAGTTCAGCACCACAAGTGTAATAAACAGTCACAGTGCCTTCTTTTGCACCTCCTTCTTCCTCCTTTGTGCCAGAAGCTGAAATGTAGAATATAAATTACGAGTGATACCAAAGGCCACATCGCGAAACAAAGGTTAACAACAGAAATACCAGCATAGGCAACAACATTGTCAAAATACCATCTTTGTTAACGGGTGATGCCAATGACAATTCTTCATCAGGCTGTGTTTCTGTAGCTATTCTTGCTTGTTCTGATTCCTCTGTATTTAAAGGAGTCTGCAATTCATCGAATACAGCATCTGCATCCTGGAAGAGATCAACAGTTTTCCCAAATGAAGTTACTTAATTTTGCGCCGGAGGACGAATAGATCAGATGGATTGTAATTGATACCTGAGAAACCAGACACGCGGAAGTCTCGACATGAGTTACATCCGTTTCACTTTCCTGGGTCTTTGGCTCCTCTGTGAAATGATACAAAGTTGTTGACCAACAAAATCTTTTTTGTGGGAGTAAAACATCCCCTTTGTAAATAGGACTAGCCATATATCTGTATCTATAATATTGTATAACTATGTTATTCTTTTTCACATCAAAAATGTTCATAGAAAAAAATGTCTACATGTTTACCACATTTTCATGTGGTGAAAAAAAAAATCTTTTTTTTCATACTTTTTAATTACATTTTTGACAAACTATCCAACAAAACAACAAAAAAGTTGGGAGGTTATTACCTTATATTTGTAAGTATTTAGCTGGAAATTATCTTTCCTAACTACACTGGTAATACACGCCTGTATTTTTGTCCTTTGTATCTGACATACTACCACTTACCCAGGTAAGTATATGTATTTTCATTTACCTGCTGCGACTGACTGATTGTAGGTATCTTCATCAAGAGGTTCATGAGTTTGTGGAGGAAGCCCTGGTGATGCCCCAGCAGCTGGGAGCGCCGTTTTGGTGACTGAGTGCAAATTTGTGGGAGGCTGCTGCTCTTCTTCAGCAACAGCCGTTTCCATTGGCTCTTGAGTCGATGTTGTAACCTCCTGATCTTTGCTGCTGTCTTGAATAATAAAGCTGGATGATAAAACACTGTCCGGATCCATGGAAAGCAGAGTCAGAGCTGCTTCTTTCATCTTCATATCAGCATCCTGGAGCGTCGTCTCTGGGGTTATAACCTCATGACAGCTCTCCTGTGGAAGTCTTGCATCGGCTGAGGTGCAAACGTCCATGAGAGCCAACAGAGCATCAGCCTCGACTGGAACAGCAGGCACCTCTCCAACTTCAGTCTCTACCTCACCTTCGGAAGGTTCGGGTGTGATGTCGCTTAAAGCATCACAGGTGTCATCCGAGGATGAGGTGGTCACAGTGATGGTGATGGGTTCAGAGTCTGTGCTGATTTCTTGTTTCTTCAACTGATCCTCTAACTCTAGACTTGTAGAAGAAAGTGCAGACTTGGAAATTTCATCCAAATTGTCTTTTTTGTCTTCTGTTGAGTTTTTCTTCTCCTCTTGGCTCGCATCTATTTTCTCTGGGGCTTTATCCTTCTTGTCCATTTTTTTGTTCATAGCCTTATTCTCAGACAAGTTCTGAACAAGGTCTTCAGTGGCTTTCAGCTGTTCCTTCACATTTCCATCTTTTTTCTTCTCTTTTGGTGTATCAGGTTTGCTTGAACCAGGCACACCTTTGTCCTCCAACATCAGAGCTTTCTTGTCTGTCTTTAACAACAACAGTGGAGTTTTGTTGTCCTCTTTAGATTTCATTTTTTCCAAAATTTTCCCTTTCTCTATTGTTTTGACTCTTTTTAAAGCTTTATTAGCCTCATGGCTGGTTTTACTGGTTTTCTGGCTGTCTTGATCGGTCTTAAATTTCTCTTTCTCATTGTCTTTACTGTCAAATTTAAGTTTGGATTTGTCTTCGCAGTGGCTCTTCGATCTTTTCAGGACTTCCTTGAAATGCTTATCTTTCTTTTTGCTGCTCTCTAACCCAAGTTCTACGTCAAACCGATCTGCAGAGGAGAAAGTAGAGTCAGGCCGATGTGGTTGCTTGGTATCACATTTTGCTGGTGTTTTCTCTCCTTTGATTCTATCCTTCTCTTTGTCCTTGTCCTTCTCTCTAATTTTTTCTTTTTCCCTGTCTTTATCCTTCTCTGCTTTGCAAGTTTCCACAGACAGAGCCTTTATTTTCTTGCCAGTTGTATCTTTCAGAAACTCCTCGGCTACACCTTCGAACACAAAAGCCTTTTGCTCTTTTGCACCACCTGTCACTTTCTTCTCACCTTTCATTTTGAGCTTCTTATCTCCTTTTTCTTCAGGGCTAACTTTAAAAGAGGCTCCCTCCTTCTGCTGAGGTCCACCCGCCTGGTGTTCTGATTTTTTTTCCTGCTTTTGTTTCAGCTTGGCACGTTCATCTGACAAACTGCGTTCTTTCTCTTTACGTTCTTTTAAATTAAATTCTTTGCGTGACAATCTGTCAAATTTCCCAACAGAACGTTGCTTGAGGGCTTCTTGGGATCCTTGTTCCAACTCTAAAATGAAGGAGTGTGTCCGGCCTTTGTCACAGAGCTTTTTGGCATCACTGGAATCCTCTGAGATGCTGCCACTTGTCCTTCGGTGTCTCTCATCCAGTGATGTTGCGTCTGAGACAAGTCTAAACTTTGGTTGAGGAGTCTTTGACAATGTCGATTTGACTTCCTAATAGATAATAATAAAAAAAAAAGGTAACAGGTTTAGATACATCACTTAAGAAAATTAACATATCTTTGATTACGATGTGTGTTTTACTCAAGAGGCCTTTCACTTACTCCCTTTTTAGACCCTTCTCCCATGTCCCCTTTTTTCCTGCTAAAAACATCGCCACTTTTCCTACAGGAAAAAATATTATTATTCCAAATAAATGTGAGCATTTAACTATATTGATCAGCAGAAGTATTATTTCATATTACTGATTTTACATTTACCTTGAGTCGAGCTTCCTCTTTCTACTGAGAGCCATTTTTTTCTCCAGAACCTTTTGTTCTTTACGGGCCTCTTTGGCCCTGGGTTTCTCCAGTGCAGCAGAATCACCACTCTTTCGATTTTTCTGATCTGTGTAGGGGGAAAAGACAGTAAGTGATAAGAATATCGAACTCTTCGTCATGTCTTCAACATACACCACTTGACAATTAAGGAAAATTGATAACACATTTGTAGTACATCTATTAGTTACATTATCTGATATAGTCATGAAGAAATAAATGGTTGAATGGAGACAGTGGAAACGAAAATTAAAAGGTTAACTGCCTTTAACTTTACATTCCAGCTTTCTAATTAAGATCCAAAGTTTTCCTTGGCATCAAATGTTGGACATAAAACTGTTCTTTGATTGGGCCACCACATTTAGGGCTTAAAAATGTTTCTACTTCTGCACATGATGCACTAATGTGATTTAATTTTTCAAAGATACATGCCTGAACCATAGGTACAGCAAACGTATCATCCAAATTTAATTTGAAACCACTCAACAATTTAAACACCAAGTGACATTATATCTCACTGAATTTAGCATAAATGTATTATTTCAATTTAGACAATGTAATGCAAAGTTAAAAGACTATACTGATGATGAGAATTGACCTTGTTCTTCAGCCTGGGCTGCTTTCTGTTTACGTTTTTCTTCCATTCGCTCCCGATTTTGTTGCCTTTTGAGCAGCCTTTCCTCTTTGTCTTTTGCCTAAAAAGGAGAAAGTTAAAAGTACAAGAGATAAAGATCGGTGGTTACAATACTGATGAAAAGTTCATGGGTAAATGTTTGTTGAACACAGCCTTTGATTTCCTGCACCAAGATGCATCTCTGCAACTCACTGCAGATCTGCGCCGTTCCTCCACGGTGATTTCATCATCTGAGTCGCTATAGTAACGGGAGTACAAGAAGGGCTTGTGAACATAGGCCTTACGGCGAGGTTTCGGTTCTTTTTCTTCATCTCCTGCTTCTTTCTTTTCTGATCTCTCACCTTGAAGTTAAAAACAGAAATCACACACATACAGAAAATTAGTTGAATGTCTTGATTGTCTTTGGATGACAAATTTAGTGTAAGAATCCATTTTAAAATCAAACTATGCAGCAAAAATCATGCAAGAAAGAAAATAAGAGACCATCGGGTAAAATTTCTCCCTCTTCAGAGGAATCAGACGGCAGCTCTTCATCTTCGCTTTCCTCCTCAAATGATGATAAGTCACTGGTGTGGACAGAGCTCACGGTAATGTCACTCAGGCCTTCTAAGTCAGAGTCCTCCAAGGAATACTCTGTAGGGGAAAGGCACCACAAAATATATAAAAAATGATTACTGCATAAAAAAAACAAAAAAAAAAAAAACAGAAACAAACATTGCAGCAATAAAAAACAAAAGGCACAAACATAGATATTTGGGAACTTTTATCTGGAAGAGGGACTGAATCTAAGACTTCCCGTGATGGATCCAATAATAATCACATAGTTTCCATAATTTAATCTTTGATAAATCAGCACTATCGCTCAACATTTCATTTGAAATAACGTAGGATACCAAAAAATACCAATTACATAAATACTGAGCATGCAACTACAAGAGCACAAGTATCATTCATACATTGACAATGATCGTAAGCTTAAACATTAACCTAACCTGAACAAAATCTTATACCTACACAGGAATTAACACCATAACTGTACCAGAGTCCATACATAATTTCCTGAGTTTAAAAAAATTGAAAATATCACAAAATGGAGATTTCATACACTTCCCCATACATTAATAGGACCCCTCGCTTTACCCCCTTCATCATTTTTTGCAAATAATGTTTTGGTATTTTTATTTAGTTTTACACATTCTATGATCATATATACTTGCTCTATAAATGACTATAAATACAGGTGTACATGTGAAAAAAATCCTGGATTGCAATGCATATTAGTAATAAATCTTTTATTAAATGCAGCAAAGTTTTTTTTTCTTTCTGTTTTTCAAAGATTAGTGGGTACATTTCACAAACAAAGAGCAAATCGCCTTACCTTCTTTTATTCTCTCTCTGGCTTTCTGCTTTGCCTGACAAGTGGATTTCAATACATCTTCATCCTGCTTCTCCTCTGCCACTTTTCCTGTTGTTTTACAGGCAGCTTTGTCATTTTCATCCCCTGTTAGGTCTTGAGGTCTAGCCTCCTCCTCTTCCATTTTTATCTCCTCTGTGAGAGTTTCTTTCCCCTCTTCCATCACATCCTGCGTTTCTTCTGTTTTAACTTCTAATTCATGCCCTTCTGGAGCTAGCTTTGCTTCCTCTCCTTCTTCAAGTATATTACCCTCATTGCTGCTATCTCCTTCCTCATCAAGACTCATGTCTTCATCACCCTCTTCCACAAGAACCATGTTCTCATCTGACAGTTTCTGTCCTTTCTCAGAGCCTGAAATGGCCCTAACACTAGCTTCTTGGTTGAGAGAGGTGATGGTGTCAAGGATGGACATGGCGTCACTGGATACAGGTGCGGGTGGAGTGGATGACGACGCTGTGAACAAAGTGACAAGTCACTGTGAATCCACCGATCGTAAAAGCCTTCACGATTTGCTCATTTGTTGTTTGTAGTACATTCAAGTACTAGTCTTTTCACAAACTGTCCTTGAATTAGTTAATTGCTTCAATGGGCAAATTGTAAGCACAGCTGATCCATTCTGGAGATTTTTCAGCTAATTACTAAAAAAGTCTTAAACTCCAGAAACTGGCTCATACTGTGTATGAACAAGAGTTAAAATGTTATTTAAGCTAACACCAACAGCATACATTAAATTAACATAAGAAAGACAAGGTTTGTGTTAGAAGATTGTGAATTAAAAAACAGAATGACATCAAGCGGATGGTACTAATATTAAAAATGACATAGGATTGATGTAAAAGTCAACCGATCAATTATCATTATCATTAGTGTAACACCTGATTTTTTATTTTTTTTATTTTGAAGCATCTCAGGATAACAATTAATGATTAAATGTCCTCCCTTTTTGATGAATTAATGACTAAAATTATTTTTTCAAAGTTCAATAAATCAACAATGTATAAATGTGTTAGGTAATTGTTATCTTCATGTTGGCCACATTAACACCAAAAATGATTTTTGTGTGGAAAGAGCAGCACTTTATCACAGTCAAGCATCATCAAGACATGACACGCTATCCACCTTGCTCAGGAATCGTGCTGTCTGGTTTGGTCTCAGTTGCAGGTGGTGGGGCCACTGGTTCCTCAGAACAGCTACCAGGTGACAGAAATTCACGGACCACCCTCTCCACCTGTGGCCTGAAGATGTGGTTGATTTTGGGATCCACCACCTGGGCCACAATCCTGTCTACTCCTTGCTCCAGCATCCCAGATCTATGAGGTACAGCTTGCTTTAGTGGTGGGTCACTATTCCACGACATTGCATATTGTAAAGTAGAGGGGATCACAGGAGATAAAGATATTACTTATGACTCACTGTAGTACAAGTTGTCTGATGTTGTTTCTTAGTTGGTTTTTGTTCAAGTGAGGACTCCATGTGTGGTTTGAAAGGTGATTGGACACAAAGTTATCCACCCTTTGCTTCAGGTTCAAATAAGCTGGCTGCAAGAGATGTGAAACCCACTTAGCAAGTATACAAAACAACATATGTGTCCCGTGTGTTAGATTGGATCATTACTGTAACAACAGCTTTAAACTCATTCTACATTAAGAGGCCAATAACATAACAAAACAATGTACACCTAACAAATCCCTAAATAACCTGTTTCGGATGTTCTTTATCTTTAATTCAATTTGAAGAAAAACCAATACAATACCATTAACAATGAAATAGTACAGACTGAGGTGAAAAGGTGAGGTGAAAAGTAGACTTAACTTTAAATATTTTATCAAGCAGGTTGTGGTTAGCTAGCCAATTCAGGGAAACTGCAATGATCTACATGAAATTAAAATTAAAATCGAGTCCAAGCTCCCTAAAACTTGATCTTTCTTACCGAGACAAAGTGAAAACCACCTAAGGAAAATACCCTCGGCAGTTAAGTTACCTTCGTGTCGACGTCTGCGAGGCAGTCCCTCCTGAACTGATCGAACAGCCCCTGTGTTTTCAAGTGACTCACAATCATTGAGACCAGCTGGGGGTCCCCGGGCGGTAACCCAGCCATATTCGAGCGATATGGTTCGGATTTCGGTGGGTTAAAGACGATTCTGACGAACAATCATCGGAATATATCCAACCGGTGTGTTTCTGTTTTGGTCTATGAAGTTCGATGTAGCCTAGACCCGGAACAACAGTACCATTGAGGGGGAAAAAAAACATGTCCTGAACCGGAAGTAAATGACAACCGGCAGCCAAAATACAGCGAATTGGCTGTTAATTGACTACGGGTTAATGATTCACATTTTATTATTTCTCTACTTTATAACTGTTGTAACTTTTGTATCCATCCGCCACGTTTAGTTTTCTGGTGGTATTTTTAACTGCAAATGGATGTTTATCTGCTCCGATCGCGCTTATTTGGAACGTAAGCGTCACATTAGCGTTCTCTAGTGGCATACGTGGTGTACTAGAAACATAAGGTTCGGTTGTGTACGTATTTCTATTGCTTTTGTTTACAGTAATGATCTGGTGTTTGAAAAAAGGATAATATCTCACCGAACGATCAGCTATTTGCATCCCAGTTGTCCAATTATCAGACGTGCTGGAATATATGAAAAAGTCTTACATAAGCTGACTATTGTAGATGGCTGCCGTGTCAGCATATGCGATCAACTGTGTAACACTGATCGACAGAGTTAAACATCATAGTAAGAGAGAAAAATCATCCGATGGCAGCGGTGGGATTCGAACCCACGCCCCCGAAGAGACTGGAGCCTTAATCCAGCGCCTTAGACCGCTCGGCCACGCTACCGTTGCGTTGGCGTCCAAGAAGTTGAGATATTATTACGAAATAACTACCAGTACTGTGATTCGCGGCTTTTTATTATTCGCAGGGTAACTCAATGAAGATTACAATTCATTTTAACGTTGAATATAAAAGACAAAAAGAACTTGCAAAGGAGAGAGCTGGGGAAAAGGTAAACTTGAGAGATGAAAGTTCCTGTGAAAGGAATATACAGTCACTTTCCTGTGTTATCAAATGCAGTAGTCCTCCAGAAAAATATAAATTAACTTTATTAAGGTAAAGGTCGCCTGTACATGACCAAACCATCTTAGTCTGGATTCTCTGACCATCTCTCCAAAACATCTAACAGGTGCTGTCCCTCTCAGACTCGTTCCTTACCCTATCCATCGTCACTCCCAGAGAACCTCAACATCTTCAGTTCTGCTTCCTGTCTTTTCTTCAATGCCACTTAGTCCAAACTTGTCCACCTTTCCTTTAATTCTAGCTTATATTCTTCTAAATTATTTAAACAAAACAATGATTCTTTTATCATGTTTATTAGGCTTTGAATATAGCTCAGAGGATAAAAAAAAAAATAACAGTTACCACCCCTCACCCCCAGACATGAACATTTGAGAATGTATCCATCTTGAGTTGTTCTTTGGTGTCATCACCATCACGCACAGGAACTCAAAACAGAAATTACAATAAAAACACATACTTCTGGAAACACTAATTTTAAAGACTACACGCAGTACATTAAAAAACAGGTAGAAGTATGATATCCATCATAAAATGTGCCAGAATAATGGCAGTCTGAAGCCCACGGCAGTGACACAAAAGATGCTGACCCTGAAGCCTCTTCTGGAAGAAAAACCAAATATTCCTCAGGAGTTCAGCAAGCTGGTTAGATGGGTTCATGAATTTTTGGACGGACAGATAGGGGGTAAGACCCGACGAGAGTTGGCCTGCACCCAGGGGTGGTCAATGACACTCTTTAATGAGAGGCGGTCAGTGGGGTTATGGCGGAGCATCTTTGAGATCAGGTCCCGCGCACCATCTGAGATTGTCTTGGGGAATTTCAAGTCCACCTGTAAACAGCAAGAATAAAGTTTTTCCACTTCATTTGAATGACTCTACTACACTATGTAGTAATCAGTTGCACTGCATGTATAGCTTTCATTTCCTCCCAACAGAAACCAACCTTCATAATTCTTTTGTATGTTTCTGTGTGGCTGGCTGTTTCAAAGGGTGGGTTTCCAACCAAGCATTCATAGCAGAGGACACCAATACACCACAGATCCACCTTTTCACTGTGGGTGTGGCCTTCAATCATCTCAGGGGGAAGGTAATCCAATGTCCCACACATTGTGCGACGCCTAGAAATGATCAAAAACAGTAAATCCCTTAATTGAATCGAGCAGTTTCAAACACATATAACAATAATCATTTACTTTCTCACCTGAGAGAAGGTGCATGAACGGACCATCCAAAATCAGCTATTTTCAGTTCTCCACGATAACCCAGAAGCAGATTCTCTGGCTTAATATCACGATGAATAACTTTCTTTTCATGACAATACATTAATGCATCAGATATCTCCTCCATGTACTACAAATAGAAAGGGTGGCAACAATTAGAATGTACTATACATTTCTTGACAGTGCACTTCAACTCATTATATTGATCACTGATATATCTTAAAAAAGGACAAAGGGGAAAAGAGCAAGGAAATTGCATTCATATCTTGTTAACCTCCCCCACTAGCAAATCTGTGTATAAAATACAGTTATATTCAAAGTGAATACAGTCACTGAACAAACTGAGAGACACTTAATCACAAATAATACAATATTTTAGGACATAACTTTGCCAAATATATCAAATTCAGTTATCTGCCTATTCAAATCCTGTTATTAACTTCAAAGCAAATATTTGCTGTTACATTGTTTTCACAATTCATTAAAGGACAGCACAAGTACATCTAAACTTACTGACCACTGTTATCTGATCTTTAATCTAAGATAATAGCCAAGGTTTGTGCACAAAAGCGATCGAGTTCTGAACTGATTTCTATCTGATATAGAGAAAAATACATTACAGTAGAAAATCTTACAGTGGCAGTACGCTGATCATCAAATCTTCCACATCTCTGTAGTTCTTTGTACATTTCACCACGTGGTGCATACTCAAGCACTAAGAAGACCCTCTTCCGGTCATGAAAGTAGTTGTAGAAGCGCAAGATGTTTGGATGTCTGATGGCAGAAATATAATCATTTTAACAGTCTGTAAACAGAAAGAAATTATCAGTGTGCTCAAACTGGGGAAAAAAAGCGAATGCTGGAATTAAGCAGCGAATATATCCTTTTGAGTAACTCGCAGCTTTACCTAAGACACAAACAACATTTTGGATTTTAGTTATATATTGACAAAGTGTCAAATCTTAATGTACACTTAAATTACACCTTATGGCCAAACAACTATTATTACAAAGGGAACAATAATTAAATATACAGTCTATATTTTTTCCAGCAAGCCTATTATTCAGCCTTTTAAGTGGATAAATAGCAGTGACCAGAAACATGTATCGACGGTAGTAAAACACCATGAAGTATTCAGTGAAGGTCTGGAATCTAAAATGTCATCTTCTTTTTCTTTCTGTCGCCACAGTGAATCAACATTCTCCATCCAACCCCATTCTCTGCATTCACTTCTCTCACACCAACTACATTCATATCTTCTCTGACTACATCCATAAATCTTCTCTTGGGTTTTTCTCAGACCCCTTGCCTGGCAGCTCTACCCCGAACATCATCCTACCAATATATTCACTATCTCTCCTCTGTCCATGACCGAACCATCTCAGTCTGGATTCTCTGACCTTCTCTCCAAAATATCTAACATGTGCTGTCCCCCTCAGACTCACTCGTGATCCTATCCATCCTCATCACTCCCAAAGAGAACCTCAACATCTTCAGTTCTGCTTCCTGTCTTTTCTTTGATGACACTATATCCAAACCTCATCCATCTTTCATTTAATTCTGGCTGATATTCTAAACTATTTAAACAAAACAATGAATATTGCTCAGAGGATAAAAAACAAGTTACCACCCCCCACCCCAGACATGAACATTGGAGAATGTATCCATCTTGAGTTGTTCTTTGGTGTCACCATCATCACACACAGGAACTCAAAACAGAATAATGTCAGTCAGAACCCAATGACAGTGACACCAAAAGATGCTGACCCAAGATCTTCATATCTGTGACCTCCAGCATCCACCATACAGCATCGCTGGCCTCACCACTGTCTTGTACACCATTCCTTTCATTCTGGCTGATTGTCTTTCATTGCATAATCCCCAAAACACTTTTCTCCATCCATTCCAACCTGCTTGAACCTGTTTCTTTACCTCTTTTCCACACTCTCCGTTGCTCTGGACTGTTGACCCTAAGCACTTGAAATCTCCAACTTCTTGACCTCCCAACTGTCTCACAGCTAGCATACATGTCCTGCACCAGTATAACATACTTCTCTGCCACTCCAGGATTCTTCATACAATACCAGAGTTTCTCTCTCAGCACCCTGTCGTATCCTTTTTCTTAGTCTACAAAAGCACACTACAACTCCCTCAGACCTTCTCTATTAGCATTCTCAAGCAAATACTGCATCTGTAGTACTTTTTCTAGGCATGAAGCCATACTGTTGCTCACAAATGCTGACATCTGCTCTCAGTCAAGTTTCCACTACTCTTTCCCATATAACTTCATTATATGGCTCATCAACTTTATCCCTCTATAGTTACAATTCTGCACATCCCCCTTTTTCTAAAAATGGAGGGGAAAGAATGCTGAGTTGCATCCAATAACACCATACCTACTGTGAAGCATGGGGGTGGAAACATGTTTTGGGACATGAATGGACTCATGTATCGTGAGATTTTGAATGAAAACTTTCTTCCATCAGCAAGGGCATTGAAGATTAAACGTGGCATGGGTCTTTCAGCATTGCAATGACCCCAAACGCACCGCCTGGGCAATTAAGGACTTGCTTCGTAAGAAACATTTAGAGGTCCTGGATTGGCCTAGCAAGTCTCCAGATCTTTGGAGGGAGTTTCAATTTCCAATTTGAGACTCATAAGTCTATCTGACATTCTTTTCACACCGAGATCATTCCTCACAAACCCCATCAAGATAACTCCTACTCCATTTCTCTTCCTGTCAGTACCATGATAAAGATTGGTACAGAATTCATACTTGATGTGAATAATTGAATGATTGGATCAATGAATGTGGGAGCTTTAACAGGAATTATTTCATTTTTGGAGCTGCTTGAGAACACTTGAGAATTTTCCTGAGCCAAATGACACAGATTGGCTTTGTGATGTTTACTTTTACTTTTACTTTTACTTTTGACATGCTGACACACATCAATAAGCTGGACATGAAGCTACGAGGGGATAAAACGGTTTGTGAATGAAATGCAAGCAAGCGTCACAGCCTACAAAACCGAGCTGGTTTTATTTTCAAAGCAAATGTCGGACAACGTTCAAAGTCTGAAATGTACTGTTAACAAATGCGTTTTTTTTACGTTTATTGTAATCTTGTGCTGACCCGGCCTGTCGGTCACATTTTAAAAGTCAACGCAGCCCCTGAGCCAAAACGTTTCCCCACCCCTGTTCTGGCCTTACTACCTTTCCACCTGGTCAACTGAACACAGTATTTCCAACTTCCTTCTCTGCATCATGTCAACCAACTCTACCTTTTCCTGTCATTGTCCCAATATTCAGAGTCCCTACTCTCAGTTCCAGACCCTTGCCTTTTCTCTCTCTGCAAATGTCTCCAAAGACAAAAATTACAATAAAAAATGCTTTTATCCTCATATGGCTGTGGTATGGCAAGCTCAAAATTTTATGCAGGGTCTTAATGGGGAGCCCATAAAGAGGCTGATGGCAGCTGGGTAACATTCTTTTTTAAGATAAACAATACACCTGGGAATTATTCAGAAAAGCGCCTTCGTTGGGCAGCATGCAGGGCCTCCAGTGTCTGTGCTGCGACCCCCCCCCCCCAAACCACCACACACGCAAATCTGAAGTGCTGTTATGTCTTATTATGTTGCTATATGCCTCTGTGTTTTTTCCTAATCCCAAACTGTGCCCCCCTACAGGAGCATAGTTCGGCAGTGGCTTTTTCCCACCTCTTCTTCCCTCTTGTTCTCCTTTCTTTCCTTTAAGATAGCGCTGGAAGACGGCCGCCTGCTGCAGCAACTCAACTGCTACAGTACATGAATCAATAAAGTATTCATTCATTCAAAACATTTGTTGGAAGCAATTTGAAATCCAGTGACTGACTTTTGCTTAATATTTAATTTCATTGTCAATTTCTATTGAGCGATCATGAGCTATCATGAGCTAGCCTATTTGTGCTGGAAAAAAGTCAAATTGTAATTGACTGAGCCCTCTGAAAACTTCACATCATTCCAAATTCTCCCACAGGAGTTTAACTTATGGGAGGTAACTTTCATATTCAAAGCATTCCTCCACTCATTTGAGACCAAAGCAACTTGTTCTCTAAAACGGAGTTCTGTTCCCTATTCTGTCAACACTAGAATGCTCGAATGCTCGGGGAGTGGAATGCAAAAAATGTACTGTAATTCTGTCAAAAATAGGGGTCAACATCAATGCATGCCAAAAATGATAGGACACTAACTTGAGGTGGGCCTGAATCTCAATTTCCCTCCTGAGCTGGTGCTCCACACTCTCCTTCTCCATCTGTGACTTGAACAACACCTTCAGCGCCACGATGGACTGCAACTTCTTTACCCTTGCGAGGTAAACATTCCCAAATTTGCCCTTTCCCAGTGGTCGACCAATGTCGAAGTCATCAATGGAGATTTTCCTAAATAGTAAAAAAAAGTCATAATTTAACAATCTGAAAAGATTGGTTCTTATAAAAGACAAGAAAACTTAAACACAACAGGTTCTAAGTATAATAAACTTGCCTTGAACTGGATGATGAGGCCACACACTCTCTCCCAGGAACTTCAAAAAAAATAAAAAAAAGAACAATACAATGACATACTCTGTTATGTTAGAAAGACGCCTGGATGTGAGCTCTGCACTGTTACCTGTGACTATATTTTTGTCCATGTCTAGATGTGGCTTCACTTGAACACGCTGTGGAATTGTCACCATGCCAGGCACTGCATACTAATAACCAAAAATAGACAAGTTTAGCACAATGCACGTTACTAAAAGTACCTGTAAAGGTCACTCAAATAACTCTGTTGACCTATAGTATGACACAAAACAATGCACGTCAATAATGTATCACATCGGGCAGAAATCTAGGTCAAGACTAACACAAGATAAAAAAAAAACAGTAACAACCCCCCACCCTCAGACATGAACATTGGAGAATATATCTATCTTGACTTTTTCTTTAGTGTCTACACAGTCAGAGACAGGAACTCAAAACAATGAAATTACTATAAATAATCAGCCTGAAGCCCGTGACAAAAAAAGATGATGTCGAAAGCCTATAATTTCTTACCAGTCGCTGGAGACTTGTGGGTTTACAATTTTCCTTATTCTGCAAAAAAATAATACACACACCTCAGATGACCATATGAAACAGGTAAAGAATAATTAAATATTTCAGTGGGCAGAATATAACCTATATAGTACAGAGAGAACAAGTATTTCATATACTGCTGATTTTTGAGCTATTCCCACTTTTACTTTCTTACTCTCAAGTTCTCAACTTATCTATTACAGCTGTGAATGACAGTGCAGGTTGTTTTATTTGCGAAATGACTCCATATCATAGCAAAAACAAATATTGAGTGTAATAGTCTAAGAAAAGTCAGAGAGAGCTTTTCCCTTCTCTGACACAAGACGCTCCTACATGAGGAAATGATTAATGTTAAACAAAAAAATGGGGAGATGCCAAAAAAAAAAAGTATCAATGAACTGCCCCTCAACAACTAAACACATCAGCTTATGGTTGTTGTTTTTCCACCTAGAAAAGCTTATTCAACATCAACAGTTTTATCAGTATTATCAGTTCAGACTTACCTATTTACCTTTGATTTAAATTAATGACACGCTAATGTCAAAGCCGGAGGGGAGTGTTATGTTAGCGCCCAAATATTAATTTTCTACCAGTGTTTTTCTTTAGTAATGAATATTAGCGTTTGTTTGTGGGACAGCAAAATTGAAGTTTTTAAGTCATTACGACTGACTGATTATCGAAATATGATCCTTTTTTGGCTATGAATTCATTGCTCATTAAGAGCAACTCCCTTGATTCGTGAAGTGTCCAGGTCTGACAGGCAACAGTGACAAACTGATGTAAGAAATTGCGTGTTTTGTGTGATGGTAGGCTTGCCTCTACGAAATCCATGATAAGTGATGTAATTATAAATACGAAGGGAAAAACAGCTGCAAATGTCAATTTGTGCCCGAGCACGCGTTTACACAGTGAACACGGAAAAATTGCCAACGGAAAAAGAGTAGGAACAAACATGGCCTGATGTTGCGTATGCGTAACATTAACTAACACACTGAACACATAGAACACTGAACATCAGATGTGATAAAATTGCAGTTGTCAACCTTGGAGATATATTACCTTATGACAATGTTATGAAAGCCAGGAGTCAGCATGAAAACATCGTACGAGATAGGTCTTAAGTAGCTGTAATTTGGGTACTGATTTATTTTGCTTCTACTACGGCGGTTTAGACGAAAAATTAATGAGGACGAGCAGGCAACGTTTATTCAGACATTAATTTGACTCGTTTTCTGCCTTATGCAGCGACGTACCGCTTGCGAATGTTTCATTTTCAACGTTACTTTTTCATCGCACCTCGTCATTACAACAGTTTTCGACATTAGCATAACTCAATACTTGGCTACACAAGGCTAAGCAGCTAAGAAACACAACTCATGCATTTCAGTAGCTTAATGCTATTACAACAGAGCAGATAAATGCGAATTGAGACCTGCATTGTACCCCAAACAATACACTTTACCTGCATCGTTGCTGAAGAAATCAAGCAAGTTTAACTTTTAAGTGAAGAGGAGATACTACGAATTTCCTCACCGCCAACGTTTTCAAAATGTCACTCTCGACGAATTCCATTGGCCAGTGTGTTCGACATTGAGTCTTCTCATTCGTCAGAATCATTGAAAAAGGAAGCCGATGATTGGAGAGAAATGGTCAAATGCGGGTTAGACCCGCCCCATTTCCTTGCCTCGGTTTGGTTTAGTCCATGAAAACGGTGAAGGGAATAGTGAAATTAAAAATTAGACAATTCTATTGAAGTGTGTGAAAAAACATTTTCCGGACAAATAAGGGTTCCTAACCTGGTTACTAGCGTTATTTACATGGCTCAGTGGCTGCTGTACCTCCAAGGTACTGTCGACAGAAAGGCTTTAGGGGATTTAACTACTTTCGAGTTCATAAATGGTAAATAGTGAATGTATATGAACTATAAAATAGAAAAGGTGAAATTAATAGAGTAAGTATTATCATATAACATAGTTTATTGAACTTCTGACTTAATTACTTGCCCAAGAACCTATAGGGAGTGGAAACCAAGAAATTGGAGGATTTCAGGTACTTGGGGCCAACAGTCCAGAGCAGTGGCGAGTGTGGAAGAGGTGAAGAGATGGGTTCAAGAGGGTTGGAATGGGTAGAGAAAAGATTATCAGCCAGAATGAAAGGAAAGGTGCACAAGACAGTGGGAAGACCACCGATGCTGTACAGCCTAGAAAAAGTAACAATGTCGAAAAGGCAGGAAGCAGAGCTAGAGGTTGCAGAGATGAAGATGCTAAGGTTCTCTTTGGGAGTGACCAAGATAGACAGGATCGGGAATGAGTCTATCAGAGGAACAGCACATGTTAGATGTTTTGGAGAGAAGGTTAGAGAAGCCAGACTGAGATGGTCCAGTCATGTACAGAGGAGGGATGATGAATATATTGGTAGACAGATGCTGGAATTGGTCTCAAGGAAGACCAAAGAGATGAATTTTGGACGTATTGAGAGAGGAAATGAAGGTCGTTGGTGTGAGAGAGGAGAATACAGAGAATGGGGTTAGATGGAGAAAGTTGATTAGCTGTGGCAACCCCTGAAGGGAACAGCTGAAAGAAGAAAAGAACTAGAGATTATAATACAAAACTAAACTATTCAAGATATGTTTGTATGTTTTTGTCCTGTACTAAGCAATATTCATACAATTAGACACTTCCTTGAAATAACGTGATTTTGCCTCAGTAATATTAAAGCACAATTGTTCTCTGCTATTTTCTTTAGGTTAAAGTAATGTCCTGCACTTTGATGGGAATATCTAGGCGCTCATTTTTATAACCTTTGTAATAATAGAGAGATGTTTTGAAATCAAATTTATTGTAAGAATTTAAAACAAAAAT
Organism: Fistularia commersonii; assembly: GCF_037954325.1. NCBI lineage: Eukaryota > Metazoa > Chordata > Actinopteri > Syngnathiformes > Fistulariidae > Fistularia > Fistularia commersonii. The sequence continues at coordinate 10,057,541 of NC_141296.1, forward strand.
AGGGCAGGGGGGCTTACAACTTGGGCAATAAGTCTAGTCCCCTTAATATCTTCACAAGTATTTGCCAACAAAATGTCCTCATAATTTATAAATAATAATAGCAAATATATCTATTAAGCATCATAGTGCTGTACAAACAAGAAAAGGTGAGTAGGACACAATGAAATGGATAACAATTCATTTATTTCTCGTCCATTCCACCGACCATGCAACGGTGGAGTTAGAGATTTCTAATTAACCTACTGCATGTTTTGGGATTCTGGGAAGAAAACAAACAACCCTAAGGGAATCCATGCGGCTGCGAAGAGTGTGTTAACTCAACACAGAAAGGCCCCCTGTCGGGATTATTTGCCAGTCACAGGGACACAAACTCACTGTCTGTCGCAAATGGGGTTTGTTGCTAAACTCCAGATATAATTTTAGAGATATTTCTTAATTTATTCTACAAAATTTAAAACAGGAGATGTATTTCTATTGTGGTTCCATACCATAGAACAACAGTACAGATGTGTCTTTTTGATTTATTTTTTCGAAACTGTAAAGGCTACAACATAAGCCAAATCCATTTTTTTCTTGAGGCAATAATATATCAAAGAAAACAATGAGAAAGAAATAATATGCAATAAAAAGTTACACTTCAAGACCTATTCATTGAAAGATTTATTTAAACTGATTTTCATTCAAACATTTATACCTCAAATCTAACATATATATTGTCAGCACACAAATGTTCAATTTTAAACACACATGAAACAAAATGTAGTTTGTAATTGCTTGAAAAAAATATCCAGGAAAAAGAGAGAACACACAAGAAGGAACAAATAGTGGAAGAAAGATTAACATGTTTAAAAATGTTATGTTGTTCAGCAACTCAAGAAAAGAAATTCTCTTGACATCAAAATGAGGCTGAATGAACAGGAAACAGGTGAAGTCTTACCAACAGTATTTTCCTTCGTGGCCAATCGCTACTACGGTTTTAGCATCTACATGGCATGTTACATACTTCCTTTTAACCTGCAAATCTGCTTAAAATATGTTAGTTTTACACAATGATAAAAACATCAATCAGCCATCCATTTCATTGATATTATATTCATAATGACGAAATTATTGGAAACAGAAGATTAATATCATCCACTTCCTCACACTGAAGACACATTTAGTCTGCATTTAGTTGAACAGAGCAGTTGGTGAAAACTAGAGTGCAGCACGGTAGCAAAACAGCCAGTGAGCGACGCAAACTTGGAATGGGATTGTCCATATCTGCTTTGTTGTCTTCATTGCTGTTCCCTGCACCTGCAGCTTCTTCACTGTCATTCTCTTCTTCGTCACCTCTCTCCTCTCCTTCCTCCACCTGAGGAATCTGGCGCGGCTGGAAGACCACGTCAAGAAACTCCAGTCTGAGGAGCCCGCGGAGCATTCTGCAACTCCGCACTACCTGCATCTCACTGAGTGTGCAGGCCTTTAGGCACAAACGCCTCAAGTCCTTCAGGCGGCTGGCACAGAGCAAGCCTGGCCCGACCTCCTTACCTCCAAGGCTTAGCTCCTCTAGCCCAAGCCACCCTGCTCCTAACCCCAGGGAGGCCATCTGTAACTGGTAGCCCTGCCGCCCAGTTATGCCAATTTCCAGAAACTTAAGACGGGACAGCCCTTCCACACCACACATGCCATCCTTTGCAGCACAGCTCCTCAGTCCGTTAGCAGTTACACGAAATGTGTCACGCAGCTCTAAATGACTGAGCCTCTCCCAAGATGTCAAACATTGCAGGTGCTGGTCCGTAAAAGAGGGAACACTATTAAGAACTAATCTCTCAATAGAAATTCCTGACGGAGTGCCAAGCTTTTTTCTTTTTTGTTGAGGACCAACACTGGAGGTGGCTTCTACATTTTCATGTTGGCCAGCAGATGAAGTTGGCAAGCTCTGTTTGAAAAAGTCTGGAGGCAGCTCACAGCCGCGCAGCTCTAGCACCTTCAAAGATGGAGGTAGGAGCTGGCAACTGGGAAGGCTTCTCAGGTCTGCATGCAAAAGGTACAACTTACTGAGACGAGGGCACTTCGTGGACAAGGCTTTGAGCCAAGACTCAGAGATAAAGGTGCCTCCTCGAGCAGAAAGCAGCAAACCACGCAACCTTAGATACCTTAGTCCACAGCCGAGGTACTGGCGCAGCAGCACCCAAAGTTTGCGGGAGGTCACCTAACACACAATAAACAGGCCATGACATAAATGTTGAAGAAGGTGACTGAGGGTAGCAGGTAAAAGACTGTTGCTGTCAATATATTTGTGGCAGAAGCAATAGGCCTTTACAGTATCAATTACACAAACAAGAGAATCATGGAAGACCACAGTAATTTATGCACACAAACACAAAGACAAGTCACTAAGCCCTACTGTGAGCATTAATAGCAAGGTAGTATGAGGGACAATATTAGAATTTCAATGCAAACGTTTATAATCGGTTGTGGGAATTTTAAAAACAGCAAAGTATAAACAAAAATTGTGTAAAAAAAATAGAAATTGGAATAAATAAATCTTCATGAATGGGACATTTCTTACCCCTTTCCACGTTGTCAGATCGACAAGTCTCCACAGTCTTTGGTCTTTAACGAGGCGTCTCCATCTCTTACACACTCTGAAACAACACCGTGAATGCAGTAAGCAACTTGGATCGTGTGAGAGTCAAAAGAAAAAAAATCACAAACAATGAGTTTTGCTCCACAAGGCGTAAAACTGGTAAAACACAGATGATAAAGTTAAAATATGCTTACCTCCCAGCTTTGACGAGCTCACGTACACTCAAATACGAAAACACGTCAATTAAAATGTTTTCTGGAAAGTAGTCCAGGTTACAGGCTTTGAATTCATCCATTTTGTAAACAAAACACTTCAACCTTGTACACGGACTGAAATCCAGAGACACACAGGTTGCACCCAAATCAGGAATCCGCAGGAAACAGCTGCACATTTGCTGTGGGACCTAGCAATAGTTTACAACCTGCGTCTTTATGTATACCATAACAAGTGTCATTCAACCTGAACTCGACTTTCTCTTAATCAGATTCTTTCATAATGAATAACAATGATACACATGAAGTAATTTATGTGTTTATATATCATCCATATATTTTAACGTTACCGTCCAACGTTCGTTAACCAGACAGGCCGATGCGCATGCGCGGTTCACTGGACAAGATGGCGACCAGCAATGGTGGAGGAATGGAAGTGGACGGGGCAGGCGAGTTATTTTATATGAAATCACAATATCTGGATTCTGTAAATTAGACTCTTCATGCAAAATGTCATGTGTGCGACACATTTAGCTATAGTGGTGATCTTAGATAATGAATCGTAGTCAAAACTCACTGGCAGTGAGCTTGCTGACATGAGCGGAATAAGTTGGGGTGAATCTCGTTTTACATAGCTGTCGTTTAAAACTATCAGTAAACGGACTAATTAACTTATTTGCTTTAACATTGTCATCTCGAGTCTGTTGTACGAGTTAGTTTTCAACTATAAGCTAATCCGAGTCGTGCCACTTCAATAAAGTTGAATTATATGCAAACAAACGTTTCAAATAGCTTGTGTTGGTCATCAGCCTTCGTATGATGTGTTTTTCATAACGCTGTGTCAGTGTAAATTATTTGTGGGTAATTGATAATGCTTCCAGTGATGGGTCATGTAATAATGATGCTGAAACACATTCAATTTATTGATCAATAATACTAGTCTCATGCATTAGTTTGAGAGAGAGGAAGGCTATTTTTCACAAACGTATAATCTGTAATTCCTTGATCTGTGTATGGATTTTGAAAGCATGACACAATTTTAAATATCAAAATTAAAATTAAAAAAATAGAGGAGATCAAATGAAATTAATATTAACTAGCCTTGCTGGATTATTATTGATGTTACCGTGTCTTTCAGATCGATGAAGAAATTATTTGTATGTGTTCTCTTTTTTTCTGCAGCCAGCCCCAGTGTTATGGCCTCTGGTGTCACAGGGAGCGTTTCTGTGGCTTTACATCCTCTGGTTATTCTCAACATATCAGACCATTGGATACGTATTCGCTCTCAGGAGGGACGACCAATGCAGGGTAGGCTAACAGCAAATTCTAAAGAATACTTAGCTTGTATGCAGTTAAGTCATTGATTGTTTTTCCTGTGTTAAATTGAATAAAAGAGGTGAAATGAATTGTTTTTTGTTCCGGTGCTCAGTGATTGGAGCTCTGATTGGGAAGCAAGAGGGTAGAAACATTGAGGTGATGAACTCTTTTGAGCTGCTGTCTCATACCATTGACGATAGAGTGCACATTGACAAAGAGTACTACTACACCAAGGAGGAGCAATGTAAGTTTTGTGTATGAACATATCAAGTGTTTGTCTTGTTTTGTCAAATATGATAGTTTTTTCCGGATGTCTGATATGCAGGTGTACAAACCCACCAGAAAGTTTCCAGATGCCACTTAAATAACTATTTGAGACAGACCAGTACTAGTTTGTTCCTTCACATGCATACACATATGTTCTGATTCGATTTTCTAAATATTTTCGACTGTTACAAGCAGAGCATTATTTTGTGTCTTTTATTGCACTTGCCTGTCTGTACTACATAATAATAATTCTGTTAATATTGTATTTTAAAACATAAACCAAATTGTCCTACACTTTTTGAATCTAGATAGTTACCCAGAAGTTGAGGGATAATTTTTGATTTCTGAAAATTCTCAGCTGGTCCGCAACAGTTCAGATCTGTCTCATTTATGTTAATCAAAGTTTGCTGTAATGTTTTCCTACAAAATCTACCATATCCTCTCAGTCAAGCAGGTTTTCAAAGACATGGAATTCCTGGGCTGGTATACGACTGGCGGTCCTCCAGACCAATCAGATATCCACATCCACAAGCAGGTATGTCACACTGTAACGTTCGGTTTGTGTAGTTAGAGGTAGGATCACATGACACTTATTGCTTTATGTCTCTTTACTAATCCATGATCCATTCACAGCTGATTGAATAATGGAATGGGCCTTGAGCGATTTTAGATACCTGAGCTATGTTTAACAGAGCTGTAATAATGGAAGTATCCCTGGTGTACTTATATTGTAATATTTTGCAGGAGCTTTAATGACCCTTTAGTTTTGTTGTTCACATGAAAATTCCAGTTTAAAGAACCCACATAAAGCAGCAAAAACTTTGGAGGATGATTCAGAGATGTCATAAGATATTTATTATAATTGTATGGAGAACATAATCAGTGTCCTTTCCCTCCTGTTCCAGGTGTGCGAGATTATTGAGAGTCCTCTTTTCCTCAAGCTTAACCCCATGACCAAACACACTGATGTAAGCTGTTTTTCCTCTTCCCATCATTTAGACATCAGCATGTGCTAAGATCCTTTGTCTAATAATTGTGTTGTGTTGTCTTCAAGCTACCTGTTAGTGTATATGAGTCTGTCATCGACATCATCAGTGGGGAGGTACTTTTTTTTTTTTACATAAAATATACACAAATTACCTTTTTAAACTAATACCTTAATGTCATTGTAAGCCTTCTAACATATACCGTTTGTTTCCAAGCATTGATGTGTTGCCTTTTTTTTTTTTTTGTCTGTTTTGCTTTGTTTTGTTTTCTTCTCCAGGCTACCATGTTGTTTGCAGAGCTGACTTACACTCTGGCTACAGAGGAAGCAGAGAGAATTGGTGTTGACCATGTTGCTCGGATGACAGCAACCGGCACAGGAGAAAACTCAACAGGTAGGATGGGCTGTCGCTAATTTTTAGTAACATAAAAGCTTGTATCACATTGGCAGAAGTTAGTACATCAGGTTAAAGCAGCGCAAACAGGGTGAAGCACTGTATGCTTCATGCTCTCGTGTCAGATTTTGAATTAAATGTCAAGAAAATGTCAGTTCCAAATGTATTGCCCCTAAAAAAATCCCAATCTCTGTGTGACAGTCGCTGAACACCTTATAGCCCAGCACAGCGCGATAAAGATGCTCCACAGCCGGGTGAAGATCATTTTAGAGTATGTCAAAGCTGTGGAAGCAGGTGAGACAACCAGTAAGCCATTTAACAGGCCAGTGAAGGCAAAGAATGTGTGGAAAACACCTGTTTCTCAAATTAGATGTTCCCTTCATATCATTACACGAGGCCTCTAAACACACTTTCATGATTACAAGACTTGTCTCACAATATCTTGGAAAAATCACTACATAATTATACCATGTTACTTCTCAATTTTCTGACGTTTTGGTTCACAGGAGAGGTGCCATTTAACCATGAGATCCTTCGAGAAGCCAATGCTCTGTGCCACAGACTGCCTGTTCTCAGCACTACAAAATTTAAAACAGATTTCTATGATGTAAGCTACTGTTCTTGGTTATTTCCATATGTTTGCCCAGGTTTTATGTCATTGATTATTTAAAAACAAAATATTACAGATGTTCCAATTAATGCCATCACAGGTAGTTTTAGTGGATTTTGGAAAAAAATACACTAAATTATTAGGGCAAATGTTCTAGATATAAATTAATTATATATGTAGTTATATTTTATTTGAGTAGCTGCCAAGTAGACCCAGTACAGTAGGAATGGGAGGTATTTATCTATGTTTGTGCAATAGTCTATGATACAGCATTGTGGTTGTTGTTAACTAAATGTTTTTTGTTTACTCCTTTACTAATTCAGGTTGAAATAATTGTAATGTGCTAATACCTTTGTCCTGGAGCAAATGTAGACTTTTTAAAATCATGAATGAAATTTTCAACTACTTACTCCTTTGTCACCTTTAATCTCAACAGACTAGCTAAAAACTGCTTGAAAACACTGTACCTACAGATCTGGAAGGAAAAAATCAAAAGGAATTTAATTGGCAGATACATGACAATCACAGGAAAAGTTCTAGAAAATTAAATACTAATGGAACTTCAATCCAACATTGGTATTCATGTAACATGTCAGATTACTGTTCTGACTAATCTTAAATTATTGTGAATGTTATGCAGAATAAACAAAATTATAGTTTAACTATTCATAATACTGTTCTTCAGAAACGATTCAATTGATGAATCACATTGTGTACCTGATAAGTAATTTTACATACCTAAGCAGACATCGAGACTTCTATCTGAATCAGAAATAGAGAAAGCATTAGAACAATCAGAATTGTTTTCCATGTCAACCAGGTTTTTCCAAACAGGTTATGGTCATAAGCTTAGGGTTGATTTGTCCTCAGATGGTTGGGTATCTTCCCTCAAAGTTTCTTGTGGCATTTATTTAAAAGACACACACTAGTTCTGTAAAATTGCATGCTTCTTCAGTCTTCACTGTAAATGATTCTGATACCGGTACATTATTATGAGTGAAGTTTGGAGCAAAACCTCCTGTTAAACTGTACCTCTTCGTTTCCATGCAGCAATGTAACGACGTGGGCCTCATGGCCTACTTAGGCACCATCACCAAGACCTGCAACAGCATGAACCAGTTCATAAACAAATTCAACGTCCTGTACGACAGACAGGGCATCGGCCGGAGGATGAGAGGGCTTTTCTTCTGAGCTGGCAGCGAGGCAAATAAGCACTGCAGTTTCTTTTTTCCCCCGGTCTGTCTCTTCATTTGTATTTTGGTCACATTCTTACACCGACTGCAGCTTCCAAGAGTAGATTCATCCTCAAGTGTGTCCAAATGGACTTAAAGATACCAGTGATAATTGTTAACCCAGAAAACTGCACCGATGTAGATTCTTTCTTGGGTGTGCACGGCTACAAAATCGACTGTACATGAGCATTGTATTATTTTACTTATTTGTTTTATTGTTTGATGTTTCTGTAAGTAATAAATGATCTGCTGTTTTTCCATGGGACTGTGACTCTCCTCTTTAAGCCTTAATTGTGCACATAAATGATAAGGGCATAGACTCTGCAGCTTCTAAAAAGTCCACAGTGCACTTTTAAATGAGCTCATGGGAGTCTGCTGTGTGGAAGTGTTGTAGTTGCAAATTTAATTTCAGGAGCTGAGAGTCTGCAGTTACGTTGTTGTTTGAAGTTGTGTTCCTACTGTTTTGTTTGCCTCCGGCCCTCTATACAGACAGCAAGACGGTGGGGGGGACTCTATAGGAGACTTGTAGTAACTCTTGAAATGGGTTATGATTGGAAGAATTGAAACTAACTAGAAGCACCACCTGCCTGTTGGTGCTCCTGCTTTATTGGTGTGCTTTTTCTTGCCATGTAATAACGGGAGGTTTTCAAATGTATTAGGAAAAGCTAAAAAGGCAAGTTGTTCATTGAAGGAAAAAAAAACGTAGACATTCTAATTTTTTAAATCATTAGCATTAAATTGTAGTATCTTGAAAACCGCCTTTTTCATGCCGACAGGAAATTCCACAGTAATACCATAAGTCATTCACAGTTGTCTGTTTATTTTCACTTGAAGAAACACTGCAACTGTTCATGCTTTGGTTAATGGCTGAAGTTGGAAGTCAAGTCAATTCTTCAAAATATGGGATGTTTTAATTCAAAGTCTTTTTGGTTGAAGAGAAACATTTCTTCCAATCCATCCTATTGGCTCTCCTCTGCAGGCTCATCGGCAGCCGCGTCAGGCTTGGGGTACTGGAAGCGGACTGGGTCGTACAGCTCATCTCTCGGGTCATATGGGAGAGAGTAATAGTAAGGGTAGGGGTAATGGACCAATTTTTTCTCAATCGGCGCAGGGGGTTCTGGCTCCACCACAGGATCACTCTCCTCCTCTTCTACAGGAGGTGGTGGTGGTTGTGGGTGGCCCAGAACCTTCCCTTTGATGGGCCTTGGTGGGTGGTCTATCAGGCAGTCGGGATCCCAGTAGGGATCGCAGTCATACTCCATACCCTTGAAGGTACGGATGGGGACTGGAGGGGGCTTCTTGACTATCATTGGTGGAGGAGGGGCAGACTTTTTGAGTGGAGGGGGAGGAGGTGGGGGCAAAGTGGCAGGGGTCTTTTGAGGAGTGCAGTTGGGGTGGTAGCGTGGATCACAAAGCACAGGGACAGCTCCAGTGGGCAGGTAGACAATGTGGGGCTTGCACAGAGGGTCTTTCTTATTGCACAGGAAGAGCACATCGGCCTGGGAGATAGCAGGCGCAAGAGGGAAAGGAGGAGGGGTCACTGGGGGGTCTGAAGGCTTGGGGACCCCTTTCATGGGAGGAGGAGGAGGTGCCACTTTGCATTTTTTGTCTGTGTTTGGGTCACACATTATCATGGGCACCCCCAGCTTATTCTGGAAATAAGAAGCGTTTGGGCCGTAGGCGTGTTCAAGGAATCGCATCTGCTGGTAAAGCATCCGCAGCTTGTCGATCTCATAGAGCTGAGACATGAGAAGAAAAAGGAACCTCTTGAGACAATGAGTTTGACATTCATTTTCCTAATTTTGAAAACAATTATAAAGTTTGCCTTTCAAAAAAGGTTCACTTGATGGTAGGATTTCTAATTCATACAATCTTATCAAACATGGGGCAGCTGTGGCTCAGTTGCCAGAACAGACGCCCCTCTTATTGGAAGGTTGGCTGTACATCTATCTATGCTGATGTATCCTTGGCCAAGACACTGAAACCCTGTTTCTCTGACGGTCTGGTCAGAGCCTTGCTCTGCTGCCATCAGGGTGTGAATGCATATGCAGCGTGAAAGTGTTTTGGAACTGCAAGGTGATAAAAGAGAAGTGACATGTGGAAAAGTAGGTCTATATATATATTTCTTATCACACCAAAAGAGTATAGAATATGTGCTTATGTGCTTGTGTCTATGTGCTTTGGATGAAAGTCAGAATTTACAGAAGGATCCACTGAGCATGGACAATTAGCTGTGTAAAAATGAATACAATAAGTTATTGGCAGGATATATCTTTCAGAGAGAAATATCTCCTTCTAAAAACATTTGTAAACTGCAAAGAATTAACCAAATGAATATATGTGCCTTTAAGTTCACATCATTAGTCTACAACTTTTTTATTTTTTTCAAAAAGTTTCTAGCGCTGCAAAACTTTTCCAGTTGTCTGCCCCACATTAGCTTTTACATTAAATTGCACAAAGATACATCTCCAAAGTATTATAAACAGGTAATGCTATCAATGTACTCACTACGCTTGTGCTGTAGTTAACATTACTGACCCTTTTTCATGTACATATTTTGGAAATATTTTAAAAATGAGGGATCAGAAAGTGTTTCAGGCAAGCAGGGTGTGCTCCTCACCCCCTCCGTGTGTCCAATGCTGCTGTAGTAGCGGTAGTAGGCCTGGAAGTCTGGGTTCCCTCGGTACCATCTGGGATCGACATTTCGTTTGGGTCGGGAGTGAGTCAGAAAGCCATTTGCTTTTTCAGAGTCAATGCCGACATCTCTAACAGGAGCCATCTCTGTGGAAAGAGTGAAGCAAGTGAAAAAGCACAATTGCAGTACTGCAAGACCATACTTTTGTCCCGAGGAAGCTTATGTGGTTACCTTCCTGTTTGATGGCATTCAACAGTGATTTGGCCTCAAGTAGCCCTGCAGGAGGAAAAACATTCTGTGTGAGATGTCAAGCTCATAACTGTGACATTTATTTTATTTACATTCATTTATTTTCCAGTGGCACATCAAAGGAGTGGAACTGACCTGGAAGCCATGTCAAACAACACAACCACAAAGTAGAAATCATTTTGACCCCTGGAACATCACAGGAAGCATTAATCAAAAAGTGTCATTCAGAAGAACGGCAGTTAATGGTTCTAATGTGTTGGAATACATTTAAAAAAAGGTATTTCCAAACTTTTTAAATCGACAAAACTTAATTATTGCCAGTTTTAGAAAGAACTCGTTCCACTCTTCCTAAATAACCAGGCCAATTTCACTGAAGAAACATCTCTGCAGATTTTTTTATAAATGTAAATCTTAACCTGTCATGAAAAAAACTCACAAAACCTGCTGTGTTCAGTTCAAAGCAGGTAGTTAGTAAATATCAATGCACACACAATTTAACAAATCACAAAGAGATTGAAATACTTCAGACTAGTTTGATTCAGTTTCCATACCATACTACTAAATGACAATGACTATTTAGTAGATATAGGTTTTCCTGAGCAAAACACACACTATCATGCACTACTCACCTGGACCAGGCAGCTGTCCTCGCTGCACCACAAGGCCACGGGGGTTAAATACAGGCATCAGTGTCTCCACGAAACACTGTCTCCTACCCAATAGGATTTCAGCATATCCAGGTCCAACTTTTTCTTCTCCTCCTCCCTCTAAATACAATTTAATAAGGAGCCTTTGGCAATAATTAAAACTAAAAACCTCCCTGTCTTCACCGGCAAAGTTATAACGAGCTGAAACTTCAAACAGAGAACTCCTAATAAAGCAGAGGAAGTGGTCACCTGCTGGGACAACAGCTTCTGTGGTGGAAAATGGCGCCTGCTAACAATATTCAAGCAAAAAATTAGATGACCTAATAGTCTTTATACACTTTCACAATGAAGCTTTGCACTCAAAAGAACCCAACTTTGTAATGAATTTCAATAAAATCCTTAAGTTGAGAGGTCCTTAAAAATCAACCTGATCATATGCTCTGGTTTTAAGACGGATGCTGGTTTTAGTAAGTTTGAGTAACTGGACAAGAGGCGAAATTTTATTCTTTAAATAATGTAGATGGTAGAATACAAAAACAAGTGTTCAAATTACACCATATCAAATTTTTTTTTGAAATTCTAACCTGGAAGTGAGAAGTTTAATAGCTGTCCATGTTCAAACAGTGACACAAAACATACTATGTGAAGACACAAAGTAATAGTTTTAAGAGAGGATTTATATATGAACTACAATAAAAGTAATTGTTAGTTTCAAACCTATGTTGCCAAGGTTTAACAGCAATATTTACAAGGTTGAAGGCTGCAATTATATCAACACGGCTCCTTTGGCAGAAAAAAAACACCAAAATAATAAACCATTTGCATTGTACAAAAGGAATCTTAATGAAAGCAATGCACACAAAGCATAATTATCTTTTCATGACAACTATAATTTCAAATATAGTGACCAAAGTTAACCTGTCAGACATGCATTACAATGTATAAAACGCACAGAAATGCTCAAAGAACCCAGAAGCAGAGAACTCTGGAAAGCGCTACAAAGTCTGACATACATATTTACAAACAATTTTTTTGATGAATATGGAATCTTAAAGATAAAGCTCAATTATTCCCCGTTTTTATTGAACTATGAAAAAAATAAATGATGGGAATTGATCCAGTTTTGCATCAGCGGGGTTAAATGAACGGTATTGGGAAATGTCCATTGCCAGATTTTTCAGACAAAAGTTATACGACTACGGGCCTGGTTGATCTGCCACACATTCAGTTCCTCATACTCTTCCAAAGCCTCCTGGAACTGGGCTGGTGTGAAACCACGGGAGATGCACCGCTGCTCCGCTTCAGCCATGCGGACCAATCCACCAGAGCCACCATGACCTGTCACACCCTCTGTGGCAAGCTCGCGCACCAGAGAGAAGATGACATCAGATGGGCGCTGAGTCCTGCATTGGGGGGGGGGGGGGCATACAAAAACATTTAGTACTTGGTAGACCATGAATTAATTTTTTTTTAAATTAAAAAAAAAACAAAAAAAAAAACATGCAACATGGATATACAGAACTGGTGGAAAATTTTAACCTTCCCTCATCTAAAAAAAAAAAAGTTGCAGAACTATTCCCCTTAGATATGAACTTAAGATATAATGTGTAGCCCCATTCAGACATGCAGTGGTATGTTAATAGTTCACACAGCACAAGACCTGATACTAAAGATCAGATGCAGGTGTGACAAGAGCTCAAGTTTCACAACCTTCCCCAGCATGAATAGCTACTCTTACTGGAATCCAAAAGGGTCATAAAAGGGGTCTAAAGTCAAAGGAAAATCATATTATGGGGACTTTTGGGCTGGCTTAGTGTGGTTGTTAAAATAGTTTGAGGTTTAAGATTGCATTCTGACCTTGTGGTACTGGACTTGTCCGCTTGAAGTGAATCCTTGGACATCTCCATTAGTCTCATTGCTTCATTGACATCCTCCTTTTCTACAGTATCCATCATGCGGAGCCGAGTCTGATGCAGAGAACCAGAAAAAGATCTTTACTGATGGTGGTTTGACAGAATCATGAACATACAACTTATCACACTGGGAACATTAACTCAATCCATCTTGATAACGTAGGCTGCGCTGTGCCGGCACTGTCAGACCGAGACAAGTGCAATGCCCTCTGTGATGGCCGGCAATTGCCCAAGTCTCCGCCTCTCAACACCAGCAAGTCTCAAGTCTCAGTAGCTGAAATTGTCCCAAAGGGAAGAGGGGGGGGAAAAAAAAAAAAAAAGAAAAAAAAAAAAAAAGGGGAAAAACGAGTTGAAGATATGACTCTTCATAATGATGTATTTTCTAATCTTGGTCAGTTTTGCATGGGTTTGCACAGCTGCTCAGTTCAAATACAGGCTGACTGCCCACCCAGCAAAGCTGGCCAGGATCAGACTATTTCCTGGGAATTAACCTTTTTTCAAAAACAAAAAACAGACTTCTTGATCTCTTTCCAAACTTGAAAGTAGTTGGGTTCAGGGGTTAGCAACCTGTGTCACATCAAAGCTATCTTAAGTCTTTGTAGATGCTCCTTATTTCAGGCAAATGTCCTCATTTTAGAGCATATCATACTATTATATACTACTGTCCCAACAGTGTACCTTTTTTTCATTACTTTGAGCAGTTTCAACAATGTACTCAAAACTGTTTTCATACATAAGAAATAAACAATACAATAATCCCTGTTCTTAAAACATGAATTATCCAACATGTGTTGAGGTTAAATCAGTGCTGGTAAAGGTGCTGGTCCCATTCAGACAGAATAGATATGTTATTGACATAGTCAGGATCAACCCTGTAGGTTCAAGTGTGTGCCCATTTTGGCACACAAAGGTTAAATTCAAAACTCTTTCAAAGTACATATCTGTAACACCAAATTTAATAGTGCCTTACAAATTCACTTTATACCCAAATCAATTGAGGTTTGTTATGCAAATGGAAAGGTTTCAATTTTGATTTAGAAAATTCCTGCTGGGATAAGTAAGGAGCATAAAGTAACAAACATTTGTAAATACAAGATCGAGAGGAGAATCATATTCATGCACGTTTATTAGGTTCCTGGCAGTTAGGTCTATTGAACAACTCTGATTTCAAATAATGACGGCTGAAGTACCTCAAAGGGATCATTAAGTCTAACTTAATGACAAATAGGGATAACATTCTTAGTACATCCGAAAAATCATGACGACTGTTTGCCCTCTTGTGGACATCGAAGTGCAGCACAGTGCTCACCTGTCTGCCTGAAGTGCTGGTTTTGCAGTAGGCTGATGACCGCTACCTGCACAAACAGCACTTTTGACACCCAGAGGCAGGGTCGCCATCAAACCCTGTTTCATTACAATCCTTCCACTAACTGCTAAAAAAATGAATATATTGCTCATGATTTGGCACCACTGAAGCATCAGCAATGACAAACTCCTTTTAGACTGGAGTTTTGGTCCAGCGTGGGAAAGAAGTGCTCACACTGCAGTAGACCAGGTAATCACTACTATCTGCACTGTAAGCACTTTAGCGCACACTGAACCTCTGTACTCAGAACTTTGTTAAACTTTAAATCAGCATGAATCTACAAGTTAAATGCATTGAGAGCAAGAGTGGCCCTTTCAATAGAAAATACTTGAAAAAATATGAGACCCACTATAGGGTTTTGAGTAAGAAAAAGGGCATTTTGTTCTTTCAGACCATCAAAGTGTTGGTGGCATCCTCACCAGTGCAGTGGACAGACGGAGGATGGAGAGGAGGGTACGAGCCGACGTGAAGGTGGTGTCCTTGCTGACCCGCGCCTCCTTCCTCATTTCTACATATGCAGCAGTGATGTAATCGGCCAGTGACTCTGGAACCACAGGCTGCTTTTTCTTACATACAGCGATGAAACGTCTGGACGGAATCATATTTGCAAAAAAAGTGGAGACAAAAATGTTTGACCATTAAGTCTGTTTCAAATATTCAACTATTCAGCAATGCTGGGTTTCTCTGCTCCTCACCTCATTAACTTCATGCTGATGGGAGTAAAGTGTGTTGGTGGTTGGCGGGAGTGCTGGTGGACATAGGTGATGTGCTGGGCAAGGCGCAGATCGGCATCTGAATCTGGCTTGTCTTGGATTAGCCAGAGCAGGTCAAAACGAGACAGTAGAGCAGCTGGAAGCTGAATATTCTGCTCAATGCTTTTTCGGGGATTGTAGCGACCATAAGCTGGGTTGGCCGCAGCTAGAATGGAGCAACGCGCATTGAGGGAGGTCATAATACCAGCCTTTGCTATAGAAATGGTCTGCTGCTCCATCACCTCATGAATCGCTGTGCGATCAGCATCAGCCATCTTGTCAAACTCATCAATGCAACAGACACCCAAATCAGCAAGCACTAAGGCACCACCTTCCAAGGTCATTTCTCCAGTAAGGGGGTCCCGCATAACTGCGGCTGTCAGACCAACACCAGATGACCCACGGCCTGTTGTGTACTGACCTGAAAATAACATTGGACACACAACAGGGGCAAAATTAGACCTTCACAGGATTAGGTTCCAAATTGTCCCCAAAGCAAGGAATCATGTCTTCATTAGGAGTTCTCATATCAATTTACTTTGCTATTTCCTCTCCAACCTAACTCCACATCAGACACCCACACAAGTACACATATTGGTGATTTACCATGTAAGGCCTGATGAAAAGAAAAGATTTAGCAGGATCTAAAATATGAAAAAAAAAAAAAAAAGTAGGTATTTAATTCCAACCAACAGAACCGGACTCACTACGAGGAGCTAGGCGGTCAATGTAGGACAGAAGCTGGGACTTTGCAACTCCAGGGTCTCCCATCAGGCAGATGTTTATGTTGCCTAAAGGAACAAAAGAAAAGCATGAAGCAGCTTTTTAATGAGGACAGACAAACGTCACAAATATGCCTAACAACTTTCACAAGACAAGTCTATAATTTACACTTCGTGGTCATTAAATGAAGGATTAACTTGACAATGATGACTGCTTACTTATGTTTATAGTTGATTTGCAGCTTGCCATTTTATGTGAGAAACTGGATAAATATTTCAAGTTGAATTATATAAACTGTGAGGGGCCAAATCTCACCTCTAATTCTCATGCCTTTGGGAGCTTGTTTTACTCCCCCAACCAGAAGCAGGAGTAGAGCCTTCTTCACATCCTCATGTCCATAGATCTCTGGGGCTATTGATCCAGCCAATTTTTCATAAAAGCCTTCCTCTACAAAAAGGACACAACCAAATTAACCTCTTGAAGACTAATTTAACCTGGTATCTCAGGTTTGAGCACGATATATATACCACCCACCACACAGCCTCATACCTGTGATGCTACGCAGCTCCTCATCACTCAGCTCTTCACTGCCAAGCTCATCGTCATCAGTTTTGTTCATGAGCGTAATGTTGTGAGCTTCCATATAGGTCTCTGAGAGGAGACCCTAAGACAAACAAAAAATTAGCAGATAAATAAATATTCAGTGACACATAGCTTGCAGCTATTGTATATAAAAAATAAATAAATCGCTGACCTGGACAGCCTGCCGAAAGCCTGTGCGCAACAGTGGAAGGAAAATTCCTGTTATGGAGACATGGTCTCCGGGTTGGGCAAGACGGGTGTTTTCCCCACGGGCATACACAGACATGCTCCTTGGAATGTTCCCCACAGGCACCTGGTCACTCTGCGGCACATGGACACGACCAATGACACAATAGTCCACTTCCTGTAACCACTGCTGTTAAATGAGATTGTCAAGCTTACATGTTCCTGAATGCGCAGCTCTTGGAATTTGACAAATTTTGAGCCTCTGGTCTGCAGGTAGAGTCGACCACCAGATTTGTTGGTGACACACTCTTGACTAGGACACATGATGAGGGGCATAAAGGTGGGTGACTGTATCTGTAAGATAGGCAGAAGAACATGAAGGACGCCGACCCCACTGCATGACTCAAAATGCTTGCATGAGTAAAACTTACAGGTTGATAGGTCTCTGCACCACACTGGTCACAGGTATATGTAGCGACAGCCATCATTGGTTTGACCTCAGTTGCTCTGGTGACAATACCTCTAACTGTTACCAGATGCCCGATGCTGTCAGCTCGTACATCACGAACCACCTTGGGTTTAGCAGTACTTGGAGGCTTGAAGTACATCTCGCTGTAGGAAAATCATTTTTTATGTAAAGAGGGAGTCTTGAGATAATGGCCAGATCTAATGACCAAAATTAAAGGCAATTTCACATAATTTTAGATATTAAAAGTATAGGAATATCAGTATAAAATTCTGGACAGGCTTTAATTTAACATACAATCTCCTCATGAGTTCTGAAGGGTATTGGTTGCGTGCATCACGTGTGTCTGCAGGATCACGGGTCCTCTGTTCCATCATCAGTCTGTGCTCAATGTACACATCCAAAGAATCTTTGGCCACAATCTTAGCAGAGAAAGGGGGAGATTTTCCACCTTTCTCAGTTAGTATATAATGAAAGCATCAACACAAGGCATTCAATATTTCAGATTTTAAGTAATTTATACTGCTTTGCTATACACACAATATTGTATACATCTATCAAAATAGTGTGTCGGCTCCACCTACATCTCTTTCTTTATATTCTGGCAGCAACTCATAGACAGCATCTGCAAAGATGCCTGTGTAGCGCTTGGCATTCTCACAGATATTCTCAACCAGCTCAGGGTCTTCCTCTGCCACATCATCCAGGTCCACAAACAAGGCCACTTTCTCCCTGTGGGCAAGTGCCACCTGTGAACACAAATTGATGGGTGACTTAAATGCACACCTGTCTTGGAATACTGCACATTTTAAACAATAAAAAAGACCCACAAGTGATCAGCTAATTAGATGGGTATTTTACAAAGCAAATCATCTGTTCAATGTATTTTCAGGTCTATATTGCAGAAGATGTCATAAAAAGGGCTCATTCTGTCACAAGAGGGGATGGCAGATACCAATAAATTGATTTAACAGATAGATTAAAAGGGGATTTAAAACACTAAAAGACAACTGGTTTCTTTCTTTCTTCTTGTTGAGCCACTTGGCACAAGTATTCCAGTTTTAAACTTTTGTGTGATGTGAGTATGTGGAACATATTATCCCTAGTCACACTAGTCAAACAACAGGAAGACATTAGGTGGGACTTATACTTACAAGTTGTGCTCCATATTTGAACTGCTTCTTCCCATTATCATCTTCTGTGTAAAACTCTTGAAGGAATCTTTTACATTTCTCTGTAAAAAGGTATAAATAATTAGCCAAGCCCTTCACAGCACAGCCTAAATCTGGTAAGGCCATGTGGGGTGCTTGTTAGCATATCACATACAAATAAACTGTGGCCACTAACATTACCCTTTAATTTGTTACTATTTAGGCCGTTTTGGTATTGAAATATATTGAAAGTGATGAACAAACCACTACCAGAGGGCCTACATTCAGAGGGCTAATTTGTTGTCCTACGACGGGCGCCTTTGTTGAGTAACATGGCATTCTGTGATCTCGATGAGTCACTACTGCCTTCAGTAGAGCACACTCTGCCCCTGATGTACTGTACAAAGTGAAATGCAGTCGTAATGTAGCCACTAATAGTTTTGAGGGTGAAATAACTGGCGTTACGCAGCAAATAGCGTCACCATGAGATGTCAATACAGAGTCAGTGTCCATTTTTTTTTTTAAATTACCCTCTCTTCTTTAAAGACCCGTAACTGCAAAGAACGTTTCATTGCATCAAAGATGAAAGTAAACTATCTCAAGCGCGATAATGCAAGCATGCAACTTACTTTGCAATCGTTGTACAAAATGTGCCGCGCTGATTAGTTATTTCTGTGTTCAAGGATGTTTTTGTAAACAAAGCAGCACATGGCTTTTGTGCCTCGTCACTTTAAGATATCCCTCCGCGATTCTTCCGCTCTTAAAATTAGGGCTGACCATGTTCACGCCATGGCCAGCCATCTTCCTACGTTAGCAGTGGTTAGCAAACTTATTTAGAAAATAAGCACTTTCTGTATTAATTTTCCTATTATCAAAACTTTGATGTGTCGGCGGCGTTTAAATGCTCAACATTGTGGTCGTATGTAACGCATCCCGTCCCTGAAAGTCATTAGAAAGTTTTAAGGAAGTGTAATCAAAAACGTGATAGCTATAAACGTTGTTAGAAATAAAATGAACGATACAATTTTTGTTCCGAATACTTAAGACGAGGAACTACTTTACCACTAATATGTTGGATACTTTATCATGCTGTCTTTAAGTACATATACACTCGTGGTCAATTTCTTGCACGTCCGTTAATTGTTAACAAAACACAAGACAATTGGACTAGCGACACACAAAACGCCAAGAGTTCGACATTTCAAAAACTAAACTGGATTGCTGGTGAGTAAACTCACCAGCCGGGATATCATACTGGAGCGCAAAATGATACAGTCTGTAACTCTTGGAAGCTAACGTACATGGCATTCACTAAGTGTGGCTAGCTAGTTGGTTAGCATGCTAACGCATCGTCGCAGTACCATCGGTCAGTGGACAGAAGATAGCGAGTTTAGCAAAGAATGTTTTCTGATTTAGGGGTGCTACAACTAATATGACAATAATATTGTGACAACGTCAGAGTTTGATATATAGCCGTGTGACTAAGGAGGTGCAGACTACCTGTTAAAACCTACATAGAGCGAACAGGACATGTGCTTGGACGGTGGCGCCTGCTCCTTTGTTTCAGCACTCACTCATCCGGGTCACCGGATAGTCAAAGCCCATCGACAATGAGGCAGATGAGGTCAGTCAGCAATTCAAAAAGTAACGTACTTCTACTGCGACCAAGACTAAAACAACCCATGAACGACCTACAGTTACCATAAACATTTTTACATATGGCATATTGTGTAGTTAAGATCATTTTGTGCATACAGGGATGCAACAAAATCGATTGAGTACTCGAGACCGGCGTCATTTGTACTGCACCATGAAAATGAAACATACGTTTGGTATGGATTGTCAAAAAAAGTGTACCGGGAATCTGTTTTATACTGTTTCCGAGGCGTTGGTTCAGCGATGTGTGACAACCTGTTGCTACAATGCCGTTCGAGAAAGTGAATGGTTTTACCTTTCTCTGCTTCATAATCCTTTCGAGCCATGACTGTAGAGGTTATTCGCAAAATATATTTCTCAATTCAACTAACTTGAGCTTCAAATTTCCTTTAAAATCGACGGGTTAATCACTTCACTTTTCCCGGTGTCCGGTGTTGACGCTCCGAGAGGACGCTTCTCGCGGTCGTGTTGCAAGAAGTGGCGCGAGTCTGACGTCCCAAGCAGCCAATCGTGTTGTCTCTTTCGCCGCGAAGAGGCGGGCCTTCGTGATGGCGCGAAAGCTGCGGGTGAACTTACGTCACGTGACTCTACTGACTTCCGTCTTGTTTGTCAGTTATGGCGCGAAAAGCGATGATTGGACTTCATTCTGCAGAGTGACCCGCTTATGAACTCGTGTCGGTAGCTACCGGTAAACAGCAGAATCTAAAGAATTCAACGCATAAATAACGAAAATACAACTTATGACATTTGTGTGTATTGAGTGCCCTTTATTTATCTTTCGTCTTCATGTACAGATACATTTTCGATTAAATGATGCCATGAATGTAGCGCCGACCAGGTTTTTGTTGGTGTTAAAGATACAGAAATAAAGGATAACAATTATTTTACTGGACAGACAAATGTTGAAATTTATGGTATGTCAACATTGAATATTGACTGAACGGAAAGGATTTTTCAGATTTTCAAATCACCATAACTATGGTGACCTTTCTGTATTATTCAGAAAACATTTCATCTGTAACAATTCATTTAAAAGAATTGGGAAATTTCAGAAAATCAAGACAACTGGTGTTAGTTAAACCCAAATCAACACATAAACATCTATTAAAAATGTAAATCAACGAGTGCTTCTCAAAAACAAGATCCTTTTCACAACATTAAACCTGTAGAAAGAACAGAAGACTCAGGCTCTACATTTGACATTTTTGTCTGTTTCAAACAAATAATGAATGAGCAGCAAGTTTAAAAACTGGAGATCAAAAAGTGATTACTCCAGTTAGTACCTAGCAAAATACTTAACGGGAATGGATCTTACACTTTGGGTGAAGTCAACAAAAGGTAAACATAACTGATGATGCTGCTGTTTATTAAACTTATGTTCTAAAACCATCTAACACAAAGTTCTGAAATGTACAAATAAACAAAAACTCATTCCCACGATACTGTGCTGCTGCTCTTAATCAAATAGTTCATCAAGGACACCGGCGGAACTGTAACGGGTGGAAGGCTGTGGATTAAAAAACAAAGAAAAAGAGCTATAAAATCAGTCACTTAATTCAGACAATTCTGTTGCATTAAAAACAATAACATTTTCTTCCAGTCTTGTGCTCTTGTTTGAATTGTGGCTCAGTGTCTTATCCTTGTATTAAATATATAAATGAGCAGTGAAGAAATAACTTGGGCATTGAATAAAGGGTCCAAAGTAATTAATTTAATAAAATCTACATTGCTAGATTAATTGCATTGTGTGGGTGGTCGGTGGTCATGGAAATCTTCCAGATGACTGGACAACTGCAGCTAATATGATCAGGGAGATGGGTGCGTAGGAAAGTACTTTTTTTTTTCTCTGAAGGGAAAGTTGATAAGGAGACTGGGTGGAATGAGGAAGTGCAGGCATATATACAGGGAAAGAGATGAGCAAGAAGAAGTGGGACACTGTGAGGACTGAAGAGGGCAGACATAAATACAGGAAGATGCAGCCTAAGGTGAAGGTGGAGGTGGCAAAGGTCAAACAACACACATATGATGACTAGTATGCTAGGTTGGACTGCAATGTGGGATACAGGTTGGAACAATAGATTGAAAGGATGTTAAGCAGATTTAGGTGATTATGGATAGAGCGAGACATGTATTGATAAGTGCTAAAAGAGTGATGGGAAGATGGAAAGAGTTCGTCAGCAATAGTGGGCAACTTCATGTCTATTAAGTGATGGGAGTATTTGCTTTAAGAATGCTGGTAGAGAAGTACAGCAAAGGCCAGAAGGAGTTGCATTTGCTTTGGTTTGCAGATGACTTGGTGATCTGTAGTTAGAAAAGGGCAGATATGCCATTGAGAGGAGAGGAATAGAGGAATCAAGATCAGCCTCAACAAGACAAATTGTATGTGGGTGAATGAGAGACCCAAGTGGAACCGTCAGGCAACAGGAAGTGGAGAAAAAGGTGGATGGTTTTAAGTACCAAGGGTCAACACAGTCCAGGGCAACAGCAAGTGTGGAAAAGGCGTGAAGAAATGAGAACATCAGTGGGATAGTACATGTTAGATGTTTTGGAGAGAAGGTCAGAGAGGTAAGACGGAGATGGTTTGGTCATGCACAGAGACGGGATAGTGAATATATTGGTAGAAGGATGCTGAGGTTGGTACTGCCAGAAGGGGGCCTAAAGGAAGACTAAAAAGAAGATTTTATCGATGAGGTGAAATGGGAAATGATATTAGTAGGTGTGAGAGAAGAGGATACAGAGGGTAGGTTGATTCACTGTGGTAACCCCTGAAGGGATCAGCCAAAAGAAAAAGATTTTTTTTTCATACCTGTGATTCTATTGAATCATTTAGATTCTTTGTATCTAAACACTTGTTGAAAGTTTACTTGTAAATGTAGCTGCAATTTAAATAAAATTGGAAAGTGGAACTGAATTTTTATTCACATAGCTCGGGACATGGATTTATTATGCTACAACTATTGAGTTTCCCAGATTTTGTGATATACTGACATCAAAGCTTGGGGTTTCTAATTCTTTTCGCATAGACACCAGACCTATAGTAAATGTAAATAGGTGTAATGGGCTCTGAAAAAAAAAAAAGCCAAATTCAGGAATATTTGTTTTACCAATGCATAAGAAGCATCAGGGTCACTTTCATAACCCTCAATCTCTGCATCCTCTTCTTCTGCAATGTCATCCTCTATCAGTGAAAGTCTGAAACAAAGTAATTGATTAGTCAAAGGTCTTACTACCTTTCACTCAAAATGTAGGAAAAAATGTTGAAAATGTCTTTTGGAACAGATTGTCCACATGAATTACAAAGTAAAATGGGAATCCAGTTCATGCTGCTCTAATGCAGAGCTGCCTTTAATGGAGGGAGTCTGGCGTTGTTTGGTGGGCTTCACCCTTCGCATCTGTGACCTAAAAAGGATATGTTGTTAAATTAGCAGCTACAAAAGGCTATCCCTCTGAAGTCGAAAACCCATCAGTGGATTTGAAAATCGAGTATCTTAAATCAACAAAACTGTAACATTCATTGCCAGACACAAAGTATTGTCAAAGTTTAAACTTTCCAAAGGTGCTTGAATTAACCACATCAATTAACCCACATGAGATACTGCATTTTAAGCTGGTGAGTGAGACAGAGAGGAAAAAAAAAAAACCATATTGCCTTGAAGAAAATTCATCTGTAGACTCAAGTTCAGTGGAGCCAACAAAATCCTCTTTTGTTTTACTTTGTCCTGGTGCTGATGGTGTACTTAACCATCTCTGAACAGTGGAGGTGAGGACAGGGTTGTGGATGCTGACTTCAGAACTGCTGTCTAACCTAGCTCCTCTGACGGTGCTGGACTCTGAGAAAATAAAGGACAGAGATTACAGAATATTATTTCTTTATCCACATTGTATAGCAAACATTATAAACGTAACCTTAACAGGAGAAATGTATAAATGACTTATCTCAAATACTCAATTCAGCG
Organism: Fistularia commersonii; assembly: GCF_037954325.1. NCBI lineage: Eukaryota > Metazoa > Chordata > Actinopteri > Syngnathiformes > Fistulariidae > Fistularia > Fistularia commersonii. The sequence goes on from NC_141296.1 coordinate 10,081,412, forward strand.
CTTTGTGTTGGTATTTAAAACTGGTTTCTAATCAATCTGTTGTCAATCTGTCTCTTTTCTTAAGTAACAGTCAATGTACTCACTAAAAGAAACATAAAAAGATGTGGCAATTTCTCTGCTTTATCATTTCAACTGTACATCATTGAATTTAGCATGCTGGTTGGGCAAAACATCGACAAATCTCAGTTTAAAAAAATACTGGTTAGAGTTAAAATTACAATTTTTTTGGTTACACATGACAGGAGCAACACCAATTCCTGAACTTATGGCATTCATTAAGACCAAAGAGAAGATTTCTGGACATAGTGAGATAGGACATGAAGGTAGTTGGTGTGAGAGAGGAGGATACAGAGAATAGGGTTAGACGGAAAAGGTTGATTCGCTGTGGCGACCCTCGAAGGGAAAAGCCAAGAGAAGAAGTGCATTCATTAAAAATACAGCTATGGCCAAGGACATACCAAGGACAGTGGTACATTTGCGTTTTGCTACAGGGGTATCCAGTTTCATATGTTCAATTCCCTTCTCCTTTGTCTTAGTCCTGAAAGTGCGTTGGCCCTCCAGAGACTTCTGATACAGTTTGACTGGGGGCCAGGAGAGGGCAGCAGTTGCACATTCTGATTTCAGAAAATTAACCCTGAAAGGGAATGAAAGAGGGAGGATTAGATACAAGAAAACAGAACCTTTGTTTTGTGTTTAAATTGCTATTTTAATGGTCATTAAAACAGAAGTATGTGGACAATTTCCAAGTAATTTTGTGGATCATAGGCTTAGTATTAATCCAATGATTACTGGATATCTGACTGGATATTACTGGATAGCAGACATAAAACAACGATCCATTTCATCATCAATGAAACATGGTGCACTTTGTGACAGAGGGTCAAGTTATAAGTTCAGCTACTGTCACACTCAGTGGATAGGAGTAAAATCTGTTTAATTCAAAACAATTTAAACTCCTCACAAATATTGTCAGAATGTTGGCATTTGTTCCTTAAGCAGAGATTTCATTCAAAGAGGAAACAAGCATTTTTTAGAATTCCAAACACCTATCAACAGAGAGGAATAATGCTTAATCATCCTACAGACTCCATTATATGTAATGGAGAGACCTTTAAAGTTCACTCCATGTCACATAAAGTTGACACTGTATTTGCTTGCTGCTGGTGACACTTGAATACACTTTTAATTCTAGAATGTATTCAAATATAGATATGATAATCAGAATGTGAGCTATGATATGTACTTTTATTTTTAAAAATTCAAGACAATGACTTTTGTCTTTGGCCATTTTTATAATTATCTGACAAAATATAACTTTGGTTTATGTCTTTATTTGGTAATCTTACTGACTAGGTTATACAGAGTTATGTGAGAGTGCTGCTCACAGCTGAGTACAGTCCTGCTGCAACAGCTTGAAACTGAACTCGCTGAGCACCTCCAAAAAGGACACGTTTGATGGCTGCTCTCCTCCTTGGGAGTCCCGGAAGGCAAAACGTATTCCGTCTCTAAGAGGACAAACAAAACTCGTGATTACAGTGTGAACAACTGCAACACATGTCAATAATAATTCAGCTGTTATGTTATGAAATATGGTTTCAAAGTTTATTAAATACTGCATAATGATCTGTACGTGTAAGGCACTGACATGTGCAAGGACATCAGGGGTTTACGGACACGATGGAGATCAGTACCAAAGCTTGTGGCAAGTTTCTTGGCCAAATCTCTAATTTCACAAAGATCTTGCCTGCTGAGGTCCTCTGTCATCATCTCTGAGAAAAGCTGAATACACAAGCATGATTCATTTTAATGCACATCGTGTTATATTTAAAAACTTGGATATTGTTAGAGTGACCTTGTACCAATCAAAGTCATTAACTAAGAATTACATATTTAAGTCATCGTAATATGTCCAGTTATTGAGATAGTGGTAGTCAACGGTAATTTTGATAAAGTTTTTGGTAGCTGTTGTCTTTCACTGAAAATCTTTTTATGTAATGTAGAAAATGCACAATTGTAACATGCGGCCCATGATTTGTCAGTCTTACACACCTGCTGTAGAGTCAGGCAGATGATCTTGGCACTCTGGACAGGACTGATGAGTTTAGTCTTGTTTATGGTCTCTTTAATTATATCACCAAAGTCTTTAAAATACTGGAGAAAAAAATATACAAGACGGATAAAACCTATGGTCTGATCATCTTTGCATCCCTGACAAGGACTTACGCTTTAGAACAATTCCACCCTGTAATTCACCATACTGCTTTTTTTTTTTTTTTTTTGAACACTTCCCTCTGACTAATTCTTATCACCTTATCGGTTCTGCGAAAAGATTCTCTCACATTCCCCATCTCTCCGATTCATCCTCTTGATTATCATAAAAAAACATTTTTCAGTATCTTTGCAGCTAAAAAGCAGTTCTGTTTAAACTGGCTCAGAGTGAATATGAATGTAATTTATGATGTACTGTGTGCACAAATCCCATTGCTGCAAGTGGACAGAAAAAAAAGAGATCTGTGTATTTTGACAGTTAGAAAATGGAAAAATGTACCAATTAGAAAACAGACTATACTTTGTGATAGTGCTTGAAGACATCTGTGATGGCGGTGAGTTCCAGCACCCCATAGATGACCAGCTTACAGTAACCAGCAAGCTGGTTGCGCTTCCTTTGGTAAAGAATTATCTTCACTTCCTCCTCAGTCTCACCTAGGACATAGGAGAAACAAATAGCTATAAATACCATAATGAAAGATGTAGATTCTGGTTGAATTGGAAGAAATAAATGGGGACTTTGCTGAAGAGGCAGATTTTCAAAGCTTTTTCTTACTAAAACTTCATACTTCCCAACACATCATCACTGAGCATAATTTAAGGATCTTGTATGGGGTGGATAAAGTCAATCTGTGTTATCCCTCTGACTACAGCACCCTTGGGCAATGAATTCAAATAGTGCTGAAATACCGTTGAGCTCAACATCTTCACTGTCAGTAAAGATGTAGTCGAGGACGAACGCTGCCATCTCTGAGTGCAGGGAATCAGAAGGAAAGTAGACCAACATTTGGAGAGAGGGTTCTGAACTGACAGAGTTCACGCTGTAGAACAGCAGCAAGTCACACAGCAGCTCAAATGCCTGTGGATGGATGTAAAACTTGTCTTAGGATCACAATTAAAACCTGACACTTGAGATTGATAATTTATTCATCCATCAATCCATTATTTGCCGCTTGTCTTGTACTCAGGATTGCAGGAGATACTGGAGCCTATCCCAGTTGTCATTGGGCAAGAGTCAGGGTACACCCTGGAGTTGTCAGCATTAAATCACAGAGCCACATTTACAGACAGACAATCATTCACTCACTCATTTGGGGCAATTTTTCCTAATTTTCTTCCAATTAACCTGCTGCATGGACTGTGGGAGGAAACCTAAGCAGACATGGGGAGAACATGCAAACTCTACACAGAAAGGTCCCCATGTCGGAATTAAACCAGGGTTCGGCTGATCACCTGATCTCTGATCTTCCTTGAGTTCAGAGAAAGACAGGCCTGGCAGATTCTGCAGAATGAACGCACACCCTTCTTTAAATGCTTCAGCTCAACCTGTTATAGTGGGCAGTTGAAAGATAAAGCAGAAAGTGATTAATGTGTCAAAAATTGATTGAGATAGGGCAGGTCTTTTCATTCACTAATCAACCTTAATTTATCATCAGGTTTATGAGAACAACTAGCGCAAACCCAATGACGTGGTTCCCTAACTACCAAAAGGACTTAACAATTTATGTGCATACATTACCAGGAAGGTTCGATCTCAGGTTCGATAATTTTCTTTGACAATCTTTTTGAGCAACATTCCCAACTGTATGACAGACAATTTTCTTTCTACTCTGTTCATTTTGCGACGTGTTCATTTTTAATTTTTGAAATCATTTTGCTTGAGAATTTCATTTAATGTATAACAACAAAGAAAATTAAACTATCACAAGCCTTGAGTTGTCAATTGAACCAAATCATTATAACCCTAATTAACATCTATTTAATAGTCTGCTGTCTGCATAGCTGGCAAAGTGATGAACGGCTCAAATGAGCCAAGTTTTATAAAACACACATGACCATGGTATACCTGAGATGATAATGAAAGAATATCATCAAATGATAATAACAATCCTGGCACATTGCAGTATTTTGCATTGGTGGGACACAGTCTGTGAACCTTGTTTCGAACAACTAAAATGACAAACATTGAAAATGAAAAAAAAAAACTGCTCTGATGTTCATGGAGCACCTCTTCTGGCACAGACTTGACCATGTTCACTTTGGCCCACATCAAATGGAATGCTGCACACTTCAGAGCTGAGAGCATGAGCTGAAATGATTCAAATCAAAGAAACCAATCAAGCTGAGACTCATCTTGTAGACAGAAAGTTTTACATGTCAATATTTCTTTTTTTTTTTAGAAAATAAATTCTAATACTTATTTAATGAAATGATCTAATTTATCAACTAATCAACAACATCTCAAATTTCTATCCCTTGGTAATAAGTGGCAACAAATCAAGAACAAGCAGATGTGTCCGTGAAGTCTCGATGACGATGGATCATATCATGCGTTCTTCAATCATTTTGCAAATGGCTTCTAAATGTTATTGAGATAAAATGTTTTCAGAGTTTCTAAAATAAATAAGATGAACTCCTGAAACCATGATGTAGACATCAGGGATTTTTAGACATGAAATACAGTACTGTCCATTCAAAGAATCAATCCGAAGTCTCAAAGATCACAGAAAATAATAATTATCACATAATATTGATTAATATTAATTTAGAATTTCATGAACTGTCATTGCTATTGTCACTATATTTATATTGTCATTTAGTTCTGGTTGTGTATTTTTCACCCTTACTGTTCCATTACGTTGTCCATTATTATCCCTGATGTTGCTGCTGTTGTTTTTTCTCCCTGCTGTCTATTTATTTGTGGATGTTTTGCTATATTCTGTCTTCTAATGTCTCTATATTTATATTCACATCTATTTCTTCTAAAATTTTTGTCATAACTGCTACGCTGCTGTGACAAAGGAATTTTCCCTATGGGGATCAATACAGTTTCTTATCTCAAACAGAGTTTTACTCCATTTGAATTAAATAATTGAAATCAGGCTGAATACTGGGATCATAATGAGAAATGTGTTCAATCTCTGAAGCGTTCAGTATTGTGGAAAACCCCAGGACTGAGGTTCTAGGCTCATTAAGAACCCAGTACAGATAGACTTTTGTCCCGCATGTCAGACAAGCTTGATTATCCAAATGGTTTAAGGGTATTTGGAGTTTCTTCAGGAGTATCACATGCAGCAAGAAACAAGGCGCAAGTCCAGAATGTTTCAGTTTGGACCAGACTAATGACACTGGGACAATAATCCCAGTGGCATTGTGAACCATGTCTGCTGGGTTACTGGCATGTCAAGTAAGCATGCCACAATGTGCACATGAAATTGTGTTTATCTTAAGGTTTCTATAGTCAATTTTACTGACTATTGGTATGATTGGAGTTCAGATTAGAAAAATGAGTGATCATAAAAATCCATGAAAGTCTTTTTGTATACTTTTGTGTTTTTTAACTGGAAACTTTTAGTTGCCTATTTAGTATTAGTGACCCTGATAAGTTAATTCTTAATGAATACTGAGAAGACACCTGCCAGCTACAAACTATTTCACTTGACAGTTAAATTAAATGTAAAGCCTCATATGAGAAACTGATGGATTTTCTATGTCTGTGGTGAACATGCTTGACTGGACATAATATCCACTTTAAATAATTAGTGCTAATTTCCTGTACCCATTAAACTTTAAAATCTCAATGTTTAGTTGACACAGTTGCTCTGACTATTACTGAGCAACTATGGCATTGTCTCAAAACAATATTGTTTGCTAAGGATAGCATAGTAGGACTGAACCTGGACCATCTTCAATCGGTGGTAGTGGGGAAGGTGACAGACAAATTGGGAGCTATCCTGGATAATCATTCCCACCACCTGCATGATGAGCTGTGGCTGATGTGCAGCTCCTTCAGCCAACAGTTCATCCCACCCAGTTGCAGAACCAAATATTTCGGATGCTCCTTTGTGCCCAAGGCCATCAGACTGTACAGTTCTAGTTGAACATTTTTCACCCTCACTGTTCCTTGATGTTGCCCATTGTCATCCCTGATGTTGTTGTTTGTTGTTGTTATTGTTGTCTGTTATCTACTTATCTGCTGTGTATTTTTCATTTTTTTTTGCTATATCGCGTCTTCTGCCTTTCTATTAATATTTATACTCATATTTATATTCATATTTCTTATTTTTTTTCAAATATCTGTTACACTGCTGTGAAGGAATTTCCCGTATGGTGATCAATAAAGTTTATCTTATAAGCATGTTTATTGAAGTGCTCTGCATTTTCCAGGGAGAAATAACATCATAGCACATTGGTTTTAGTCCATCTGCATACTGGTCATCTGACATCCATCATTCTCCATCTATGTGGAGGTTCTGAGTCATTCAGGTCATAATGAATTCTTGTCAAATTCTTCAAAAATCAAGTCAAGATGCCACAAGAAGATTTTGATAAGCATTCTCAATCTACTTGTAAGATTTCTGCTACTTTCCAGTCCTTTAACTTTTTATGTGTTGGGGGCAGAACTAATGTTAAGACCAAGTACATCATGCCCACATTAAGACATACATATGGGTATATGTGCGTCGAAGTGTTGTTGAGCAAGACACTGAACCCCTAACTGCTCTCCTGCTGCTGGTGGACAGCTGCCAACTGCCAATGGTTCATCCATGATGGGTTAATTGCATAGAACAAATTTTCCAGCAGGGATTAATAAAGGATCAATTATTATTATTTGAAAAATTAAAACAATCCATTTTTCAGATTCTTTAGAGACAGTCCCTACTTCATATTTAGATAGAAATTCTACATGGATCACTCAGGGTGTCATCCACCTTGAGGTATTTTGGTCAAAATATCAAAATGGCATGATATAAATGTAGACCTCATTGTCAAGATCTCTGGATTCCAATCGGTCCTTTAGAAGGTCAATATATGAGTTGAACAGCTTCAAACCTGTTGGGTCTTTGGCACTGGGAAAATATGAACAAACACACAGACAAAGATCAGTTATGAGAATCTTCAGTGCCTCCTTGTCATTGCATGTATTAAAAGAACCCAAGCACCTGCTTAAGGCAGCAATCCTTTTCAGGGCAGTTGCAGCACTATATGTGTCATTGTCATCTGCGGTACCCTGAATAAACAAGCATGCAGAGAGGGATGCACTTTGGTTTACACCATTTAAGTAACTAAACTTATTAAAACATACAGTATTCAAATTCAAAGAAAACACTGGAAAAAAACAGCATATTTTGAAAAATTTCATTGTTTTCTTTCCATGATGTACCATAGGCATGGCTGCATCAACTCACAATTCTTAGCCAAGTGCCATCTGCTTATTTCATTATGAGGATTAACAATGGTTTGGCTCCTACCGATAATTTTATGAATTCAAAAAGTAAAGATTTTATCAATTCAGTAGAAAATTTAGATTTGTAAGGATAAGATGGCATTCCAAGAAAGTAACAAAGTATGTCTTTACAAAAGACATATTTTATAAATTCCAATTAAAAGAAGCATAATCTCTGGATTGCTTTTAAAACAAGTTTAGAAAAACAGTCCATAAAGTGAGGAACCAGCCATTCAGTGAAAAGAGAAAAGCAAACAAGAAATGAAATATTCAGTGAGTAGATGCAATGTGGTGTAATGACTTGTCAAATAATATAGTCATATCTATTCATATATGCAAGTTGGAACAAATATGACTATTTAATAAGAAAAAAAATCAGAACATCCCATCATGAGGCACCAAATGGACTTGAGCAAGACACCATCCACAATCGGGTAATGTTCCACTGTTCTGGAGAAAAGTCTTGTTTCTTTTTACTTAATTCTATAAAATGAAATTGATGATGCATTATGTTCAAAAGCATTTTATGATACCTTGATAATAATTTGATACTTCAAAATGCTTAACTCAGAAATGTGTTAAAAATGAATTTTTCATGACTAATTCAGGACACACACATTAATTCCAACTCAAATATCTACCAACACACCAAGAATATGTGTGAAGGTATTTAATGGGGTCTCCTATTCAAGTTCAGCTTCCTGGACACACACCCACCTGCAGCAGGTCAGTCAAGTAGGTGCTAAAACACTCTGTCAGGCTGTCCAAAAGCTGGCTGAAGGCCAGGTGTGCGCGGGTAGAAAAGGCATAGCTCTCAGAGCTAAGCGTGCTGATAAGATGGGCACAAGACTCTAACACAGTTGTCTCAGTGTGCTTTTGAACAATGGCACATATCTCAGAGAGCAGCAGGTCCAAATGCTGAAAGTGATAGGAAAGATACAGATTACTATTTGCATGAACTCTATTGATTGGTATATTTCAGGAGCAATCCCATCAATCAATAGTTGCTTTTTTTACATACACAAGCTAAATGATGACCTTTTTTGACCCCTCTGTCAAGTTTACAGATGAAACAATAACTAACGTCCCCATGACAAGGACTTTTGGAGTTTTTTCTGAAAAGCCAAACTTGGTTTCCTGCCGATTGAAATAATTTCCAAACGATCTAAAAACCCAAATACATCAGGGCATATTTAAAAGACAGAAACACAACATCCTTTTGTCTGAGTGTTATTTTAAATTGTTTTAATGGTCTGGTTTAATCCAACTACTGGTGAACAAATAAAGCTGTTAAATCCTAATCCTTGTGAAATGTATTTATTTTTCTATAACCTATTTATCATTTAATTTACTTTGGTTCAATGGCTCAAACTACACCAGCTGTAATTTGATTATTATTTGAAAGATCATTTGATCAGGATTAAAGTGAAATAAATTTCTATTGGATCAACATTTTCTTCAATCCTACCTTCTCGAGTGATTGACCACTTTGGTACATTTTCAGATCAAGGTGTAGTGGTACTTTGAGCAGGAGGTTCACATACTTTGCATCTGCTGAGTACTATGGAAATGTGATGACAACAGGAACCAAGTCAGTGTTTTACATTTCAATGTGAATATAACAGTTAACAAAAGGAAAAACGTGAAGGGATTTATGCCTCTATTTTTTTTTTGTTTTGTTTTTTTTCAAATTTCTGGTAAACGTTTATAGCTTTCTCTACTGGACACTTCTTACACTGTGTTATATTGTTCAAAATTCATAGAAAACCCTAGGAGTCGCATTATCCGAAAATAAGGTTTCTCACACATATCCCCTATCAAGGTAGACATATCATGGACACAACAGTCATGCAGATACAGTATATATAAAATTAGTATTTGTCTTTTTATTTTTCTTGTAGTGTATCAACAGCGAGACAAGTATCCAAAATCTAAGCTGTACCCGACCCTGTCTTACCTTTTGGTTTCTACTAAGATACACAATTGTCAAAACAGAAAGAGTGAAAAAGATTGGGAATGCAAAATTTGTGACAATGGTAGATTACAATGAAAGAGAGGTGCATCACTACTTCCATTTATGCAGTGCACAGCAGAAAAATCTGAAATCAATGGAGATGTAAAGTGTTTCTTGAAGAGATGTTAAGCAGGAAACTTTCCTTCCCTCCAGAATTTTAGTACTATTTTAACTTCTGGATCATAGAAACACAAATCAAGGAAAACAAAAATCAAATTTGAAACACAATAAATTAAAAAGTTCCAGATATTTTATGTTTATTTCAACAGTCTTCTATTGTTATATTCTATATCTTTATCGATATAGCAAGACCTCCATTGTAAAGACCATGCAGGACTCACAAGTATAATAAAATACATCAATGCTTATAAAAGTAAGGGCACAAGAACTACTCATTGTCTTTAATATGTAGAAAATCCATGGTAATGCCACTGTTGCTTCTGAGGTGTGGCTTTCAAACCATGACGTCTTAAATAACTAGGTCAATTTTAAAGGCCTTTACAAAAGTGTGAAAACGACCACATGTAGTATCGGTCTTGAAAATTACTTTGAAGACAAAGACGGTTATATACCTTGGCAAGTAGTTGTGGGAGCAGGGGGATAAAATGGGCACTGATTCTTCTTCTGTCTTGTTCTTGAACCCTCTTATTCTTCATACTCAAGCTCTTTTTAACATAAACAGCCAGAATAAAAGTTATGAACGAATGAAGTCATAGGGAAAAAAATAAAGTGAAGAGCACACTTTACTCACACACAAGCCCAACTACAGTATTAATCTATCTTCATGGGAGTGCGCACATGCTGTTTGAGTGTCAGTACCTTCTTTCCCTGAGTTCTTCTAACAGGGGGAATTGCCAGTGCTGCTTGTGTAATTGCACAAATCATCAGATCTATGAGAGCACCCTCCTCCTCATACATCAAACCTTTCAACACCGAAGCAGAGACAGGTGCAATAATGTGTACATGCTAAAAAATTAGCAACACACTGAGCTAATTCAAGGAAAGCACAACCTAATTTATATTATGATGACATCATAAAACTCGATCGGCATTGAGTTCTGGTTCAACAGCTTTTTCATATGAAGTCAGTAATTTGAGTTTCTTACCAGTTTCATCTAGCAATAGTGAGGTCATTGTTTCCCAGTCTTTTAGCTCAGACCCTGCCACATCCCACAAACTATCCACCAGGTAGGCCCCATGTTCATGGAACTGTCACAAGAAATTAGTTAATTGCTTCACCTCTACTGCTATCAGTAAATAAATTGTGTAACTGCTCCAAAGTAAGATTTTTTTTTGTATGGGTAAAATATGTTTCCATACTGTACATGTGACAATAAATGCTTTGAATCTTGACTCTCGGCAAGAATTTGTTTCTTTTATTACACAATATTTATCGTTCTTACAGTGCACTGAAGTGTGTAGTAGCTGAAAATCACTATAATATGCTGCAAACATCATTAAAACAGGTTAAATAATAGTTACTGGCAAGATTTTATACTGAGGAACCTATTTATTTGATGATTAAACAGTAAAATATGGAATTTTATAAACTAATTGGTGAGTCAGGTTCCAACATGCACTGAGCAACACTATTTTATCATCAGCAGTGACCATTTTATTTTTAAAAATTAAATGGGGAATATGTCATTGCTCAAAATGGAATCAAACTACTTGAAATCTTGATACTAGACATTCCAAAAACCAATTAAGCAAATTATAAAAATAAAGACAGAATGAAAGAAAAAAAGTATTTTGAGTATACTGTTAAATTCTATTCTATCAAAGGTAGGATAGAGCTTGTGAGAAAAAGGAGAGAGAAAGTTTACCTCATTTTGGATGTAGAAGGAGATGAGGATTTGAAGAAAGGCTTGATTTACGGTCATATTCTCTTGGTTGTCACTGGCCATTACAGATTTCAGTCTGACAAATATATACACGCATTTGCAACCAAATTTAGACGATTACTAATTTGAAAAAAAACATTAGATGCATAAGAATGGATTAATAATTATTAATAAATGAAAGCTGCAACAAAATGCTTCATTATTTAAGTAATTGATGAAAATGTATCTTTTTTCATGAGCAAGGATTAGAATACTCTTGTAGGTGAAGAAATCTACAATTATGAAAATTAAAAATGAATATAAAGTGTGCTTTGGGAAAATGATTAAAAAAAATATAGTATTGTGGGGGTATTTCAGGTAAAAACCCATATCTGTTATTGTGCAGAGGACTGAAAGGGTACCTGTTGTAGAGGAATGCTCCAGCTGCACATGCCAGGCTGCGGTGGAGAGCGTAAACGAGAGGATAGATGTGGCCACATTCTTCCTCTTCAAGACCTTCTTCCGAGTTTCTGCACGTGTGTACACATACCTATCATTACAGGCTGACATAACAATAAAATGCACTTCTGCAGAGCAGTTGGACACTTTCACCCTTCCTTATCCTTTATACTTCCTTCATCCAAAGGATCCTTCAGTCCTTTGGGTGTTTTCCTCAAAGTAGGAGCTCAAAACTAACACTCTGATTTGTCAGTGATAATGAAGAAAAAAAAAAGCTTCTCAATGTGAGGAAACCAATATAATCTTTTAAAAGTTTGACTTGAAGCTAGTGAATGAACTACAAGGACATGTCCTATCAAAATATGGAAATCAGACAGCATTTTTGACTGCATACCTTCACCTTGGCTATGGTAACATGAAAGGAGACCCCCCCCCCATACAACATGCAACCAACCAACCACTGAAACCAGGACTACTAATTACTAACTTGTGTTCATTAAACTACTTGGTGGAAGCCCCAGTGCATCAATTTTTTCATGGTCAAATATACAATTACTGCACAGCGTAATTCAGAAAGTAACAAAGTCAAAACATTAAACGGTGAAAGCCCTCACTGTTGAATCAGCAACAACAGCTTGACCACTTCCACTGCTATGCCTGGTTCCTTGTCCAGCACCATGCCGAGCATCCTCTCCTGAGCACAATCACAGCATTTTTAGTGGTCAAATAAAACCGGAAGAGTTTAAACAGAAGTAAAAGTATAATGCAATGATTTGTAAATCATATGAAAGCAGCTTTTATTCCAGAAAGAAGCTAAAACGAGTAAGATATTGAAATGATGTCATTTTACCATTTCATCGAAAACCTTACGCCATGCTGAATTTGATGGCAACACATCTCAGTTGGAACAGGTTGATGTTTATCATTGCATAGCATCTCTTCTTCCAATAACACTATCTATATACTGTATGTCTGAAAATTCAGGAGACTAGTTACATGTTTGTCCCATTTTTGTCTGATGCAGGATTGTAGTAATTTAATAGTCCTGGGGACATTGTTGCAGGTATTTGCTTGTTTTATGATATGCCAAATGTTTTCTATTAGTGAAAGGTCTGGTCTGCAGGCAGGCCAATTCAATACCACTATATACCTTTCAGTGTTAATGGTGCCTTTCTAGATATGCAAGGTGCCAACACCATAGGCACAAATGCAACCTCAGATCATTAGAGATGGAGGCTTTCAAACTGTCCTGCCTGATAACAAGCTTGGTGGTTCCTCTCCTTTTTAGTCAACAAGAAATGGCATCAATGGCTTCCAAAAATAATTTCAAATTTCGCCTCAGACTGATCTTTGGCCCAAAAAAGACGACAGCATTTCTGGATTTTGTTTACATATAGCTTCTTTGCATGATATAGCTTTCACTTACATTTGTGGACTGCACAGCAAACTGTGTTCATAGACAGTGATGTCCAGTAGAGAATTATGGCTTTTTTAATGCACAGGTGTCCCTGTTCAAAACTTTTTGAGAATGTATTGCTGCCGTCAAATAACAAAATGGGCTTATATTTCTCAAGGACTGGTAAACGTTCTTAGTTTTAACATATGTTGTTTATGTTCCAGGAAAATAAACAATGGGTGTATGAGATTTGCAAATCATTGCATTCTGTTTTTAATTTTCATTTTATGTTATGTCACAACATTTTAGGAATTGGGGTGATACTTGCGGAAAATTTCATCCAGACAAAACAAATACATAGACAGGCATGCAATGACTATGAGCTCAGCAACAACAAAGGCAAATTATCAGTGGCACCACATGTGACATGGGAGGTCCATGTATTAACCAGCAGTAACTGGCAACAATTAAGTCACCCAGACACACAGCCACTCAAATAGAGACAATAAGAACAATAACGGAAAAAAAAGGCGCAGAATTATCAGAGAGGGCAGAAAATATAGACAGGGAGAGAGACATAGGCAGCACAAAATAGGAGAAAGAAAAACAAACAAACAAAAGATTAAAAATGCAGAGCCAGCCAGAAAAGGAAAAAAAGAAAGCCAAAGAGACATGTGGTTTGAGTCCATTCCAGAGGGATGCCTCACTTTAAATCTGCTGGTGAAAAGCTCGAGGCGGCCAATGAATTCTTTCTCCTGGTACAGACCCTGCAGGGCTCGAACACACTGCAGACGCACTGGACTTTGCTGAGAGAACATATTTCAGAAGATATGTATGCGAGGATTCACAAGTCTCTAAATCCTAGTCTGTCCATTCAGAGGGATAGAAATGTGATCATTAATGTTTCTTTGTAGAAATTATACAAATGTATGCAAGTTCTAAAAAAATTACCTTCAAATTTGGCCAAAAACTGATAATTATTTGTGTATTTCTGATACATCTCCTGTATTGTATTGGATATATCTGTCCCTGTTACCTGCTCAACCCTGCAGCAATGCTAAACAAGTGATCTGTTCATGACCTTTCTGTACAACCATTTGATTTCTTATAGTCCTGTGATTTTATTTTATAAGAAATTAAAAATTGCCAAATGTATTCTATGCAAGCTTATTATCAGATTTCCAAATCACCTCATTAGTTCATCTGCCGCTGATGTAAACAAAAAAGATTAATTAAACATATTGTCACCAGCCATAAAACATGCCCACACATAACTTTACTTGGATGGGACATTTTGATACATTCATGGCTGTCCGGTTGTATTAGGTAAGTTAATTTATTCTGGGCCTTCTCAATCACATGCCAGCTTTATTAAGTAAGTTATCCTATACACAGTCTCTCTAAACCAGAGGTGTCAAATGTACACCCATGAGCTGCGTCAAGGCCATGAACAGGTCTAAACCAACCTACAAGATAGTTTAGCAAAGCGTAATAATGAGCTGCAATTTTTTGCAAAATATTAATATCATTAATATCCCATGATTTCACCCATTCCACCCACTTGAGACTGGATTTTCTACCATGTGGCCCCTGAGCTAAAATGAGTTTCTTTTTCTATGCAAATAAGGTGCAAGAAACACTGATAATGTAGGCAGCTAAATTCGTGAGTGTGTGGTCCCCTTTAGGCAGCAGGCATTGACACTTCAAATTCAACTGTTAGTTTAGAAGCCTGCAGGAAGACATACACAACTTCTATAGCATTGGGTCTGCCATCTGCATTTGGAAGAACTGATAAAAGACTAATGATATATTGTGATGCATTTCATGAGCCCTCTGAGTTTTGCTCCACCTTGTCATGCAAGGTCCAGCCGAGGTATTTAAGATATCCATCATTGAGGAAATCTTCAGGATCCATTTTCAGCCAGACACCCAACTCCTCAATGCATGCTGCTCTGATATCAGGAACACGGTCACGGAAACGATGCACAAACACTCCTCGAAACGTGGCAAGCATCATTGAAGACAACTCCTCTGTGTTCTCTTTCAACTGCAAGTGAAACAATAGACATGAACACAAACTTAACAAAACATTGTCTTGGTGGTAAAAACGCACGTTTTTATACCCAGGATCTCTAACAGATTGCTCTTGGTAATACAACACAACTGCAGTCACAGATTTGTGGCATGATTTAAGTGGTTATTAACAATTAAGAAAGTATTGTTTTTTCTCTCAGTCGTCGAGAACTCACAAGGCTGTGGTTTCCTCTGAAAATTAATAGTGAACATGAAGCTGGGAAATATAGAGGCAGATACTTGTTTGTTAAAGTCGGATCATCCTGAGCAAATATCAGGAACATAAATCTATTACAAGGTAGATCGTGTTTTGTGGGCGCAGGCCAGGTTAAGGGCCTACTGAATTTTCCGAGATGATGACATGATAACTGATTGATCAGCAGGCTGCCTTTTAATGTCTTGTTCCATTAGCCAGATCAGTGGATGTCTAATTATTTTCTTCTATATTCCCTCTAGGAATAATTTCTTACGCCCCTGGCTGACTGTTTCCTTTTTGGGAGTTCCTTAGCTATCTTCTTTATTCCCCTCTAGGCCATTTAATTTGTCTTCCCAGTGAACAAACCACAAAAACATAAACTTCCTTTGTCTGAGCTTCAACACGCATAATAATAAAAAAAATAAAAAAAGACACTGAAAGGCGATACAGACTTCCTGTAATATTGCGATTAAGTCATGGCCTTACCTATACTTAATAGCATATCAAAAAGGAGATTTTGCTTATTTAGCATTATTATACCTCTGATGATTGAAATATGCTGTGAAGAGTTTTGTTTTCAATTGATACTTAACAGCACGTGTTAGATGTTTTGGAGATAAGATCAGAGAAGAAAGACAGAGATGGTTTGGTCATGTAGGAGGAGGGATAGTGAACATATTAGTAAAAGGATGCTGAAGTTGAACAGCCAGCCAGGATACCTAGAGGTAGACTAAAGAGAAGACTTATTAATGTAGTGACAGAGGATTTGAAATTAGATGATTTGAGAGAAGAGGAAACTTGGAATAGGGTTAGATGGAGAGGGTTGATTCATTGTGGCGACCCCTGAAAGGATTGGCTGAAATGAAAATAAAAAGAAATGAAGACTTAAGTACTAACAGTACTTCTATGTATCACCGTCAAGTAAAGTATCACTATCTGGAATACAATCATTATCGGTCTATAGCATGACCTCAGGTCAGGCCAAAAAAAAAAAAAAAAACACTTCAGTGATAGCAAGAATGATCGGGTGAACATGATTTATGATTTCTCAAGTCCATGTGTTCAGCCCTTTGTTAGGCTGAATCTTCTGCTTGTTTTTGAACTGTGGGAGGCGACCAGAGAAGCTGGAGGAAAACCATGCAGACACGGGAAAAACATGCAAACACCAAGCAGGGAGGTTCCCTGTCAGAATCAAACCAGGGTCCTTTGTGCAGTGAGGCAGAATGGTTAACCGTTGCACTGCCATGACGCCCCTTTAATTACATTTTAGTGTTATTATGGTAGTATATGTGCGGGCATGTGTTTCTGTATGTCACCTCACTGATGGTGGCCCCAAGTTCCTGCAGTTTTTCAGGGACTCTGTCATGTAGCCTCTTACTGTTTTCCAGGTCATATTGTCGTTGGGTGGTCTGCAGCTGAACAGACACTGACACAGCAACTTCTACCAAACCAGTCATCAGCTTCATGGCTAATAAGAGAAAACATGTAGAGTGACAAGCTTTTGAACCTCTTATACCTTTTACCACTGAGACTCTACCCAAATAGGAGTCAATCACCATCCTGTCCTCTTTAGACGAGGCCACACAGTTAATGTTTAGATAATAGTATGCGTATTAATTATAGTATTAATAATAGCATTAATTGAATGCATATTCTTTCAAGAGTCCTTAAATCCATCTCAAATTATAGTTAAAATAGTGACGGTTTTATATTAACACGCTTTAGGATTTTACAGATAAGCTCTTCTTGTATTTGTACATTAATAATTAGATATTTACGTAAAAAAAAAAAAAAAAATTTAAAACATTTTCAGGAATTGCAAAAAATTGAATTTCAGAATTGAAAATTGTGATAGTGAAAATTCTCTAATTTTCATTGGTGAGAATTACCAATACTCTTACCTAGCAAGGTGCTGGTGTGTCTGAAAGCTCTGACTTGGGAGTCAGAGAGTCCAGTGATTAGAGATAGCAGAGATGGGAAGAGAAACTCATCATAAATAATACTATTCTGACAGGAGTGCACAAGACACTGTGCAAATTCACACAGGCCAGATTTGAAACGCTTCAGTTGGTTGCCTCGGCTGCACAGGGGGTAATTCACTGAATCCTGAATGAAGAAATGAAAAACAAAGGCCTTTTGTCTCACAACCAGTTAATTATATCAATTCTCTTATTACGATCAGCTTGTTACTATGACTATTTTTCTGAAATCCTTTTCATTTCAACACAACTTGCCAATCCCTTAGATTCATCTACTATCTTAGGGCCATTGACCAAGGATAATGTATGTATATATGTATGTATGAATGTATGTATTTAAGTGGCCAAAAAACTCTTCTCGTGTGGGGTTGGGGGATCACTGATGAATAGAAACCCCTGCATTATACAGATCTGCAGTACATCTCTGTTTGGATGTGTAGATGGGACAAATGCCTCACTATATATTTGTATTTTCATAAAACCTCTCAACACTAAAAGACAACATTTTGATTATTTCAGCATGTAAGATATTTCTTCCTTCTCTCACCTCATTGAATTCTTTGGTTAGTATACTGATTATCTCAGCATTCTCCATGCTGCTTAGCATCTCTCTGTGGACCACTCCTTGACAAACGTAAGACAATACCGACAATTGATCAGTTAGATATAAGATTTTGACTTGTGAGTCACGAAAAAATGTAAACTACTCCAACAATTTGATGTCAGTCAACAGAGGATTAACACTACCTCTCAATACTTTCTTTAGCATATTGAGATCAATAGTTGACTACTGAATATGGCCTGTGCCTCTGACAACATGACTGTTACATGCTGTCTGTTAACCACAGCAAATTCCTTATAGTTGAAAAATTAAAGCATTTCTGATGGAAATGGAAAGATAAACTATTAAACTCTGACAAGTATCCCCTCTTCTACTTCTCTTGGTTCTTCACTGACAACTGACCTTTGCATCCGCATGTCTGAACAATGAAGTTGATGAGCACAAGAAGCCCCTCCTCACGGCAATGTTTGTAGCTGTCAAGCCAGTCATCCACCACAGTCTAAAGTTTGGAGACAGTGTGCAGTGGGATTGCTCATTAAGTACATAGATCAGAACAATATCCTTTAGCAAACATGAACATTTCCCTTTGAGTACTTCCGTACTTTGACTGGAAAGTGGGATATGTTTCTTTAATGAATTTGTTTCTTGTTATTTGTCTCATTAATGTGCACTTCTGTAATTGAAGCTTACAATGAGTTCTCCACTTTGCAGTTGCTGTATTTTTTCTCCTCTAAACAGCATATTGGCATTTAGTGAGGGACTCTCCTTATTACTGACTTTTGTTAGTGATTTGATAACTAAAGAATGCTGTGTTTGCCTCACTTGTTTCTCCTTTACTCATGAATAAGTTGAAACAGAGAGAGGGGTTGAAAAATAACCTGTAAATTTCAGCAAAATGCAGGAGAATTTATACCTAAAAAAGGAGGGTGTTGATTTTTTTTTTTGTGTTTACTTGGGGAATAGTGGTTTGATTAGCTTGAGGGGAGGAAAAACGTTTGAAGTTTGTCTAAACAAATTTAAAAATGCGTGCTGTCAAATAGCCAATTTGATCATACAAAAGACTTAATGTCTGAACATATGCTGCTCTAATGAAAAAGTATTACATTATGAATAAATATGAGAAAAGTGTATCAACAATAAGAGAATTTTTTTATATATCTAATAGATTCCTCAAATTGAAGTAAGATAAATCACTTTACTGCTCTGCTTAAATTAGCACACGCAATGCAACTGTGCTATTGTAACAGATTCACTTTACTGCACAAAACTTCAAAATTATTTGCTTATGTCATGAAACAGGGCATGACAAACAGAACCAATGGTTAAGATAGATACATTCAGTGTGTCTTTGACTAGCTGGCCAAATGAAAGCACTCCTTCCTGTTTGGTATCAGAGGTGATTCTGTAGGGTCACATCAATCAACAACTGACAACATGGTAATCTAACTCACTGTCAATGAGAGGCTTGTTTCTGCCTCCCTCCCCTCAAAGTCTACAGCTGGGCATTTGCTCACCGACATGGCAGTCTTTCCAGAATGTACAGCTCTATACAGATCCTCTGCACTCATTTCCTGGTATTCCCTCGTCCCTACAGTCTCAGGCCTTTGAGAGGTCTGCCTGGAGGTCCCTCGGGAAGACCGCTTCTGCACCAAAGGGTCGAGTGGAGAAGGGTCTGGGCTACTAATGGAGCTTGGTGTCACCTTTAATGCAGCTTTACGCCTGGGTCTCTTGGGTGGCTTTGGATGAAAGAGAGACAGAAGGGCAGCTCAGCAGGAGAGTAACAATGAATTGGTGTAGACGAATGACTAACTGGTAGCTGTGAACTACACTACTTCACCACTGCTGCAATTAAAAATTCTGTCAAATATATAATATTTGGGACATCGCATCCAAAGTACAAATATATGGTAGGATGCACAGACTGATTTCTCTCTGGATTAAAGAAATTAAGCTAGACTAACTTTATTTTAAAGAAGACTGTAAAGGTATATACCTGCTGCCTGGGCAGTGCTGTTTTTTTCCGCTTGGGTGCTTCCGGTGTGAATTCATAGTCACTACCTGAACCTGTGGTGTCATCCCAATCATCAGGGCTAAGGTAAAAGAGTACAAGAACACTGACGTTAGACAAATATATATTAAAAACAGTTCCTCACATATAACAGGGTCATTTGCGTTTCCACAATTTGGATCTAAAAAAGAAATCACTTTATCAGTTCCCAAAATAAAAATCTTTACTGCTGTCCCTTGCCGAACTGAGACTTATTTCTGTTACATTTAACAAATTAAGAGTTTTGTTTTAAATAAGGTACATGTGCAAATACAACAGCAGATCAAAAAATTTAAGTTAAGTATGGCAGTGATTATGGTTGATTTAAGTTGTTTTAAATATGTTAAACATAATTTAATGATATATCTTGAAAAATTAACAGATTAACACAGTTATCATAAATGCGCACACAAATAAGTTGTGCTTAAATGTGAATCCGATTGCTACAAAAAAAGTGCATTCAATTTTATTAATGACAATGTAGCTTTACATTGTCAGTTTATATCTGAGCAAGTTTAACTTACCTTAACCAGTCGGGACTTGACATCCTCGACGAGGGAACGGCGTCTAGGAGAAATATTTAAATATATTTCATTTGAGATCGCTAAAATTAAGATGAAAAGAATGGACTGACTAAAAATTAGCGAACGCCAAAAAATAGCTAAACAAGCTAATGTCTTGACTTCAACATGAATTGTGCCAATGTGAGCCAAAAACAATAAAACATTTTAATTAGATTCTGAATTAACTAAAGGATGTAACAATTATTGAATATACCTTGTAAATAAGCGTTCAGATATTTTGGGGTTTCAATATGATTGTTCGCTAAGATAATTGAGCGATGGGAGCTATGGTTACGGCAAGAACTTGAGCTTCCATTTTAGGCAATTTATTCCGCAACAAAAACGAATATCATGTGTAATATTTATGAAGCTAAAGTAATATTACCACCTGGTCGTGTCACTTACGTTCAACGTGTTCTTTTTTTTATGACAAAATTTGATTATTTTATTCTCTTTTTGAGCAATTTTAAGGGGTTTAAGAAAGGGCCCAAACGCTACTGAACGACTGACTACTCCTATTGGCCAAAGCCTCATCGGACGAGTTGATGATTGGTCCTTCAAAGATTTTGGAGGACAGTTTCCATTGGCCTTCACTACCAGCCAATATTAAATTTCTATTGTCCGTTGGAGGCCGTCTATAGAGTGGATTTATAGTCAGGAAAACACAATACTTGATTTTTTTAACGTTATTTTCATTAATATTGAAATAGACTGTTAGCATTGCATCCATAGGGAATCTTAAGGGTCCCCACAGTCCCGGTTTACGACCCTGAGGTTACGGTCTCAGCTGCTCCTCGCCCCACCGCTGCAGGCTCCTCACCCTTCTCCCCCTCACTAGTGCCACAGCAGGCTTCATTGTTCTGTGTTTGATAGACATGACGAGTGAAATCAACAAGAGTGAGAAACACAACTCCTGTTCAGAATCTTCAAAATAAACTATTTCCGGTTGTTTAAGTTCCGTCTTCAATTATTTTATAATGTCCTATAATGCAGAAAGTATGGTTTTAAAGAATGATGATTATGTATCCTACATATTATCAATTGTTTGCCAAACTCCTTAATCTGAGGAATAAAGTGCACAATAAAAGAACGGTCCAAAGAACCAACATTTAACCTGCTTATAAAATTAATTCTGTTGGCCTCATTAGAGATTAAAAGTGGATTTTCCCCAATAATTCCCACGTCACCTCCATCATATCAGTTTGATCACCGCTCACTCTGCACTGGCTTTATGTCACTTATCAAGGATTAACGCACCCATGAGCTTCAAATATATTGTAACATGCTTATGGAGGTATTATCATTTAGTGACGATTATTTGCCTTGCTTTATGTATACACAACACTTAGAATGATTAAACAAAACGTTGGTCAGAAGCAACCTTATCATCTAGTTAACCAATTATTTTGCCAGTTTTACATACAAAAATTGATCAGAAAAAAATCCACTCTTCTTAAAAATGTTGCTCGGACTCACTGAGGCAGTATCAGGCATACAAGAGCAGAAATGGCAAATTGAAAACAGAAAATAACAAAGTGGCACAAACAAAAACCATGTTGATGTTGTAGTTGTCCAATTTTAGGCTTTTACTTTGAAACCAACTGGTCTTTTCCGGTTAGACCCTATTCAACATATGAGAGCTTTACTATTTTCAGTGTGACTGCGATGAGAGAGAGACGGGAGTGCCCCATCCCCATTCATTTTACATTTACCGGGATGACAAGTGGACACGGTGGATGGAGAAACATGACGTAAATTAGCTTAGAAGAATTTACCCTTTGACTTTTGGGAAGACTGTTTCAAACCAGTGTCGATTTGGGACACTGCCCCTCTTTTTTACTTTTTACTGCATCCAAAACGCACCTCTCATTCATTTATAAATCTCCTCGCTCCAATTTTTTTTTCTTTTTTTTGTGGGTGAAAATGGATGCACGGATATCCAGCCGTTGGCGCACACTGCCGGCATTGCTCTGTGCCGTCGCTGCCCTGTCAGGGACCCGGAGCCCCGTGACCGCTGCGGGAAGGAGCTGCTCCGACACCCGGCAGGCTTACTCCGAGAAGGGGTACAGCACTAGCACCGCTCCGCTGACTCAAATCTCCGGTAAGATTCATTGCCTGGGGCAGGAATACATTACAGGATGCAGAGACTCTACCAATTTTGTTAAGGCATATGGGTTCAAGTGTATTAATGATTTAAAATGAGGGCGGATTGATGTCGCAGTGTAAGGAGCAGAAGGTAGCCTACATCAGCATGCCCCACTTTACCTCAACTAAAATAAAGAATCCTATTAAAACCAAAAGCCACCACTGTTGAAAAATCCATCACAAAAATAGACTGGCGTCTTATGAAAGTGATACCAAGTACATGTTCCATCACTCACTTATAAGATCTGAAAGTTAAAAGAAAATGAAATAAAATGCATGGTTATTAGTTTTTGTGTTTTCCCTCAAGAGAAACAATGCAGGGTGGTTTAAAAGAAATTACACTCGCCCTCTCCTCCCATAAAGAGGATGATTAAGAGGATGAGCAATTTGCCAACACCGGTGCAACAAAGAACCTCGCCCCTAATTAGTCTTTGCCGACTGGCACGCTGGTAAATCCCTACATCCAGTCTCTGTTCACTAGTGATAATCTTATCTGCTGCAAGGAAGGATCAGTGGATTCCAAACAGCTCGATTGTGAATAATTTGAAGTTTTGTCGACTGGGCTGGAGGGAGGAGAAGAAGGGATGGAGGGGAGCAAGATTTTTTTGAATTTATTTATTGTTTTTTTTTTTTCAGTAAATTTGATCCACAATGGTCGTCTGACAAAGTGAGGGGCAAATTGTTTAGAGATTGACTGTGTGAGGTTTTTTTTTTTTTTTTAGTGGTAAATTAACTGTTGTGTGAATCACAACAGACATCTGCAGCATTGATTTTGTGTGTCTGTGTTTGGTGATCACTGCCCGAGTCTTGGCTCACTGTCCCGTGGGCCAGGGGAGCAGATGGCTGGGGGAGAGAGCGATGAAGTGAGGCAGTTTAGAAATGGAAATGGAGTGATGAGAGAGGGCTAATAGTGAGACACACAGAGAGAACAAAAGAGGCAGGGAGCTGGATCACCCAGGGTAGAGGTGTGAGTGAGACTTTTTGGCAGTGTAACAAACAATAGTTTTTGTGTGTGTTGTAAAAATTACAGATTTTTTTTGTCTTCTTCCTCCTTTTAGACTGGCATGTTTTTCCTCCTTGTTGGTCATTTGCATATCATTACATCTGATATATTAATGACCTAACCTGAGTTGACAAATAAAAACGCACCAGAGCTGAATAATACATGCGGTGAAAATCATATGTCAAACTCTTTAATAAGATTTCTCAACAGAATGCTGCTGTAATTTGTTAGTAACTACTGATTTCAAAATGACACAACTCTAGTGGACTTATTGGGGTTATGAACATTAATGTTGGCATTTGGAGATTGACATATTCAAGTATCTGGTATCTTATAACCTCTCCCCCTCACGAACATGAGTGATCAACCTGTATTTGTCATCTGTTATTTCCCTTTGATGCAGGAGAGCACCTGCGGCTCTGTCCCCAAGACTACACCTGCTGCTCCAGCCAGATGGAGGAAACACTGGCCCTACAGAGCGAGCGCGACTTCCTCAAAGCTGTTGAAGAAAACAGCCAGTTTCTTTTAACCACCTTCACTCAGAGACACAGCAGATTTGATGGTGAGAGGCAAAGCACAGAGCCTGCACAGCTCATCCTCTTTTCATATATCCTCTGAGATTTTTTTTTTTTTTTTTTTTTTTGCAAAGACTAGTTTTACTTTAAAGCAACAGTATGGCTGGGATGGGATGTTGAAGAAACTAAATTCCACAACAGTTAGTAAGATTGTTAGATAGCTATACAATATATATGGTTACTTCTTGGGTTCCTTTGTCTCCAGTGTTCTAGTCTCTAGTATTGCATTTTTGTATTTCCACTTTGTTGATCACCAGATCCTGTTTAATTCTGTCGGAGAACTTTTCGGGAAACAGTTTTTTGTGGACGCTTGTGGGGGTTTTCTCTGGACTTGAGTCCCAAGTCCTGTGTCACAGGTTGCATTTTCAGTCATTTTGTTCATTATGGGGCATCTTAATTGAGGGGATTTTTTTAAACTGTATTTGGAGCTGGTTCTTGCTTATGTGTTAGAGAAAATCTGATATGTGCCTACTTTGTTATTGAAATATTACACACAAGTCAAATCAGATGACTTGTAATTATGTATTTATTCATTTCAATCTAAGAAGTGCAAAGTGTTAATGAGCAAGGCCACCAAAAGTCTGACTTATGCAGTTTCAATTTAGTTAGAACTCTCTCTGTAAAATGGCATTTCTAGACTACATAATCTATTTTTTTCCACTTTCATTCATTTTGTCATAACATCTTACTAATTTTGGTGCAGTGGTTAGCGCTTCGGCCTCGCAGCACAAATGACCCTGGTTCGAGTTTGACAAGGGGACCTTCTGTGTGGGTTTTCTCCAGGTTTCCTCCCATAGTCCAAAAACATGCATGTTGATTGGAAAAAAATGGGAAAATGGCCCCGAATGAGTGAGTGAATGATTATTGATATATGCGATTGACTGGCGACCAGTCCAGGGTGAACCCTGCCTCTCCCCCGATGACAGCGGGGGTAGGCTCCAGCGTCCCCCGCAACCCTGAGTGCAGGATGAGCGGCAGAAGATGGATGGATGAGTGGAATGAGACATTCCAAGACGAAGCGGAGGAAGGAATGGACAAATTACCACAATATTATCAAATTTGTAATAATATATCCCAGGAGCTAATGCATTCATGATGCACGATTCAGAACGATTGAGCAGAATAAAATTAATGGGCAATGTCACTGGCGGGTCTCTCAACAAATGCTCAGTGTATGAAATCTACCTGGAGAGACTGAATTTGAGATAATTTGGTCCAAGTTGTTAGACATTTGCACAGTATGAAGCAGACACAGAACAGAGCCTTATTGAAATTTCCTCCTCCTACCTGCTGTGGACTGGCATCACCTTTTTTTCTCCTCCTCCTCCTCATCATCATTTTATATAATATTTTCGATGAATCATTTACAGACTAAAGGAGTGGGAGAGAGCTGATGAGTTATTTCAAATACGGTACATACTGTTAGAATCATCTAGACCCCAGAATGTTCAGACTGTGATCTTACTTTTTTCATTTGAGCGGTGAGGACCTGGCAAAGATATTTGTGCAATGGTTGGGTGAGAGGTGTGAGAGAATTATTTTCTGTCTCTGCTGTTCCTGCTCAGAGTTCTTCAGAGAACTTATAGACTTATCTGAGAAGTCTATGAACCAGATGTTTACCAAGACGTATGGGCGGCTCTTTCTCCAGAATGCACACATCTTCCAGGAGCTGTTTGTGGAGCTGCGCAGATATTATTCTGGTTAGTTCAATGGCATCTATGCTCCTTATGTGGGACTGATTGCTCATGAGAAATTGAAATTTGTGCAAATCAGTCAACTGGAGATGTATTTGGAAGCATTCTCTTTCCCCACAGGTACAAATAGCAACAAATTAAAATAAATTAGAATAGGATTGGTTATATAGACACAGTCAGATGATCACATTTGAAACTGAAGATAAGATATTTTTTTTGATGTTTTTAACCAAATTCAAAAGAAATCTAGTCATTCATCTTTTACTTTTCAGTTTACATAGCTAGAGTAGCCCTGATGCATTAATTAATACAGAGTAAATGAAACGAATTCCCTCATTTACCAGCAGTATCATTATTTATTCCAACAGCAAATGTCATTGTTGCAGTTTAAGACACATGCAGCTCTGGATCCCAATTGTCAGGCACTGTAGGTATGAAACATCAAAAACAGTTCAATCAAAAATGAAGAAAAAACTGGGATCTCACAGATACCATTTTCTATTTTTTTATATAGGTTACATATTAGTCTGTTGCTTGACTTCAACTGTCTACCTGCATGCTGTTGCTACGAATACAACATCTATTGTTCTGCCGAAAAGAAAGTACATCTATTATATCACTATAGTAAACAACAGACTGGCGAGCTGAAAACTCATAATCGGGTTGCATGTTGACCAACGCCTTTACAAGAAAGCAGCTGTAGAGAATTCCAGGAACAGATCTGGAGAAAATTGAGTTTTTTCTTTGTTCCATTGTACACCGAGTGTCATGAAAATCAGCCAGTAAAATTGGTATGTGAAAAAACAAGTGGACATTGATAACAAACTAATTTGTTGCATAAGCAAGAAAAAGAGTATATGAAACAAAGGATAGTTTACCTCTGAGTTGAATGAGCTATATAGATATTTAGGTTTTTTTTTACGCTTTTTGGAAGTCTTTTGAATATCATTATCAATCTTGTGTCTAGTGAGTTCAACAATAGATCATTGTGTCAAGGTTATTAAGGTAGTTTTCCTGCACTCCGCCTTTTTTACGTCTAAGATTATTTATACCTTCAATCGAAAAGACAGAGTTCTCATTTCTTTTTAAACCTCTTTCAATGCATACAAGTTAAATGCCCTGTGACCTCTGATACAAAGTACATGTCTATTTTCTAATGTCAAACCAAACAGTCACACAGTATGACAAACATCAGATATATTTGTCACATTCCTTTTCACACTGTCCCTCTTGACAAACCTTGTAATTGAATTCTCACCCAGCATGTAAATTTGTTTTAAAGATATGCTTTTTTTTTATCCCCAGGGAGTAGTGTGAGCCTGACAGAGGTCCTGGCAGATTTCTGGTCCAGACTAGTAGAGCGGGTCTTCTCTCTGGTCAACCCCCAGTATCAATTCAGTGAGGACTACCTTGAGTGTGTCAGCAAACATGCCGAACAGTTGCAACCATTTGGAGATGTTCCCCGCAAACTACGTGTACAAGTGTGTGTTCAATGAATCATCACAAATTTAGGCAGTGCAAACCCGCAGTTATGTAGGCTGATTTTAATTCCTTACAAATTATACTTCTTTTCCCTTGTCAAAACAGGTGTCCAGAGCTTTTATCGCAGCCAGAGCGCTGTCTCAAGGCTTGGCTGCTGGTCGGGATATTGTCAACAAAGCCACAAAGGTTAGAGATTTCCTATGCAAGATAGTTCAACGCATTATAACCCAGGCATTGTATTATTGCTTCCCAGACTATAAAGGCTATATTTGAATGTAATTGCATTTTTATTTCAAAATGTTTGGAGAGTCCAGATTTATGATGTGAAAGGCTTGATATAATTTATGTATTTTTTTACTTTTTGATAAACCACACTAAATATGGCACTTGAAGTTGAATGAATAAAAATAGGCTGATGCTGGCTAAGGAGCAAAACTGTTGAAAAGTAATAAACTCCCATTTATAAGAAGCACTAATAATTTTTGCTATGGCATGTTATTTGTCATAGTGCATTAGGAGCGGTTTACAGCTTCAAGCCTGCAGTTTTGGATTTGCTTAAGATGTGCCTGACTTGACTCTGAACTCGTCTTTGGACTTGAGAGTTGCTGAGGACATTGACTTGGTCCCATACATGATAGGAAACACAATATTTAAAAATGCATCCAAAATGATTGATAACTAACCATTATTGACCAAGCTTTGATTCACAAATCTAAGACAAGTCAATATCCAGATCACAAAATAGGTAATTAAAATAGCCGCTTGCATTCTGGGCACTGTATGCAACATGTTCTCAACAATTTTGGCAATGTTGTGCTACATGAGTAATTTGCTTTTTGCTAAATCTTTGTCCACTGATGTGTGGCTTTTCAGCTGACCGCAGATTCTGAGTGTGTGCGGGCCCTGATGCGTCAGTGGTACTGCCCTCTGTGCCGCGGTATGCCCTCCCTGAAGCCCTGCCACTCCCTGTGCCTGAACGTGATGAAAGGCTGCCTGGCCAATCAGGCTGACATGTACACCGAATGGAATAATTTCATTGGTGGGTGAGACGAAAAAGGCTGTTCTGAATTAAATTGGAGCCAAATGGAAGAGGTGTTTTAAGCCTACCAAGAAAAATAGATTTGTCTGTCTAAACTGTACTCCAGGAATCCCTGAAACAGTATCATAAACATAGCTAACATCTCTAAAAGATGTATTATATTTCTGTCTGTCACTGATTTGCTTTTCCCCAATGATTTCATCCTCCATTAATCATTCATGCTTCTTTGCTGCTTCACAGTTGAGCTGCCTCCTAATGTTTCTTTTGCTGCCTCACCAAACTCATGTAATTGTTTTCTTTTAACATGAAATTTTTTAAACATACTTGTTCGCCTTAAAAACCCGTTTTCCACATAAACTTCTCTCCCTTTTTTGATCATATGACAATGGCTTTTGGCATTAAATTTATAGCCTGACTGTTTTGTTTTTTTTACACTGTATGGTGTGTGATCATAGGCAATGAGATCAGCCTGTAAACTCTGCTTGTATTTCCCTTTTTTCACCATCAGATGCTCTCTACCAGATTTCAGAAAAGTTAGAGGGGCCATTCAACATGGAGCTTGCAGCCGACTCCATCTCTGTGAAAGTGTCAGAAGCCATCATGCATATGCAAGAAAACAGCGTCAGCATCTCCACCAAGGCAAGGAAACATTATAGACTTCCATGGATAAACATGCTTTCCTATGGAAGCGGCAAGAGACAAACTTTCAAAAAATACATATGGCTCCAACAAAACAGCATGCTGTCCATACTCCAATATTGTATTGATTCCATGTGAAAACATGGAGTATCGCTTCTCTTCTTCTCTTAAAAGTAGTCAAATACAACGTTTACACAGTGAGAACGTGATCACGTCACAGTGTGATTAAAACATGGCACACATTTGAGAAGATAATCCAAGGAAAGACACCCACATCTTGTCAGGAACAGCTCTTGGAAATTGGTTGCAGTGCTTGAAGGAACAGGAAGTTCTTTTCTACCAAGCACAGGATTTTGTTTCAACTGGATTTCCTGATAATTAGATTTCTCAGGTGCAATAAGTATTTTTGCCTGAAGGTTCAAATTTTACATCTAGAATCCAAGGTGCACACGACTGAAATGCCTTTGGATGGAGACAGTGAGTTTTACTCGTTTTGTTTTAGTCAAAGGCTGGCTCATCGATTCTAACTTGACACAAAGGATTGGCCATCTCAAAAATGTAAGAGTTGGGTATTAGATATGTCATTGTTCACTCTCTTATTATCAATGCAGCTGGGATGTTAACTTTTCATGTAAGTGTGGAAATTGTTATTTCACTTACGCTGGTT
Source organism: Fistularia commersonii (assembly GCF_037954325.1). Lineage (NCBI taxonomy): Eukaryota > Metazoa > Chordata > Actinopteri > Syngnathiformes > Fistulariidae > Fistularia > Fistularia commersonii. The sequence continues at coordinate 10,111,263 of NC_141296.1, forward strand.
GTACGGTGGTTTCACCCATCTAGATTTTCCAGGGCTGTGGAAACCCAAGGCCAGCTCCAGGACGGTCCAAACGCTCACCCAAAGAATCAGGGGGAAACAGAAGGCCTTTTCGCACCTATAGCCCAGAGGAAAAACCAACTACTGCAGCGGGCACTAACCTGGACCGACTGGTGAATTTGCAAGACGCTCTGCGAAAAACAGTAGATAGAGCTTCGCACAACGGAATTTTGAATTAAAAAAAGCCTACATCGGCAGTAGCTGAGTTTTTTTCAAGGCATTTTTTATTTAACATTTACATCTCTATGGGGTCTTTTCTGCTTACTTGTTAAGCCTTGGGAGGAAAATGTGTAGTTCCATAGTTGTCGAATATTCTTGGACCACCAGCTAATTCTTAAAGCAAGGACAAGGTGATAAAATCTCCATAAAACTGGGGACACTTACAAGCTACATGTACAGATTTGAGTCTATTAACAAAACTTACTGAATGTACTTTGAGCTTCCACTAATAATAAAATTTGACCTGATGGGGAAGATGCTTTTGTAGTTTTCCAGACGTTTCATTTGTAGGTCATGGTTTGACTGTCTCAATTCTAACCTAATGAACTTATCAGTCAGTGAATATTTATCTACTGTTATCAATCACACTCTGGAATCAGTGTGTCGAGTTGACATGACAAGATTTGTCAAGGATCTTTGAACAAAATATCATATATTTCTTTTGGGTATTTATTCCCAACAACCTCAATCTTTGAGACGCTACTAAAAAAATGGGCATTGATATTATTTCATTGGGTGTAATATACAACATAACATTTGTTTAAAAATATATTTCTCCAAAGTACTAGGCTCAGCTCTACCCATCCCATCAGACAGGCTGCAAATCAAATGTAGCATGCTAAAAACAGTTGAAGAGCTAATTTCCACTAGCAGGAACCACATTTATGTGACTAAACTGAAAAAAACCAAGTCAAATCAATAGAGAGAGGGAGAGGAAAGTTGGCATTGACACATACTGAGTGTTTGAAAGTAAAGGTGACCTGTTCTGCAAGTTCAATATGCTTCCTCCAGCGAGACGTATCAAGAACCAGACATGAGTCATAAACATTTCCGTCCACCTCCACGCAGGTTACTGAACTGAAGAAGCGACTGCGGCCCATGCGGAGCTTCTGGGTGGCCCTCCCACTCACCATCTGCAATGATGAGAGAATGGCTGCCGATGTCACCAACGAGGACCGCTGCTGGAATGGTCAGACTCGGGGGAGGTTAGTGAGACTGCAGCATAGGAGTTGAGGGAGGGATCTGAGGTAGGCAGAAAAAGAACAAGCGGTGGAAAGAGGGATGCACAGATGGAACTGAGTTGATTTAATTTAGCTTAATACCAGTCGCCCACATGCTCCACTGCATCCACCTGATTGCTTTTATGCACATAGACACAGCCTCACACCATAGCCGTGTCTGAATTGGACTGAGAGTGAACGTGTAGGGGTGTGTGTTATTATTTGATATCCGTCATGTTGTTGGAAAATGCACCTGAATTAATTACTCATATTATGTAGCCTTGCTTCCCATTTGAGAGCAGAAATGATGGGAATCACTGTGAGTTTAGGACAAGACTTGCAATATTTTCTGAAGAGATGGAAGAGGAGAGCAGCTCTTTGTGTGTCCATGTGTAGGGAGGGTGTTTGTGCAAATCTGCATTACACATAGTATATCTCTCGAATGTTGTTTTCGTTGCTTGAGGACTAGGCAAATATGACATACAAAGAAAATGCGTTTTAGAAAAAAGAATGTTCTCAGCTTAAAAACATAATAAACTGACAGCATTCTTTCAACATAGACCAACAGCAAAACAGACAAAGAAAGGCTGCTAAATTAACAAAGGCATCAATCATTCAGACACATAAGCCAGCATGTTAACATGCTGATGTGAAGCAATAATAAAGTCATTCATATGTTCATCATTTATATTTAGTGTGTTTATATGCAAGTGTCTCGCAATTGTCCATGTAAAGTACCCCAGAGGGTATGGTCATTAGTTGTACTGGTAATTGATCGTAAAACCAAAGTATCAAACAAATTGCAGTTCTATTTTTATGGCTCTAGATGAAAAGTACAAATCTTTCATAAGGGAATAGAAGTGAGTCAATTTTATTTCACATCTGGGGAAAGATAAATTCTTCAAGATTCATTTGTTACAATGAAGGAACGTGGACATTCCTATTCCCTGTGCTACCGCTGTAAAAGAAAATGAAATTGTTTTGGGGATTTATTTTCAATCAAAAATGGCAAAAGTCTGTTGACGCTATCCAAGAGAGAGAAAAAAATAAGATTCTTCTTATTGTTCTTCTACTTTCAGCTGCTCCCTTCAGGGGTAGCCACAGTGAATCATCTTCCTCCATCTAACCCAAAAAACCTCAACATTGTCATCTTTGCTCCATCCATCTCTGCCTCCTGTCTTTTCCTCAGTGCCACTGTCTCTAAACCATACAGCATCACTGGTCTCACCACTCTCCTGTACACTTTTCCTTTCATTTTGGCTGATATACACTTTAATAGGATCTATTCTTCTTTGTGAATGCGTGCCAATCTATTGTCTGTGGACGCCTATAGGTATCTTCCGGATGTGACCGGTGACGGGCTGGTCAGCCAGATCAACAACCCTGAGGTAGAAGTGGACATCACCAAGCCTGGTGTTAGAACCAGACAGCTGATTATGGAGCTGAGAGCGGCAACAATCAAACTGAGGCATGCTCAGAGCGGCCAGGACATGGACTTTATGGACAGTGAGTGTTGTCATCTATGTGTCGACCTGTTGTCATTATTTAGAATAAGTCACTGCTTTGTGAGTGTTAATGTTCTCATTTCGACGTCCACTTCATGCATCGATCCCTCACACGCCTTTACTCTGGTTCCAGGTGAGGAAGGCAGTGGGTCAGGCGTTGGAGACAATGGGGAAAGATACAGTGATGATTGGCCAGGTTACAGGATCACCTCTAGCCCCGCCAAAACCCCCCGTGTACGAGATAGAAACAAGTGGACCAGAACCCACGGACGTGTAAAATCTGCAACAAGTCAGCCCATCACATCCTTATTTCTTTTGTTGAATTTATCATTTATGGTAACTATTGTCCCCATGTGGAGATAGCTTGTTATTGCAGTTGAGAAACAAAGACCCGTCTGTCATGGCATTAAATCCCAAGAACAATATGAAGAAAACAACAAAAAAAAAAAACCAACAACACAATATATCAGTTTAGTTGCACCAGCAGAAAAACAATACTATAGCAGGTACATTTAGCAATAATCAGGAACTTGTTTAAAGCACAAAGTAGATAGAAAATGAAATCTCCACTGCCTAAGCCACTGAAAATGTTTACTGAACTAAAAAAAATCAAAAAACACTATTGAATAAATATAACAACCATCTTTTAGGACCATTTTGTAAAATATTCACCTACTCCTGTCCTGCTGAATGACACACTGTGCTGGTGTATATAAATGTTTGATAACCAGTTAATTCACAGTGGTTTTGTATGATAAAGCTGGTGGCCGTCAGGTTTTTTGTGGGTAAGATAGTAAGTAGTTTAACTGTAATTACTGTGTAGTTTCACTGAGCAGCTGATTTGATCAACTACCATGTTCTTTTCCTGGTCCCATACTAGAATTCGGTTAGATTAGCTGATTTTGGTTTTTATCATTGCTTATTTTACTGGAGTTTGTCAGTGATAGTAAGATGTGATTGATTCACTTAAAGGTTTTGTACTCAGACATTTAAAATATGCCAGAAATGGAGAATAAACCAAAAAAGAGGCTGACTTGTAATGTATGTAAAAAGTCAACATAATTTTGGTTTGCTTGCTGTAACAAAACATGTATTATTTTATTTATTGATGCCTTTGATTTATTTATTTTAGAACAATCAAAAAATTTTATATAATTCCTTATATTATGGCAGTGTTTTTTTTAATCACAAAAAGTGTTTCTTGTCACCTTTTTTTGGTAAAAAAAAGGAAAAAAAATGTTAATATACTTTAAAAAACATTTTTCACCACAAAATACAATCATTTAATCATCGAAAATAATTGGACCATAACATTAACTATCTTTTTTCAGAATTTTTTTTCCAACCTTTTACCTGAGATTGTTAGTTCTGTTTGTTTGTGCACGTGTGTGTGTGTGTGTGTGTGTGTGTGTGTGTGTGTGTGTGTGTGTGTGTGTGTGTGTGTGTGTGTCGGCATGTATGATATTTCACATTATTTGTTGTATGTTCTGGTTTCAGGTTAAGTGGTTCTGAGGTTATGTCAAGAAGGTCTTTGGGTGTTTTTTGATATTGTGCTTTTGTACTGTTTGTCTTTAAAAGCAACAAAACAATGATGATGGTACACAATACTGGAACACAGGATTATGAAGAATGGAGAGAAGAGGGATGGCTTTTAAAACTAAATAGGTTCCTGACCAAGCAAAAGGGGGTTTAGAGATGGTGTCTCTCTACAGAGGAAAAGATGAGGGAACTCAAAGTGTTGAAAGTTTACTGTTTTTTATGAGAGAACAACAAAAACTTGAATTAAAAAACAAAGAATGTATCTATGATGTAAACAGAAACTTTTGTTCTGAATGTGTATATCCCACTTGGTTATAGGAGAAGCACACTTTAGTCAAACAGGATATACTTCCTTTAGATAACAGAGAATGACTTTTCATTCCAAAAGAACAATTTCAGCAAATATAAATAAAAGTGTTTAAATCCTCTTAACATATTTGGGCTTGGTCATAATCAGTCAAAATATAGGATTTAATATTGGTTTTTACACTGACACTGACAGATTCATTGTGCGGAATATTATCTGGAGTGAAACCCCGTGAAGTATGAAGGAGGCACAACACAGTATTATGTCACACAACTGCACAGTCATTTAAAAGCAACTTTGTGTCAGTGTGCTTTGAATGACCTACAGTAAAGTTTGCAGGTGATCACGAGATTTTCATCAAGTTCTACGCAAATGGTTTTCCAGCACAACTAATCATCTCTTCATCACTTGAAGCACCTTCTATCACGGTGAAACTATAGCACAAGTTTTTTTTCATATTGTTATAACCGTTTTTGGTAGCAAATATGTGCTATTTTCTGCTTCATTAAAAAATTGAAATGTGTGTTGTTATCTTAATTTATTTTACAAAAAGGAAATAATGTATAAAAAAACATGTTGCATAAAAGGAGTAACCAGGGGGCTGAAATAGTCATATTTTCAGTGTCAGTTGATTTATGCTCTTTGATTTATTAGTTTATCTGTCTTTACACATTATATGAGAGCTTAATGTGCTTTCTGTGAGAGCTGATACATTCATGCTGAGGGATGCAAGAAATGAGGCAGTTTAAACTGAGTTCAATGTTAATAAAGCTAATAGGGTAATAGGCTTAATCTTTCTACAGCAAACTTCAATATTCAGTCTAAAAATGAAATGTAACTGTAATTCACAAAAATGAAAAAATAAGTAAGTAGCAGGGTAACAATGCTCCAATCTATAGGTTATGCATCAATGAATTGTCTCATCACTATGACAATTATGTGACTCATCCTGCAGTATTTGCTTTAACCAAAAACAGTAGAATTAGATTTTTGGATCAAAATGTTACCAAAGAGTTTTTCATCTTCATCTAAAGCAGGGATTTACAATAAGATTTACAATAAGATTCTAGGAAACCTGCCCCCCCCCCCCCCCCCCCCCCCATGACACTGATGAGGGTGCTAAAACATTGAATTTCAGTATGAATAAGGAAAAAAAAACAGTTTGAAAATGAAATAGCCATGTTCAAAAAAAGAATTTAAGAAATCATGTGTGATGTGAGCGTGATTAAATAATTCTTTAATTCTTGTCAAAATTTTTCTCGTCTTGGCAACCATTCTAGAATTTCTTCACTTGTAGATGTTTCACCCCTCATCCGAGAGAATTCTGAACTGAATAATGAGGGATGAGGGTTGAAACATCTTCTGGTGAAAAAATTCTTGTCCACTTGCCAAGACAAGAATATTGGACAGGAATTGTGTGTGTGTGTGTGTGGGGTGTTGCCCACGCACAACGTGATTATTATAGTGTTATCTGCTATCTTCATTTTTTAAAAGCATACTTTTAATTGACCATTATTAATTCATTAGCCATCTCTTCAGCTTTTGGGGTATCCTGGCACATTATTTGGTGAGGCTTTTGTAACGTTTGATTTTTCTTTTCAACATTTTATGATCCTTTTCAATTGTATAATTTATTATCACAGCAAGAATTGTGGACAAGAGAAAAAAAAATGCAAAACAATCACTAAGTCTCCCCACTAGAGAGCAATGTATCTTCATTCATTCTACCATCTGAGCAGTTCTAGGCAGAAACATAAGTATTAATTTATCCTCACATTGCTGCACACATACTCTTCCATACCTGGTTCTATGTCTACTTTTTCTTCTTTTCTGGTTGGCAAAATTGCTTATTGAAGAAAAAACATGTGACACCGATGTACCTGTGGAAACATTATGGCACAATGTTATTTACGCAATCACAGAGACAAATATGCAAATAATGCAGCCTCAGGGCGGCGGGGGGCCAGTGTCTCCCTGAGCCGGTACCAAGCCTGGATAAATGCAGAGAGTTGCGTCAGGAAGGGCATCCAACGTAAAACTTTTGCCAAAACCAAACATGCAAATCAAACCTAAGAATCTCATGCCGGATCAGTCGAGGCCATTGGTACTGATGACTTACAGGGTACTTGTGAAAATTGGGCCACTGTGGGTGGAAGAAGGGGAGGAGGAAGGCGTGTTCGGAAGCAGAGAGAAAAGAGGAAAGGCAAGAGTCTGGGACTGACAGTAGGGACTTTGAATATTGGGATTATAATAGGAGTAGAGAGTTTGTGATGCAGAGAAGGAAGGTGGATATCCAGGAAACCAGGTGGAAAAGTAGTGAGGCTAGAAGCTTAGGAGCAGGCTTGAAGTCGTACTATCATGGTACTGACAGGAAGAGAAATGGAGTAGGAGTTATCTTGAAGGAGGAGTTTGCTAGGAATGTTTTGGAGGTGAAAACATACCTCTTCACCAAGCACCACTCCACTAATCACACTTAGCCCCCCCAAAGAAAAAACAAATAAAAAAAAAACAAAAATACGAAGAAATTAATGTATGTGTATGGTTTTGATGTTGTTAATGTAGTGTGTGCTGCTATTAAAATTCCAGGAAATAGTCTGTCTTGGAGAAAACCTGGAAAATCCAAAACAAAAATGCCGTGACTGGTATGTTCTGGCTGCGCCTGTGAGAATCATATTTTCTCGAGCACAAACAGTCTTTTTTAAAATGCTTTGGTTGTTGGTACACCCTGAAAAACCAATCATTGCGTTTTTATGAAATCATTGTCATGAATAATGAATTTATGACATACCTAAATATGTACAAGGCAGCTGTGATTTCAATTTAATGGGAGAAAAAAATAAATGAGTGCATTTACCTTTGTCCCAAAGTGTCCCAAAGAACGACTGAAAATGTGACCTGCATAAAATAAACTGTTCATACTATCGAAACTGTTCAAATATCGACGCAAATAATCGATTGGACCTCATGAAGTCCATTCTGGCTTTTTTCTTTTAAGAAACATTGTCTTTACAACAAGTGTATTTGAGTTATATCAACCAGTCTTTGCAGGGAAACACACTGACATATTTCATTTTTCAGGTTGTCCTTCGTCAATGTCATAAATAGACGGTTTAAAAAGAAAAACAAATTGAACAACCAAAAATAAAACACATCTTAAAGGACCTTATATTTCATCTGAAGTTCAATTGAGGAAAAATACAAAAACAATATACTTGTAATTACTCCTGATAAATTGGATAAACCTTTGAATATGTTTGTTTTTTTCAGGTGGCATTGTTACTGCTGTCTTTGGGTATGATGGGTCACTTTTTACCTGTACAAGTTTGGAAAGGACTTTTGCTCTTCTTTGAATCTGCTGCCATCTTTTGGTGAAAGCAAACACAGGAGAAAACCTGAAATCAACAGGAAACTGTTGACTCCCTTGTATAGTTCCTCATGTCATAGCCCCTTCTTCACTCAATTAACATACATTTAAATTATTTTGATGTATATGTATGATTTTGATAAAATCACACCTATGCACACATGCAAATTCTTCCGGCAAACATTGGTGCAATCTTTCTTCATATCACATCAAATATTATAATATCCCTCTTTCTGGCCTCTTTATGAGTATCTAAACTCCACTTTGTCAGTACCATAACATTTTAAATGTTAGAATTATTCTTTAGCAACTAAAATACAATTCTGCTTGCGCAAAACATTGTGTTAATAAAGATGGTTATTCTGCCCCCACCCATAATTTACTCCCATGTGCATGCTTATAAAACCTTCAACCAGGTGAATTTCGCACATTTGCAGAGTGAGTGACTGATTTGACAAATTTTCAAAAACAAAAGTATTCAGTTCACAAATAAGGATGCAGACAATTAAGGTTGGGGTGGGGATGAAGAGGGGAAAAAAAGAAGATTAATTCCGTTAGTAGAAAGTAAATTTTGCAGATCACATAATTGCAGAGAGAAGGGGGTTGGGGTTTGGGTGACAAAAAGGTAACAGGGAGAATTGGGATCAGGTTCTATAGAAGGTATACAACGGTGAAATTGGCAGACAAAGATACTATTGTACTGTAAAATGTATCAATACTTTGCAGTTATTGTAAACAAAGCAAAAAAAAAAAAAAAAAGAATACAGTAGTGTTTACATTATGGTCTTTTTCGATGTTCTTAATTGCGTAAGTAATTGACGCAAAATATAGAAGTGTTTTTCAGCATATGTATGAACCCGTGGAAGCCTTATCCAGATTCTCTAACAAGTTACAGAAACTTGCCGTATTGGCAGAGGATAAAGGTTTTCTTACTGAGATTCTATCAGAAAGTGTGTCATATGTGAGTTCATTTCTTACGGGAAGCATATACTACTTGGAAATATCAAGTCTTTATATGCACCTTATACCTGTAATCCAGGAAATAATCCCACCTGGTTTATAACTGGATTGGGTGATATGTGAACAGATTGCATATTTATACTGTTGGTAAAACACATAAATTCACTGTAAGCCTGAAGAATTAGATTTTACATGAGACGGCATCTAGGCAGCACGGTGGTGCAGTGGTTAGCGCTTTGGCCTCACAACATGAAGGACCCCGGGAAAATTGGGAAAAAACGGAAAAATTGCTCCAAATGAGTGAGTGAATGTCTGTCTGTATATGCGGCTCTGTGACTGACTGGCGACCAGTCCAGGGTGAACCCCGCCTCTTGCCCAATGACAGCTGGGATCGTCTCCAGCATCACCCGTGACCCTGGCTGCAAGATAAGCGGCAGACGATGGATGGATAAGATTACAACTTTGACATATTTAAGGGTGCATCACTAAGCATGTAAATGCTGTGACAAACATTAACTGACAGGTAATCAAAGCAATCTTTTTTTTTGTCATTTAACCTGCTGTTAATTTCATTTATATTGACTTACATCAGTGACCATAGTAAACATATTTATTATAATTTATGATGTCATTAACACTGGTCATATCGATGAACTTTAAATGATAATTCAGCTTTTCTCTTTGTCAAAGGGTGTGTGTCATCATTACATGCAAAAAGATGTCCTCATATTAGTACCTAAATTAACAAATAGTCTTGTGAAATAGTAGGACACATGTTATCAGTTATTAGAATGCAATTCAATATGTTTAGAAACTATATAATATATTGAAAAATATACACATGGTCACATGAAAACCATCCATACATTATAAGATGTACGAATGATGAAGAAAGTATATTTAATACTTCCTGCACAAACTGTTTGTCATTGTACCCTGATAGAAAAGTGATTAAGTTACAAGACAAAAGACTTGGTTGATATGATTGACTTGGAAATTGGAGTATTTATATCAAATCTCAGGCTGTCACACTGTGTTAAAGAAAGTTACCAAAGAGGTTTGAACAGAGACAGATGCTGTCTTGTTTGGGGTGGATGTACCTCATTATAAGCCTCATAATGAGTAAACACTGTACTGTAAAATGGGCTGACGAGGCAGAAATGTAGTAATGTAGCAGTGAACTTAAGCATGTGTGTTGCTATGAGCCAGACCCTGGCACTGTAGGGGAATTTCTGCTGCATCAGGTTGACTTTTATATGCCTTTAGAAAATTAGCAAAACGCTGGACATATTGGCTGATATAAAACTGTCATAAAGACACAACTAATGATGTTGTCATTTTGCGGCTAGGAGGCTTTATCATCTACTGAGAGAACAACTTCTTTAATGTGCATGCATTCAATATAGACCACAGATGTTATTATGCATAGAAGTAATGTGTCAGCACTTAATTTATAATCATAAAGTAATGATTAATTTTTCTTCTGTATGACCATACTCGACAATTCATAAGTCAATACTTGAGCTTTACATGAAGAACGATCTAAGTACTCCTTTTTGAGAAGGAAACAGCTGATGATGTACGAGACTTATCACTTTAATAATCCTTTGCTCAATATTGGGGTTATAAGGTGTCGATAACAGAAGTAATTCTCTCAAGTCACGATAATTATGGCCTATGACCAAAAAGAGAACAACTTGGAAAGCCTTTCCGAGTTAAGAAATATAATCTGACTAGTGAATATATTACAAACAAGACCTTGTTTGTGTTTTGACACATTATGAAGTGTTTTTACAGAAGAGTAACTATCACTAAGTGAGGCAAATATTGACCAAAGCAGACTGACATGATTAATTCACAATAATTATCTTTTGACCATTCCACTTAGGGTAATTACAAGAAAAAAAATGAATTTTTGATCATTTTGCATTTCTATACCAACTATATTTTACACCAGTGCTGGGTTTCACATGTCAAAAGTTAGATAGATACTGATGAGTAGAATGTCGAGTCAAAATGGAATAAAACAACAAAAGCAGAAGGCACAGTAGGGAAAATAACCTTCTTTTAGCCAAACATTTTAAATCACCCGTATTCCATCTGCACCCCCAGCCCCCATTCAGTGGTCTTGACACCATTTCCTGTTTTTAAGAAGATTTATTACATTTTGTAATCACTGTTGTATACTTTCTTTTGTTTTAGTGTTACCTTTTCATTTTTACCACTTCATTAATTATTGTTGCAATTCATAGTGTAATTTATGCTCATACAGCGAATAAAAAAAGTGGAGTTTAGTTGCATCTTCCTTGTGCTGAGTTGCTACAGGTGTCGTCCCAGGTAGTAACAGCGATGCACACTTTGAACATTCAACCAGACAAGGCAGTAAAACACATTACTTAAACAGGTATCAGGCAAATCTTTAGTACACATCTCTTTTGTAATGGGATTATTTCATCATACTTTATTAATCCCTTGCAAGAAATTCCTCTCTGCATTTGACCCATCATTGATGAACCGTGAGCAGTTGGCAGCCACTTCGCAGCGCCAGGGGAGCGGTCAGGTGTTCTTGCTCAACAACACTTCGACGGGCGAGGAGGAGCCGGGAATCGAACACGGAACTAATCACATGTTTAGTTCCTAGGACGAGCGCTCGGACCACGCTGCTCCCAATTAGAAACTGACTAGAACAGTGTCCTGCTCTCTGCCATCTGCTATCATTATCACCAAGACAGCCTTTCAGAACTCTTTAAATCTAAGCAGGTGGGCGATTAAAAGAAATTACAGTATGATATCACTGTCGTTAACTTGAACTGGGATTTCTGATTTGCAATGAACTGCGAGTGAACAGCAACGGTTTGTCAGAGGTTCATGTCAAACCTAATGTGGTTCCAAGTCTGGTGCACAACAGTGAGTTTAAGAAGATATGCTGTTAGAACAGCTTGTTAAATTGTCTCTGTGGAAAGAGTCTTTTATGTTTGTCAAAGAGGTCTAATGTGAGGATAGTGTCCATTTTATAATGGATCATGTTAGCTAGGCACAAACGGTTCCCTTTTTGGCCCAAAGAGAGAAGGCAAACAAAAAAAAAACCTCTTCGTCGTGGGAGTCGAGGGAGCTCTTCTCGGTGTCCGATTTGCAGGAAGCCCTCCTCTCTTAGTGTCCAAAGCTTCTCTCACACCAGCACTCACAATTAGATCATGCAAATACACTTTAAAAATAAAACATTAATTGTGTTAGGGTATATATATTTATATAGATTTACACATACATATAAATTTATATATTTTTTAAGGAATGTTAATCTATTTTGCTGTGTACTTTTTATCCTGACAAGGTATAAAATAACCTTTCATACTATGTAACACATTGTATAATCAACATATAAAAACAACTCACCAGTCCTTTTATCCTCTTTTAGAAAAGAAAATCCATAATAAAAATAAGTTCTATGTACTTATGTCTACTTACAATATATTTCTCTCTGTCAAAAACAACACACTTGTCCCATACTGTATTTTTGCTTTTGGTTTTGATTGGCAGCAAATTGACTACTGTCAAATTGAACATGTAGAAAAAAAAAAAAAAAAATCACATAATGGTGTTGCTCATCAACACAGAAAAAAAATTCAGAGCCTTTTGATGAGCAAAATTCACAAAATGTTAAAATGGCAGCAGTGGGTGTTGCAAAATGAACTAAAAAAAAGTGTGGCGATGTTACAAAGGGCACTTGGAGCAGCCACATTCCAGGGCAGTTTCCATCTCCTCCGAGTACGAGCTGCCGTCAGTACACCGGAAGACCACCTTTCTTTTTCGGCTCTTGGTGACGCCACAACAAACACCAGGTGGTGCTGTGGTCTGACAGGATCGTGGACAATCCACGCGCAGAATCTTGCTGGTGGACGTGCAAGTCCTCAAGGGTTGGTGGCGCTTCAGCTGTTCTCTCACCATCTCACCTTGACAAGTGACCTCTGGACATTGAAAGGACACAGGACGTGCTATGAGTCTCAAATACAGCCCCCCTCAATGTTTAGAATATTACGGTCTCACCTTTGTCGCAAGTTGGTCCAGTGTACCCTGGTAGACAATGGCAAACCGGCTCCCCTCCCTCGGACATGCGACACTCCCCGTGCACACATTTCTGGCCCCTGCAGGCTACGGTTTCCTGCCATCGATCACAAAATTGGCCCTGGTAGCCCTCGCTACACTGGCAGCTGTAAGACTGACCCTCTGGCACGCAAGAGCCATGAACACATCTGGGAGGAGAAGAAAAGGGGAAGAAAAATAAATTAGAGACGTATGTATGACAGTTAGACTTGTGCAATGAGCAACCAGTTTAACTTCTCATTGCACATCCATGACATTACAATCACTGTGAAAAGGTCAAAACTCATTTACTAGAGGAGTGGATCTAAACCAGGCAACATCTACAGCTAAGCAGATGATTAAATGCTTCTCCGCAGGGCTGTGGCAGCTAATTAAATTCCATTTCGCCATTACCAGTCATGGCTTGTTGGGAACAACAGCTCGAAGTAAGTTTTTTGAATACCAGTATTTTCTGTTTATTGCTGCTACTTGATAAAAAGTGCTGCAATTAAGTGCTTGACAATTTCTTTTTTTTTTTAATGATCCAATCCTAACTTTATTTTCACATGAAAGAAAAACAGAAAAATCAGAACTAATCAGTTGTAAACTAACTGCTACCTGTCTACCAAAGCTAATTATCAACAAGGGTTTCCTTATCACTCATTCTTTCATTCTTTCCTTTTTAATAGGTATATTGGCATTGTTCTCAACTGAAACTAAAGAAAAATGGTGTGCGAGTCGGATATTTCCAGAACAGATTTTATGACTTAAGGACCCACTGATGCCTACATGTAACATGTCTGATTATCTTTACTGTATTTTGGGAATAGATGACAGAAGCAAAGTAAACAGTTGAATTCATACTGTGCTGGAAGTGATTGGCCAAAAGGGAAGATATGGAAATAAGAAGAGGACTGTGGGATATAGGATGTGCACTTAGGGACTGTCATAAATGTCTAGATAGGAATTTTAGGGGTGCTACTCACTTACATCTTCAGGTTTTACTTTGTATTTATGCCAAAGCTGTGCATGAGGCATTCATGGTGTGCACAAAACAAAGAGCTTACTGAGCAATACACTCTGCATTACAAAAGAGTAAAACCCATCACTCTCAACAAACAACTAATACTACTTGTTGTTCAAATTATCTATGATATGTGAGAAGGGACTTCATTTACATGTGTGACATGCTTAGTGAGAATACTGTCCAAGCAATACGCGACTTAGTACTTCTGTGCTAGTATTTCTGTGATTGTTTTGCAACTTCCTTGGCAGAATTTCCAAAGGATAGGATGGTCAGAGACTCATGGCTCGAGTGCTTAGCCTACCTGCTACCCTGACAGGGGTCTGGTGCAGTTGTCTGGTCACACCATGCACCGCTACGTCCTGGTGGACACTGACATGTTACTCCTGTCTCCCCACCTTCTCTGCATGCACCCTGTGCACACACGCTACAGGAGTGACACCCGGTCAGGATGCCTTCACCCTATAGACAAAACAAAACAAAATTACTCTAAGGGGGAAGCTGAGTGTACATTTCCTTAAATACAAATTGAGGAATTACTGGGTGTAAACTGGTAAACATTGATGTGTGGCATAGATGTGTGAAAAACATACTTGTGCATTAAAGCTGCTGAAAAGAATAGTTAAATGTCCTGTTTTCTATAGCTTTTTAATGTTTGTATCTCTTGGTTAGATTTTGGCAATATGGAAGACAATGAACATCCCACTATTCATACTGTTGATTTGCTTAGGAAAAAAGTGATCAGCTATCAGTAATATTGTCTACATGGCAAAAAAGAAGACAACAACTTTTAGTGATCTGACGCTGGACAAAAAAATGGTCACAATATTTATATGAACAAAATGCGCATTATTATATCAAACTTTGAGAATTTTTAATCCAAACCAAAGATTCCTAGCTTTAAAGTTGGTCTGTTTGTCTGACAGTAAGCAGGATCACACAACAACCAGACTGGATGAATTAAATGCAGCGGTAGAGAGCCAAAAACAAAGATGGGGAGCATTTGGGGAAGATCGCGTTGTTTTCTTGAATCTCATAAGAAATATGGCATACATTTGCACCTTAAGACATAAAATATGATTTTTTCCACACTTGCAAATGTTTGAAAACGCAGCTCTTTTTAGACTAAAGGTTCACTTTCAGAACCTTAAAATAAGTCCTATATTTCAGTTACAGGAGTTACAGGAATAGAATTCACCCAGTGATTTTTTTTTTGTTTTCATTATAGCTTTTGTGGTCTAAAATACCTGCATTAAAAAGTTAGTGGAAAATACAGTCAAACCAAACCCTTCCCCTTGAGATCACCTTGCCATCGAGGCCTTGCGGTTGTCCTCCTGTGGCTCTATAATTCAGGTCTTGGAGCTCTCCATTGATTTTGACATTGTGGATGCAACCATTGAAGGTCTGCGGTGAACGCTCTGGTCCAGGACGTAGCCCTGAAGCCATCACCTGGTATGGCACACCTAGGAGATAGAAAATAGGATAACATGTAAAGGAAATTTTTGTATTCATTATCTAAGGATGCTTAGAATGGTATTTCATTCACCAACAAAGGCACAGTTTGACTATCTCTTTTCTTGTCCTCAGCCTTACCCCTTCTTATTTTCTCCTGGAGCGGTTCATCTGACCTTAGACTTGTCCCTCCCAGTCTCCTCCTTACCAACCTGCCTGATATCACTCTCAAGCTCTGAAAAGCCCATCTGATTTTTTTTCCAATAATTTAATTTTTCCTCTCCAGGGTTATTCAGTCCTTTATAAACTTTATGCACTCTATTGACACATGAACCCTCTTAACACAGGGTTTTAATTAACATTTACGCAGACAGACCCTCTTTCTCAGAATTTTCATTTCATGAAAATGAAATTTTCATGAATTTTTCATTTCATGAAAATTCTCATAGCAGATTTCAAGGGTAGTCATAAGAATATGATCTTTTTCTCTTTTTTCCAGATAAAACAGGAGTTGGTAACGGTTTCTCTAGACTATATATCATTGCATATAGAGTATGAAACGACAGTTTTAGAACCGAAGAAACCTCTCAGATGAGAAGTGCAACATCTTCAAGGGAAAAACCACACCCAGTTACCATGATAAGATTTGACAATAACAGGCCATGACAATGAATGACTGAGAACCTTCAGAGATGCAATATGACCTGACAGCTTACTGCTACATAAAATGTTCTCATCAGGAAAAGTCTTCTGTTTTCATGGCCATATCTTAGCACTTCTGTGAGATTCTGTCTTCTGACCACATCCTTTAGCTGGTATGTGTGTGTGTGTGTGTGTGTGTGTGTGTGTGTGTTAGGGGGCTTTGTGGAATTGTGATTGTGTATGTGTGAGTGTAGTTTTGTGTAATGCATGATGTGGGTAACTGTATTTGTGTGTATCCAAGCATGGTAAAAATCATAACCACAGAAAGCCTGTACAGTTGAACAAACAGATGTTACATTTTCAAATGAGCTGCATGTATTTGCAAGAATGTGATTTTAATGCATGCACTATAAAATTGCACATACCTCCTATATACAGTTGGGTGTTGTGGTCAACAGAGGGTTGGCGTGCTAACTTGCCCATGCTCTTCGGGGCGCCGTTGTCCACCACCAGGCTCAAAGACCGGTTCTGAATCAATAGCTCAACCATGTGGAAAAGCCCATCATTCACAGACTCCACACTATCTCATACACACACACACACACGCACACACACACACACACACACAGTTTGGAGAGGTTTTTCAGGATGGTTCCTATTATGATAAATTACTGTTGAACTCTAAATAAGAGTAGTGTGGAGAAAAAAACATGATAGAGTAAATTGGAAATGCCAGACACAAAACAGACGCTGAAAACATTCAATTCCAACATTTCCCTTGTTTTGTTTTGTTTGCAAATCGACCAAATAAAATGAATAAGTGATTAAGGAAATTAATGTTGAAATGAAATTAAATTTGTTATCAAAAACATAGCCATCACATTCCCAATCTTTGAGAGACTGGGCTACCAAGAAAATGTAACCATTCAAAATATCTAACAAAGACCTTGAAGGTGACTAATTACATATTTTAAGTGCATTATTATTTATTATTTAAGTGTACCCGAGGAATTCAAATTGTGTCAATGCTTTGCAAAAAAATAGAAAACATTTAATGAGGCATGTTGGGGCAGTGAAAGTACATCACATACACGAGACCCGTGAGATATACTCTTGGCCTGAGGTCTGGAAATCCTGCTTGTCCCCTGGCCTTCGCAATCATGCTCATTTGAACCCAAAGCAAAACCTGAATCAAGCTTTTTCGGGCACAAAACTAACTAGACCTTGACCATCATACACAATTTTTCAACATTGATTTGTAACAGGGCTCAAAGGCCTCAAGGTCATATACCAGTTAGTTGTCATATCAGAAGGTCAAAACAAACAACCTTCACTATCATTTGGGTTGGGGGACTTGTTGCTTTTGGAAGAAGTTTAAGCATGGACTCAGTATTATTCTGGTTTCTGGACATGGCAGTAAAGCAGCTCACTTGCTTTTTATGATGGGATTGAGCATTAAATAAAACTACATTTGTAAAAGTTAATGGCAAAGCTGAACCAGTTCAGAACCTGGGGTTTAAGAAAGAAGTCTGTCTCCAACTTATTCTATTTCTATTTTGAAGACCAGAGGCTGCGACTAATCAGGATTTTGACCTTTTGCACCATGTCTGACCCTTGACAGAAAGTGCGTATGTTTGTGTGTGACATGAGATTCCCCTGCTAAGTGGTTTTTGTTGGAGAGGAGACAGACAGCTATAGAGACAGTGGTTTGGCATAGAAGAAAGAAAAGTGAGCAAGAGGGGTTGGGAGAGGGAACGAGAAAGATGTCGATGACGGGGCGGTAAAGTTGACCGTGCCTCTGTTCACCCAAGTTCTTCCTTCCTCAAACCCAGAGAAAACAAGCAGAAAATCCAAAAAACAAAAGAACAAGTGAGGCCACGCTTCCCGCCGGTGGTCCTCTCCAGAATCCTGCAGCTAAATAACAAGACAATACTTCCCATTGTCTACAACCTCATTTTGGCTAAGTAGCTAAGGAGCCTCAAGTCAGATTTGATTGACGGTAGTTTATACAACAGTCAGATTACAGTGATGTTACATTAATAGCCAATGGAGCAGGGTTGTGAGTTCTGGAGGTTGGCCAGATTGACTATCATAGAAACTGCTGACCATTCAAACGAAGAAAAGAGAGCACAGCAGATGCAATACCCTTAGAGAGGGGAAGGACATAATCTTGATTAAATGGGAGTGCAAAAACATTGTGGTGATGACTTGTTAAATGAACAGAATTCTAAAAAGTACAACTTATAAAGCAAATGTAAAATCAAATTTTAGAATGATTCGTTTGGAAGTAATGCAACCAACATCATAAATACGTTGCTAGGCTCACTGAGAAACAAAGCCATTTATATAATTAACAATGACAAAGAACGTTCTGTGTTTCTGGACATCAGTCTAGTTCAGCTTGAAGCTGGTGGTTTCTAAAATAAGAGCTCTTACTTCAGTGTAGACCCAATGCAGACTCATACATGTTTTCCATCAGGAGTCATGTAATTTAATAATGGTCTCCAACAGGCCTGCTGCAACCAAGCAAAATGATGGTCTGCTGGCCTGAAAGATTACCTCGCTCCCTAACCGACTCTTGTTCACTTTCTGTTTCCTTCTTTCCCTGTTTCCTCCTCCTTCCTCTCTTGTTTCCTCTTGACACATTTCATTACACCCCTTTTCCGCTGTTTCTCAATTTCGTCACCCTCATTGTTTCAATTTCTCCCGGTATGTTCTTCTCTTTTGGTTATCGCGGACCTGTCCCTTCCCTTCAACCATCTCCTCTGTTTATTTTATATTTACTGGCTTTTGTTCTAGGATGATATCATTCTTCAAAACCTGCTCAAAAGTCTAAATGTTTTGAAAAAAAAAACCAAGCAGCTTACACAGCTGAGGACATGTACAGGTTTACTTTTCACTCCAGCTTGAGATTCACAATAAAACCAACACATCACACACCGACATGTTTGCATAGTGATAGGCAGCTGCACTAACTTCCATTCTGTGTATAGACAACCTGACCCTAAATCAAACCTTTCCTCACTCCAATTTATACATTACACCTATCCTTCACACAAGGGACAGGGATGACATTTTGCAGGTACAAATTCTCCCCGCTTACCATCTCCTTCACTCTCTCTCTTTCAAACACACACACACACACACACACACACACACACACACACACACACACACACACACACACACACACACACACACACACACACACACACACACAAATACACACCATCCATCAGGGGGCAGCATACTCAAGCAAGCCTGAGCAGAGAGAGTGGGAAAAGGAGAGAGAGAGTGAGGGAAGTGTATGTGTAAAATATACGTCAGGTTCTCACAGCCATTACTGTCAGCCAATACTGCCTGTTGATAGTACTAAGTCTTAAGTTTTCACTAAAGTCTGATCAGTCTGGATCAACAACAGCTGATGATGTTCATATAGCTAGATTAGACAAACACTGCATACTTTAAATTTAGTCTTTTTGTTTGGCAAGATTTCCTTTGTGGTCAGATCCCAGGGTCATCTTTGGACTGTTTTCACAGTTATTAGGCAAGTGATTATTTTGACCTTATCATAATTTTATCCATAATTTCCAACTTCAAGCTGTATAAACTTGAACGCTTACTGGATTTAATACATATAAGGTGGGGAGCATTTGATGTTTATATCATGGAAGGCATAATTATTGGCAGATTTTTCTCCTCAAGAAAATTGGGCCAAAAAAGAGATGTGAAAAGACTCTGAAAAGCCCAAAATGGTAAAAAGTCTTTCAGCGGACAGCATACTTGAAATATCTACGATACTGGGGCGTGATCACAGAACCATCGAACGTTTTGTTGCAAATAGTCAAAAGGGTCGCAAGAAATGTGTCGAGAAGAAATGGCACAAATTAACTGCCCAAGATTTGAGAATAATCAAACATAAAGTTACCAGGAACCTGTTGTCCTCCAGTGCTGCCATATTCCACAACTGCAACCTACCTGAAGTGTCAAGAAGTACGAGGTGTTCAGTTCTCAGAGACATGGCCAAGGTAAGAAAGGCTGAAATCCAACCACCTCTGAACAAGACACATAAGTTGAAACACCGAGAGTGGGCCAGGAAATATCTGAAGACAGATTTTTCAAAGGTTTTGTGGACTGATGAGATGAGAGTGACTCTTGACGGAGCAGATGGACGGACCCGTGGGTGGATCAGTAACAGACACAGAGCTCCACCTCAACTCAGATGGCACCAAGGTGGAGGTGGGCTAGTGGTATGGGCAGGTATGATTAAAGATGAGCTAGTTGGACCTTTTCGGGTTGAATATGAGCTCAATCAACTCTCAGACCTACTGCCAATTTTTAGAAGACACTTTCTTCAAGCGGTGGTACAGGAAAAAGTCTGCATCTTTCAAGAAGACTTTGATTTTTTTGCAAGACAACGCTCCATCATATGCTTATAAAGTACTCCACTGTGTGGATGGCCCGTAAAGTCCTTAAAGATGAAAAACTAATGACATGCCCTTCTTCACCTGACTTTAACCCTGTTGAGAACTTTTGTGCCTTTAAGTAAGAAATAAACAGTAGGGTAGGTAAACAGTACACCTCTCTGAACAGTGTCTGGATGGCTGTGGTTGTGGCTGCACAAAAAGTTGATTCTGACTGGATCAATAAACTGACTGACTCTGTGAATGGAAGGCTTGTGACTGTTATCGAAAAGACGGGTGGCTATATTGGTCACTGAGATTTTTTTTTGAAATTTCGGAAATGTTTAGTTGTAAATTTTGAGTTTGTTTATTATTCTCACTTTAACAGGTGAAAATAAATGTGACATAGAACAATCTTTTTTCCATTTGGTTGTATAATAATTGTAATTGTAGATATAGACATTCTCTTAAGAAAGGCCAAACTTCACTTTTACTATTTGAATATTCAGGTTTGAGGGTTTGTTAACATTTTGGATTGACCACGAGCACTGTAATTGTGCAACAACAAAATTAATCCTCAAAAATACAACTTGCCTAGTAATTGTGCTTGCAGTATGGAAATAGCACAAATAGATGACTAACATGGCATCTCTTTGTTTATCACCTTATCAAGGAATGTTCAAATGCATTGCCAGTTCAGTTTAAACAATTATATAAATGTAATTGCTGCCTTCGAAGCTACTACTTTTGATTTGCAAGTTAAAATTTGTTTGGTAGAGCTGTTTGGAGTAAAGTACACATGCATTTTATTTTCCAGATTGAGTGAAATTCCATTTGAGGCAGCAATTCATGAATTACGTGACACGTTTAGTCCATTATATTGTTGAATGGCCTACATTTGTTTATGAAGCAATAAACAAGCAAAAGACAGTATTGAATTTCTTTCAAAGTTTTAGAATGTGTGGTACTTGAACATGCAAAGCCAAAGTATATGACTGTAAGTGCTATACTGTGTGCTTTTTTTGGGTCATGCGTAAGGGAATGGAATGGTATTGAATTATTGGCAAGAATAGAATGACTCAACAATAGTAGCCTTTTGCAAGGTGGATACATTTATAACCCTTTAAATATATTAAAGCTAATGCTGCAAATTAGCACTTGCTTCAGGTGCTGTGAAAACAGCTGTGTTGTGTCTCTGTTTCTCTTGAAATTAGCTCATTACGGTATTCACTAAAATCACACAGTCATTCAGATGCCTCCCTTCCGAACTCTCACCGTATTCCGCCAAAGCCCAACAGGGATGACAATTTCCTGTCTGTCCAAAGTCAAATACACCCTGAATTCATACATCCACACAAAAATAATCCTAGCTGCAAAAGTACCTCAGAGAAAACATAAACTAGCATTTTTATAGAAATGAATCACATATGATCCCCAACATAATTACAAGTCACTGACTTTATCTTACACTTTGTAGATTAGAAAGAACCACACAGATCAACTTACATTGTTAAATCTAATTAGGTACTGCTATTATTTACTTAGGTTACCTCAACCAAAGTTGCTGTGACTGTGCGTGTGTTCGCGCACAGGCGCATATGTGTATTAGAGTGCAAGAAACTTAATCTAACAGTTAATTTTTTTGTTTAACAGATTATACTATTGTGTTCCCTATATAATTTTTCGATATGTGTGTACATAAATGTGTATTTAAACAATGTCTGTTCATAGGTTTCTGTCAGTTTTCTATAAATATGGGTGTGAAAGCCTGCATGTGCTTCCTCCTGTGTCTGAGCTTGCTTTTCTGTCGACGGGGTAGCGCCGTGTGTATGTGACACAGAGAGAGAGAGAGAGACAGAGATACTGTGTGTTTTTAGCAGCCCAGTCTTATTAAAGTGATGTTTAGCAGGCGGGCATCCCAGTTGCATATATCTGGTAACCTCAATTAGTCACTGCTGAGATGGCAGCTGCTGAATAGTGAGCCCCTTTACTGTTTTCCTTCCCTCCTTTTAAAAACAGATTGGTCAGTTCATATAAAATTTGTAATTTCCAAGATTGGAGTGGGTAGTGCTTTGATGACGGATTCCAGGAATTAGCATTTGCCCTTTCAAGCTTATAAAGTTTCAGAATTAAAATATTTGAATTGCCACTGACTGTTTTAAATTTATAATGTTCAAGGATTGCCTGTGAATTTTTAACTATTGGTCGAACATATAGTCACTCACTTGACCACAAAACAATTTTGAGAAAACAATAGAAAAAGTATATAATTTAAAATGACATCCCACTTATTTACTTGCAAGATTCTATGTGTGAGGGAAATATAAATGTCATGACTCGAATTTACAAAGTTTTAAAGATACCAGTTAGGTTTTCCCAGGGAACAACATCAGCCCCCACTGTCCTCTCTCTTTATATATATATATATATATATATATGTATATATATATAACATGTTGAATGTGGTTCAAACCAGCAGTAACACTACAGTTCTTCCTGGATTTACAAACAGCATTATCATTAAGGAGATGACTTAAATGTCTTAAATCAATTGTTTTTGAACAGATGGTCAAACTGGTCTCATTTGGCTTAGTAGTAATTACAGCTAAGATTATTCTGCCAAAATATTGAATCAAAATAATATGTGTTATGATTATTAGGACGATTCTTCTTTCGGTCCTGTCCTTCTATCCCACATTTATTTACGTCTATTCACATGTCTATCCACACAACAAACATTTTCTCACCAACACATGGACATTAATAACTGTCCATACACAATCAGTATTATCTACTAATAGGAAGGGCACAAAGGAGGACCCGAACAACTTCTTCTGTCGTTCCATCAGCCATTGTCTTTTGCTCCTACTTATAATATCTGTTAAGTAAAATGACAATCACTTTGACAAGTTTTTGAAGTTCTATGGGTGTGTTAATTGAGCCATTTACAAAAAAATATCCCATGCTTAATTGATGCATATCTGCTCCTCCTAAGTCATAAAAAATATACCTTCACACGGAATTTTCGGATTCCAGTATCCCCTCTGATAATTCAACCGTTAAGCATAGATATATTTGTATATATCTATTTGGTGAAGTTAAATACTGTCTGTTACACCAAAGGTGACTCGCTGAAGACTCCTATTACAAGCAGCATATCTTAAGCTGACCACAACTACTACATTTCAGCTCATTGTCAAAAACTGGCTTGAATGTGATACTCTCCCCTCTGCTTTTTACACAAGATAACCAACCTATTCAGCACTCAGAACCATCCTACGGTTTGGCAGGTTTCCCTGGCCCTTAGTTGTACAACCGCAGTAACTGAATGGACAGCACAATGTTTGGGATCTGCCAAGATTGCTGTGCTTAGACAGTGGTGGTTAAGTAGTTATGCCATTCTGGACAGGATCAGTTCGACGGTGGCAGGATGTTCTGCTGAGGCTGCCTGGCCATGCGGTTTGAATTAGTTTACAATGTATTTCCAAATTAGGACAGATAAGATAGGCCATTTGCAATGCTCAGACTCATGCAATCAAAAGATGGCATATACAAGGGAATACACATGGAGGATTGTGGTGAAATGAGCCCTAGGCTTGGAGCAGGGCCTCATCTGCTTCCAGACTGCTAATGCTAAACATAACATAGAGACAGTGTTTACTTAGAGCTTAGCATTGTGCTATGACATGACTTGACTCAATGGATCCATGTTTGTTGCTTTTGCTCCAAATTTTCTCAAATTTTGGAACAATCTTTCAGTGTCTGTTTTTATTTGTATGTCTTCCAACATAGTGTTTCCAGCATCTCTCATTCCATATTTTCTTTCTGCAAAGCTTACTTTCCTTTCTTTGTTTCTCCTTCCTAGATGTCTTTCTCTATTTAAACATATTTCCTTTCTGCTTCTTTCAGTGTTTCTTCACTTCTGTCTGTCCTGATTTTTTTCTGTCTGTCTGTCACCCTTCCAGGTGTGACCAATATAAAGCTAATAAAACTAGACAAGCATAATTCCTTGACACACGATGTGGTTTTCTTCTCCCATGCTTTCCCCTTCTTGCCTTCAATTCTGCTGCTTGATCTTGTCTCATGGTCTCTTTGTTTTGACTGTTTCTACCAGTGTGTTAATCTCCTCCAAACTGTTCTCTTTTATCAAATTGTTTCAACCAAATGATATTTGTGAGTTGCCTGCTAATCTCTTTTGAGAGCGCCTCACACAGTGATAAAGAGAGCCTTTCCATATAGCAGGAACAATGGCCAACTATTTTGACTATCGGATCTCTTTACACTCCAAACGTGAAAAACGGCTTCAGCATGAGCTTGCTGCAGCCCAGACAAGCCACCCTCCAGAGAAAACATATTTCAGTCATAGCATCTCTCACTCTCGTGCAATTGCAGACTCCATCTGCAGCACCGATGGACATGATGCATCTCTTGTAGCAAAGTTTGGAGTAGGAGAGTGAAATTTCATATTGCATAAAATCTACACATACTTAAAAAATTAATATTTACAAAGCAAAAACTAGCATTACATGAGTTAAGTCAATATATTAATGCATGTGACTCTTTTCTCTAATGTTTCTTGCCTGACTGTGTTATTTTTATGGTATATAATTCCAGATGCTGTAATAATTTTGTACGGGTGCATGCAATCCCTAAATTGTGTTATCTTGGATTATGACTGCCATTTCTATGGCCTACCATAGACTATCCATTCCAATAAAAATGTCAACTTTGCTGCTCTGTAGTATCCAAAGGCTTACAGTGACTAAAACATTGAATGAGGGCTTTTGTTTCTACTGTTTGAAGTTTTACCTCGAAATACTTTTGTTGTGTTTCTCTTGGGTACCTGACTGAAAAGTCAGGATTGTGCAGGAATTTTTCTGAGTTTGTTTATAGAGGGAAGTGCTGAGATTCAGACCTGTGAGAGTGTATCCGTGTGTGTGTGTGTGTGAGCGTGCGCGCATGTGTGTGTGTGTGTGTGTGTGTGTGTGTGTGTGTGTGTGTGTGTTAGTGTGGTGTAAAAAAAATATCTGTGGATGTGTTCATTGCAAAACCGAAAGCTACCTTAGAAATTACTGAGAAGTCCATGAAATATATAAAAACGTCAATGAAAGGTGAACCTTGCAAATGTATGTTTAATTTGTGCTTTGTGTATTCTTTTGAACCCTAACACTTCTTTGAATCTCTTTGAAGCTTGAGTTTTGTAAAATTTCAGTGAGTGATTAGATATATATAAATGATATAAAACATAATTCATAGAGGTGAGAAGATTTGGTTTTTAACATCTTTTATCTGTGCTATAACTAAATTCAGTTCAGCAGCTGAGAATGTTTTCCATTATTTTCTGGGATGTGCTATCAAATTTAAAAATAAGTTAAAATGAATTGAAATAAGTTAATAACTGATCATAAATGTTCTAAAAAAGTAAGATGTGAAAGATCAGTCAGTAAGTATTTTTGACACTGTAAAGTGGAAGTAATCACCATTATTTTTTTTTTCATTTAACGGCAAAACATTAAATGTCAATGTGTCTTCTCCTAAACCTCCTTGCCCTGAGCTGAGGAACACAGATAAACAGAGGCATGAGGGAATACTACAATATTATTTGTATTAGCATGTCTTTGATTTAATGGCAATGACACTGTAAGATGTGTAAATAGGTAGTTGTTCAAAAGAAAACTTTTAAGAGGTATTTCAGACACTAGAACATGGTTTAATTATGTTCCCCGACTCTCCCCCCAAATTTCTTTTAGATCAAAAAGAATGTTAGAGCCCCCTTATCAGCTCCGAAATAAGGAGGTTCTCATCAAAGACGGGTAGCTCTTTGTAAATCTTGAATTTTGCCCAATTAGTCTGTCACGAGTAGAGGGATAGTCTCTAATTGTGCTACTGCTTTATGCAGAGGAACTCACAGTCAGGAAATTACCTTCAATTTGTAAACCCCCACTCATGCTAAAAAGATTTTCTAAAATCATAGAAAAGCTATTTGTCAAATGGTGATTGTGAATCACACATTGGTAAGAGAAAGAGTTCTCAACTTTTTCAAAGTGATTCTCCTTGTCTCAAAATCTTCCCAGAAAAATCATGCAGCTGAACTCCTGCTCATGTATATGACCCCACCATGCTTCGTTGTTTTAAAGAGACATGCTTTTAAGCATTTTCTTAAATTTAAGTGCAAATCAGTGTTTACCTGAGGGTGAAAATACTCTTTACAAAGCAATGCCATCTTTGTGGACACACTGTTACTCTCATCCTCTTTTTTCTCTGACTGAGGAAACTAATTTAATACAGGTCAGACATACCATATTGAAACCTGATGTTACATGTACACTATACTGTATACACGGGTATATGTGGATTATTCTGAGAGCCATGTTTGCATGTCCTACCTATATACAGTTGTGGGTGGGTAGGTGGCCATGTCATAGATGAGCCGAATATGTCCCTGGTACAGCTCAAGTGCCAGGGGATCATGGTCCTCCTTATACAACAAAATGCCATGGTCTTTATCTGTAGCCACCTGGAGAGAGATGAAAGTTAAATCTTAGATATGAAATAGATAACCAATTTACGACTTACAATCATTTGAGTAAAAGTGATATAGATTTTGCTCATTAACACATACATACTGATTTCTGACCTGATGAATAAAGTTCAGATATTATATAAGTCTCTAGAAGTCAATATTTTCTGATCAGCAAAGAGGCTTGACCACTTTGAATATATTGTCTTGATTGCAGCCTCTCACAGACACATTCTAGGAAGTGATAAGCCATTTTTGTCATCTTTTTTGATACCATATGAGCTTTGCCGCAGTACAAGAAACTCATCTGTCTCTTCATGTTTTCGAAACTTGCAAAGAACTTATCTAACACTTAAATTGTTTTCACCTCGTTGGACAGTTAATTTGATACAGCTCTAATTATTAGATTAAAATAGACTTTTGTTTTCAATCAAGGAAACCCTCCCAACAGCTAGTTAAAACTGTCTGCTAGCCATTTTCTAAAGGAAATAATAGAATATGAAATGGGGCACAGTCATTTCTAGCAAATAAGGTAATTTAATTTGCAAGTTCCTTAGACACATAGTGTACTCATGTGACAAGTTCATCTGCTTTGCTGGGCACTAATGAACAAATAAGTGGAAATGGAGCAAAGGGGCCAAGCGCTTCACACCTGAGCTTCAATAGGGCATCGCCGAGTCAACATCTGCTAACAAGCCACTGGACAGTAAAAGAATGCAAGGCAGAGCTGGAGAAGGAAGGGAGAGGTGTTGAAAACATGCAATAGAGAGAAAGGGTATGATTGAAAGGAATGATGAATAAAGAAGGTATAAAGAAAGAATGGATGACAGTGGAGAAAAGAGCAAGAAAAAAATAAACAGTGATTTATGAAGTGCTGTCTGTGGTTCTTTCATTCCCCCCCTTTTTTTTCTCTTTCCTCTCAGTCAGGGCCTCATAGTAGATTTTTAACAGTCTTGGCACTGACATTGAAAGCTCCTGGCAGGAAGGAATACATGTGCACACAAATTCACGCACATCCAAACAGGTGGCAAATATCAGACAGACTGCTCTTGGTTCCTCGTTCTTCCTTTACTCACTGAAGTTGTAATTCTACATAAAGGGAAACACATTCAGTTATTGTAATGTAACTTTCAGGTGTTCAAAGTCTATTCTTTGTGTGAATGACCCTGTGGGTGTATGTGTGTATAGGCACAAATACTCAGTGTGCCATGGAAACAGAAGGTGCAGCAGATGTTTGGTTTGCTTCGTCTGCATGAAGTCGTGCAACCCAAGAGGCTTGATTCGAGGGGGTTACTACTCTATTTAAAGCAGCCCAAAATTTTTTCCATGGAGCACAGCAGAACTTAATTTTTTACTATTGATGATTGACACACAAAATAAAGACATACTTTTGAATGACTTTGAAACAGATTTGTACGATTTAAAGAAGCATATTACATGTAGTTATTTCTATTCAAAGCAGAGATCTTACCAAATAGCTTTAAATAGAAATGATAAAACGATTAATTAGAATACTGATAAAAATATGTATTCTGTACAGACATTTGTGTGTGTAGGGCAATTTTAAGAATAATTGGTTTTAAGGTCCTTGAGCTGCCACCTTATCATGGTGGAGGGGTTTGCGCATGCCAGTGATCCTAGGGGCGATGTTGCTGGGAGTTTTATGACCCTGGATGTGAGACCCAAGGCAAACAGGTCTCATGTGAAGGACCAGACAAAGCGGGACTCAGAAGACCCTTTTGAAGAATAACAGAATTGAACCCAGTTTTCCCTCGCCTGGACGTGGCTTTTTGCAGATTATGTGGTTCTGTTAGCTTCAACCGTCTCTGATCTCCAGCTCTCACTGGAGCACTTAGCAGCCAAATGTGAAGCGGCTGGGATGAGGATCAGCACTTCCAAATCCGAGACCATGGTGCTTAACCAGAAGCAGGTCGAGTGCCCACTCCAGGTGAGGAAGAGGTTCTATCCTCAATTATGGCCAAGAGCTATGGCTAGTGGCCGAAAGAATGAGATCGCAGATACAAGTGGCTGAAATGAGATTCTTCCGCAGGGTGACTGGACTCTCCCTTACAGATAGGGTGAGAAGTTTGGTCATCCAGGAGAAGCTCAGAGTAGAGTCGCTGCTCCTCCACATAGAGAGGAGTCA
Source organism: Fistularia commersonii (assembly GCF_037954325.1). Lineage (NCBI taxonomy): Eukaryota > Metazoa > Chordata > Actinopteri > Syngnathiformes > Fistulariidae > Fistularia > Fistularia commersonii. The sequence continues at coordinate 10,140,482 of NC_141296.1, forward strand.
GATGAGGTGGCTCAGGCATGTCAATCTTGCAGAAGGCCATAAGGAAGACCCAGGACATGCTGGAAAGACTATGTCTCTCGAATGGCCTTGGAATCCCCCCCAGAAGAGCTTGACCATGTGGCAAGGGAGAGGGAAGTCCAGGCCTCTCTGCTCCGGCTGCTACCCCTGTGACCCGACTTCAGATAAGTGGCAGAAGATGGACGGATGGATGAATGAGTAGATGGAGGGTTTTAAGAGTTTATGGCGATGCCAACACTGGAATATTGTTTAAGATAATTTCCAAAGAGACTTGATTTTATCTCAATTGTTACTCGTTTAAGTATATGGTACAGATTGTGACCTATTTAGTTCTGCACTCCAGAACCATAATGTCATGAATCTTTGTTTCTCCTCATGGACTTGAACCTTAATTTAAATGACAAATGTTAAGCAAATGAGTGTTAACTGACTTCCAAGTTTGCCTGCATCACTCGAGCAAAACACCACAAGCAAACACAAATCCAAAAATTGCAAATACAACACATTTCTTTCGATGTTGATATTCTGAGTGACTGCTTCCATGCCATAACAAACCATTTTTTTGTGATTGGAGGTCAAAAGGCAACCTTACCTGGAATGAAATATGAGCGGTGGGACGAAGCTTTGTGCCCGAAAGCTCCACGTACCCCTCACGACCTCGGAAATGAATTGTAGCCAGCTTGTCACATTTATTGCCGTAGAAACCAGGCATGCAGCGGCAGACGGGGTCCCCAGCAACCACCAAGCATTGGGCGCCGTTCTGGCAATCGGTTTGATCACATGGGCTGGTCTGCAGCAATATCATTGGTGGAGGATTCTCGCAGAACAGCCCACTGAGGAATGGGGAAGTTAAACAAAGGATAACTTATTCATTGAGTGGTTTGTTGTGCATTCTCCAACAAAAACACCACAGCACTTGTCTTTAATCTCTTTAAAGACTTATGACATTTTCCCTATTTCAATTAAATTTAAAGTTTGCAGCACTGAGGTTGGAAACAAATGTGTCTGAAGAAAATAGACATTTCAGACTAATTTTGTAACTGACTACTTTCTCCAGTATCTTCTGAAATCTCTGGAACCGTCACCGAATTTTGACTTTTAGCTAAGCCTCTTGGGTCTTCATTTTTCTGATTTTTTTTTTCCCTTAGCTTTCTGCATAATGATGACTGCCTCTCTTTTCCCCATCTCTGTTCCTTCAGATAAATGTTTTCCTCTTGTCAATAGTCTGATATAATTAACCACAGAGAACTGAATCTGCTCGCATGCACGTGGACGCTCTCTCTCTCTCTCTCACACACACACACACACACACACACACACACACACACACACACACACACACACACACACACACACACACACAACACATATGCATGCATGAACACACACACACAAACAATGTAGACTGCCATCTCCACCCTTTCTGACTATATTGTGTCTCTTTCCTGGTTTGTTTTGCACGTCTGTGATTTCTTTCCATGAGTCTCACCTGAAACCCTCTTTACAGACGCACGTATATCCATTGACGGCATCCACACACTCAGCTCCATGTCTGCACTTATTTTCCAGACAGTCATTATAGTCCTGCTCACAGTTTTGGCCCACGTAGCCTGGTAAACATTCACACCTACAGCGAAAAGACAATATAGGTAGGATTATGATTGTATATATTTTACTGTGCAGCAGTTAACAGATTGCAATGTGATCTGTTAATTGCTAATCTGTTCATGTAATCATTACATGAACATGTATTTCCTGAAAAGAGTTGACCAGGGCCTGTAATTATTTAGAGCATATGAACATTATAGGGAAAGAAAGATTCTTTTTTTGAAACTGATGTTTGAGATGGACTTTTTGCAGAAATTGTGATCGTTTTCCACATTTTTGTTCAATGTTTCTCTCTCTGTTCTACTTTTTATGCCTCCATGTTAGAGGCATTATTTTGCTTGAATGGTTATGAGTCTGTTTGCAATTCTGTCCCTAAAACCACCACTGAAGTAACTGTAGAGGGATTGTCAAAGGGCTTTCTTCAAATTTGGCAACAATTTTCAAATGGAAGCTGGAATGGATTGGTTCTGATTAAATTTCAGGGATGATGATCTCACATTTCAGGGCCTAAATCATACCTTGTGTAACAAAGCATTATCAATCAAATATTTTTCGGAATTATAGTCAGTACATTCATTTCATTTTCTGCTCTGTAGAGGGCTGTTGAATATGCTAGTATATAATATCAAAAATAGACAGTGGGCCATTCACTACCTCAGTCTTAAGATGTTTTAGTGAGCTTTTGTGCTTTTGTTTATACTGAATGAAAAGTTCTAATCAATGGGTAGCCAAGATCAATCTAATCAATAAAATTCTTGTTTTTGTGAAAGTCAACTTATATGATCTTCATGGTTTCATGGTTTGTGAAATCCCAACAAACCGCAAAACAATAACTCACCTATAACTACGGCCAACATGGATGCACTTCGAGTCATGCTGACAGGGGTCAAAACCTTGGAGACAAGGGTCAATCACCTCCTCACATAGGTCACCTTGTGAAAAAGAGCAAAACAGGATACTTTTAGATATTTTTCATAAGATAAAAACTTAAAGGTGATGAGAGAATGAATGTCAACTTGAAAGTAAACATAAAAAGAAGAGAACAAGATGGAGAAACAAGTTCCATGCTGCCCAAAGCCTCAGATAATGCAGAATCACTATGGCATTAAAAGGACGCACACAACACACACACGGAAATGCATTATCAGCTGTTTCTCAGAGCTAATGGGTGGGGTGGGCTGGGGTAGTTAAAGTCTGTCTGACAGTGGCAGAAGGGGTTTGTTTAAAAAAGGTAAAGCCCATTTCTGTCATTTTTGGCCTGCTATAAGCTATAAAATCTGTTGCAGCCCATTTCTTATGTTCTTATTAGTTATGTGTTAACCTCGACTATATCCATCTTGTCCAGAAATGTATTGAAGCAGAATACTCCACATACTCACCCTAAAATTAATGTCTTTTGTTCTAATTACCAAACACAGGACATCTTGAATCCTGAAGATGATTTCAAACAACAATACTTTTTTGAGGAATTCAACAGCTGGACCTAATTTAAAAAACTATGGTTTCATTTTATGTAGTGTATTTGTGACAAGGTCCATGGCAAGAAACATCAGAAACTACCAAATAAATCTAATGATATAAAACAGAACACAACGGGGCAGGCATTTTTTTCTTCACAAAATGTATCATGTTTCCTATTACCGGTAGATTTATTTTCTTACTGGAATTAACTGTCACAATTGTAAACTAAATTAACAACGGTGGGAACTGTTTCCCTCAAAAAGAAGTTTAGCAGATTAAATGACAGACAACATCCGCAATATATTCTTTTGACTTGAATAGTTAAAGAATATAGCTGACCTTAAATTTCAAGGCATGCACGAAACTAAGTCATATTCTGCCAAGAGTACCAGGATAAAATGTGCCAGAACAACATATCTGCACAGAATAATTAGTGCCACTGCCAGGATGTTTTTTTCCTGTATATTCATGATCTCAGGAATCAAGTCTTGATGAGCTAAATAGCTTCCGGGCATTTTCATAGCACCTTGCAGGTCAAAATTTACTGCAATCTTAATGCCACTGCGGGGACCTACTGTATGAACACTGGTCACTGCTGGAATACTACACATTACTAACATATCATCCGGTAAAGTGGAAAATGTCATTTGTGTGTGTTTGTTATAGTGGAGGGACTCCAGACTCTCAGGAATTTCTTGGGCATAGCCCCTGACTGAGTGTGTCTATGTGTGTGTTTATGCTCATACCAGTGTAGTTTGGTGGACAGATGCAGGTGTAGTTGTTTACTCCATCAATGCAGGTGGAGTTGTTCTCACAGTCATTGTCTTCACAGTCGTCCGGGTTCATCTCGCATCGTTGGCCCTCATAACCCGGTGGGCACACGCAACTAAAAAAAAAAAACACAAACACACACATTATGCGTCTGGGCTTGATTAAAAATGAAACCTATAAACTGCTAAGGTTGACCATGACTCCTTATCAAACTGTTTCAACCTAGATAGTGTTCCATATGTCAAATGGGGCTAAAATGTAATGAGCTGGGCTTAACCCAGTCTAAATTTGGCAGCTTACCTTACCATGAGTCACTGCAGATGTGAAAGGAGACCTGTAGTGATATGGGCCATTCTGTGCTAAAAGACTCTCCTTTTTGGAGGAAAAATTAGGTAAACGATTTCTTCTGTGTTCGGTGGTTCCTTTCTTTGATTCCTCTAGAGTGCCACCACACACACACACACACACACACACACAGACACACACGCACACTTCACTTTCATGGGAACTCAACCACTCCAGTGACTCTTTTCATACTTCCTCTACAAGCCAACTCCCTACCCCACTCACCCCCCACAAACACACCCATGTGAAAAGAATTTTACAGCAAGGTCGTTATTACAAATTACCGGTAAGTAAGTCCACGTACAGACATATATTCACTGGTTCAGTAAGACAGTATCGTACATATATGGTACTCTCTTTTCCTCAGTCGCACAGGTAAAACCATTTCATGCCGTTAAAAAAGTCAGATTTCCAAGGAGAAAGCACAAAAGAAAACTGAATACCGGTAACTATTCTCGTGAGAAACAATGTGAAGGAATTACAAAAGAAGAGCATTGACAGGGTCATAGAGTGTTGTACCACTAATGAAATCCCAGTCGTGACATTTAAACAATTTTGTTTGACAAACGGTCCCTGCTTAGAACCAAGGCTAATTGGACTTTTTGAATATGCTCAACTGATTATATAACATGGCAAAATGTCAAAGGGTTTGGTTCCCCACTCTCGTCAGAGGGCAAAAATATCTACATGTGTTGGTATTAACATTAGAGGAAGATTTGTAAAGGGTAAAGAGAATATAATATCATTACTATATCATTACCTAATATTACCTATATCATCACCTAATATCATTACTGCATGGGAAGTTAAAGGCTGGATGGAGAGGGCAAAGGCCTTGTTAAGGCACCAGAGAGAACAAACCTCACAAAGATGTTTGTGACAATTGTCCCAATCTAAGTTGATATTTGTCATAAATTCTGGTAAAAATAAAACCCTTTCATCCTGTTGGTCAAAGGCACACATGCAGACCATATTCGAATGCTTATGAAACTCAAATTTACGGCCAATTTGTGTGCCTTTAGATCGCTTTGGGTATGAGGCTCTGTGGTTAAAATGTATGTCTTTACAGTCAATTCTTTATTGCCCAAAAATATCAGTCACAGGGTTTAAATGGACATTAAAATAGAGCATTTTGTGACTTAGTGTCTTGTTCATTCATAAAGCACTTTTTAAAACCATGTTTTATTTAGTATTTATTTTTTAACCAAAGTTACTCAATGAACTCAATGGCCAAATGACCCCCCATCCTGCTCTCTCAAAGATAATTCATAATACTACTTCGAATAATGATGGCTACAGTTGTAATAAACAGGTCTCAGATTTATGAACTGCCTCTCTTAATCCTTAGATCAGTTCTGAGGGAGCTGATGAGGCTAAGCTAATGCCCTGCACACTATTCCCTTGACAACTGCCACTGAGTGACTCATGACCCACAACATCTGGCCAAAGTGCTAGTCTGTATACAGGAGTCAAATGCAATCTGGGCAGCCATCTGAACAGGTAAAACTGCATGAAGGCAAAGGAGAGAATTAAAGGACTAATGTCCTGATTATTTTTTTTCCTGGAATGACACAAATGTGGATGTCTGTCATAGGCATTGTTTTGGATACAGTTTAATAATAATCAATTATTTCTCTTCGAACTATTTGAATTTCTGCCTTTTGAAATGACACAAATGACTGCAAAACATCAGAATCCATTCACTGGACAATTTTTTCTATCCAAAGTGGGATGGATCTCTCATCATTCCTCTAACTCTGCTTTTTTTAATATACATGTGGTCCACTGATGCTTAATTCGAGTGTTTCAACTTCTTAATGGTTCTGTCAGTACCAGTAAAAGTGGATTGATTTTGTGTAAAACAAAAACAATACCACGTTTTAGAAAATGGCCCAAAAGATTTATGCACAGCAGTCTGAGAAACACAGATGTGGACTGGGACAGACATTTAAAGAATTTTGTTTGAGTAGTTAGGAGGTCAAATAGAGCACACAAATTTAATGAGCAGCCCAAGTGGGGGTTCCTCCTCCTTCCTTCCTGTCTAACCCCCTACTGCAACACACAGGCAGGAAAACACATTATAAGGCCAAAGTAAGTTGTTATCTGGAGTAATGCCTTGTTCAGTGAGGCTTACATGCTGTATACGTCTAGCGGCAAAGTAAAGTTAATTTTCCTTTCAATTTAGAAAACCGGTTGAGGTTTGAAAATGTCTCCACACCCAGAGGTAGCAAGAGTATGAAGCAACAGGATTTGAGCCATAACCTTTGTTGGAAAGGTCTTACCTGAAATGACTTATCTATTTTTTTTTCAATATTCTTCATGCAGCATGAAATTCCAAACATATGATTCCCCACCAATGATGAGATTTTACAAAACATATAGAAAAAATACTCAGCCCAAAGAAGAAAATAACCATTTATATGAAGTGGGAGATGCCCGGCTCACACTGAGCTTGCACAGCTGCCGTGACAGCTCTTCACTCTGCATCCAAATGGACGGATTATTTAGCAGGGGGGCACATACTTCTTTTGTCAGTGGGCTGAAATGCCCGAAAAAAAACAGGAATCACCTTAACCATGCTGGTTAGCATACTAAGAAATTTGAAAATAAAAAATATTGAGTAGGTATTCCAAATATGATATAGAATGATATATATACATAATATTGAGCTTGTTAGCACAAAAAATTTTAGAAGAAATCCAACATATTAAGATGTTCAATTTATGCACCTGAAGAGGTCCTCTTGACCAGGCTGGAGATGGCAAGTTCCTCCATTCGAGCAGGGGAAACTAACGCAGGCATTGATGGGTGTTTCACAGTTCTGACCCTGTGAATGAAAGCAGAAAAAGACCAGAAAAATGAAAGGAAACCTTCAGTGAAAATACCTCAGATGCAGAGATTGCCATCACAGTACTGCCAAATCTTTTTTTTTTTCTAAAACGATTCCCTAACAAATATTCTAAACAGTCTCAAATTGCAATTTCAATATTGTACAATTTTGTTGTCATAAAGGGTCAGAAATAATAAAGAAAAACTTTTTTATGCACAAATATACATACAAGTTAATAATGTAGGTAGGGGTTACACACACATAAAACTCAGCTAGCCTTTTGGCACTCTTTGGCATTTTGAAGTCCTGCACCTAAACAAACACTGCCTCTTTGGTAGCTTAAATTTCAAACCACTGAATCTTTGGCTGTGAACATGCCCACTTCCTCTGATCAAAGCTTAAATGAGGACATTTACTCTTGTTTTCCCTCTTCATCCATCTTCATTATTTCCTTTCCCTCGTTTGTTCCATCCCTTCATGTTTGTTTTCTTCCCTTCTTTTCAGTTCTTGTTTTCTTTAAGATGTGTTCTAGCCAACTGTAATACAGCATTTACAACTTCTGTCCCTTTCACCCCCATTTTACTCCCTCTTTTCCCTTCCTCTCCTATAAATTTGCCTCTCTATTTCCTGCAATCCAATGCCATTGCAGTACTGCTCACTCCCTTTTGCTCTTCACTCTACCTTCTTTCTGCTCAACCTTCATTGTTTAATTCCTTTTACTCATTTTAATTAACATTATCCCAGAGGACACTGAAAGGAAAACACACATGCAGCCCATTTCCCTGCCTGTGACCTTGGCAAGAGATGTTGTAATTAAAGACTACATTAAGGCTTTGTGGAGCCCAAAGGTTATGAGGTGTTTGTGTGTATGCACGTGCATGACAGCATCAGACAACATGTACAAACCTCTGATAGATCTCTAAACATCTCCTTACATTAATGCTGGATAGGTTAATATATTATCTAAGACTGAAGTTAAGATAAGAAATACTGGTTAGACCAAAGGCTCGTGTTTGATTCATATATCTGCATTGGAGTTTCAGTGATGGAGTTGATAACATATGCATAACTTTACATTTTGTGAAATAATGAAACACTTTAGAGCTCAAAAACAGGGAAAGGTGTTGTCAGAAAATGTATGTGAGGAGATGAGCAAGACGGAGAGGGAATGCAGTTTCTTTGGAAGTTTATGTCAAGCTTTGTCTTTACAAACAGCACCAATTTGACAAAGGGTTGTGGATCAGTTTTATGCAGCAAGGATATCCATGAATACCAATACACATGCTGCCAGATTCATGAAACAGAAAAGGTTAATACAAATAGATGCATGTTATTTTTAAATATTACGGAACTATTAAGCTACGCTTTCTTATTTGATAGGCTTTGTTTGGTAGTAAAGCATTACTACAAATAGAATTGCTTTCCCAGAGAGACCACTGAATGGCACAAATATTTTCAAAACAACGTTTTATTGAATGTAATTAAATAACTATTTCAGTGCTTTTCCTGTACATCATTTGCTTTCTGTTTTGATCAAGCAAGTTATTATAACTGATTGTCAGAGACAGTGATAGTGGTGTTCCTCACAGAGTGTCAGCATTGGTAAGAATTTATTGTTTCTAGAGCATCAATTGAAATTCCAATTTTCTTTGTCAGAGAGAAAAATCTGCTCACCTAGCCTGCATGGTTATCAGCTTTTACAAAGTTCGTGATGACAAATACTGACAATTAATTCCTCCTTGATGCTTAATTTCTGGCAGTATTTGTACAGGACTTTCCTTCATTGTTTTTCTCAAGCACAACCTCAATAAAAACATGGCCAAACAAAAAGAAAAAGAAATTTTATGCATAATTGAAAATTGGATATTGTTTTTTTTTTTTTTAGTTTTGAAATACCTAGAAGAAAACCCAGCTGGCCAAGTACCATAACTATTTTCTGTTTTTGTTTTTTCTTACTCACTTTAAATCCAAATGGACAGGTGCAGTGGTAGGATCCAGTGGAATCAGAGACACAAGTGCCATTATTTTGGCAGGGTGCTGCGAGGCAGGGGGCACACTTTGACATGAGAGTGATATCTACTGGACCTGAGATGGACAATAAGAAAGAGAAAGAGATGAGACAGAGTACATAATAGTAACAAGGACAAAGATACGAAGACAGAAATACAGCAAAGGGGAACAGCAGAGACAAGAATATATTGTACTTATTCATTTAAGGACACCTCAGACTGCTTTTCTTACGATGTATGTTTAAAAGGCTTTACAAAGAAGTAAAAGATAAAGGGAGCCATAAATGTGATTTGCTTTGGGGTATGCATGGTGAAGCAAGAGAAAAGGAGGATCTCAGCCAATAACCTCAAAAAGAATTTTCTTTTGTTTGTTGATACTTTATTTTCATCTAGAAAAACAGGTTACACAACCCATCAGAATCATCTTTGTGATTTGGCTTAATTCTGCCCACTGATTTAATTTCTGAGAGGTCAACTCTTTGTGTGTGTGTGTGTCTTTGCATGTGTGTGTGTGTTCTCTAAATGCAGGGCATGCCTGAGGCCAATTACTAAAAGAAGTTAAAAAAAAAATCCAACATTTATTGTTTTTTTGTCAATCTGAAACATCTTGGTGAGACATTCTAATTATTTGGAAAAATAACTCTGTCCTTTTAGTTTTTAATGTGCCAACAATACTTTAAGAAACATGTTGCTTCATAAATCATAAACAGGAAACCTTGCAATTAGCAATTATTTTCTTAATAAAGCTACACCGATGTATATGAAGATACACAAAAATAGGTTAATTAACTCAATAAACAAGACTAGTGGCTGTTGAACTGTCTATCTTTAATCACTTTATTTTAAGGTCAGGATAAAAGTTCCTTTAAATGTATTATTTAAGTTAGTAATCTATATGTAAGTAGAAGAATATGGGAGCTGCCAGGAAGAGGTACGTAAATAATAGGAAGACAGAAAGCGCTGATGTTTTACCTTTGCATTGAAATCTGTTGAGCGGTGTGGTGAGCAGCAGTCTGTCAGCCATGTCTGGGGGTCCAGTACAACGCGCAATGCCTATAAACATATTATTATTCATTAACAAAATAAGTCTCAAATACCATTTACAATGTGTCACTCATGATTTGTCATCTTACCAGGCTCCTTAAAGCCAGCCTTCACCCACTGAGAAAGCCATCGGAGATCACAATTACAGTACAAGGGGTTGGCACCTAGAGCACTAAAAAATACATACAACAAACTTAAAGCTGGAGAGATAATTTCATCATTTGTGTCATGCAAAAATAAAAAGCCAGTTAAAAACACAATTTTCAGGACAATATCAAGGTGGCAAAATAGGTGAAAAATAGTGTCAAATTCAAAGCTTTGCAAAGCAAAGGCAGACAGCCTAAGTGAATTGATATTAAACAAATATTCTATTTTCAGGGGATCAAAATATTTATGAAGTCTAAAATCTGCATTTCATGAAATATAAATTGTCTTAACTCACCCTAATAGGATCAATGCAGGAAAAAGTAATACGTTCTTTTTTTCTTTATATTTACATAAATCACACAAACTGTCATCCTCAGTGAGGAGAATAATTCAGTGTGCTAACTTTAATAATACTGCATAGTAAAACAAACAAGCTATCCACATGACAATGAAAAATGGCATTGAAATGAAAGTAAGCATGAAATTGTACGTACAGATGGGACAAAGAGGTGAGGTGGCTGAAAGCTCCTTCTGGGATAGTTGAAAGGTCATTGCCATGGAGAGTCCTGCAGAGGAGCAAGAGCGTATATGAATGTTAAACACCATACTGACCTTGTTATAAATTAAAGAGGCGCAATTTTGACTTAATATAAATTTTGTGGTGTAATCAAGGCAAACATAATTCTGTTTCTTTTCTAGAATCATGATCTTAGCAGTACTCTATATAGTGTTAAACTCATGCTTTATTTGCATCTGTATTTGGACAATAATTGATTTTTTTACTGATATCTAAACAAACCCACTGAATCTCATTTTGTATCAGTTATGCCAGATTTTAATAAAACTGTAGAAATAGCTTACTCATATATTAATATATAACAGCTCATCATATTTTCCCTCAGCTGTATGCTACATTATTTAGATTTCTACTTTGTTTTTCAGTGGCAGATGCAACATCACCTCCTTGTATAATTTGAAATCAATAAAATATTTATGAAAGAATAACAGAAATTAAGAGGAAAGGTTATTTTCATTTTCATTTCATTTTATTGGGCAGTAAAATGTGAGCTGATCTATGAGGAAGATAGAGACTGCCTCAGACTGTGACTCTGCTCATGTGTCACAGAAATAAACTGCTGGTTGAGATGTGTCTTTGTGTGATCATATACCTTTCCTTTTTGATTGATGTTCATGTGTGTGTGTGTGTGTGTGTGTGTGTGTGTGTGTGTGTGTGTGTGTGTGTGTGTGTGTGTGTGTGTGTGTGTGTGAGCGCGCACATGTGCATTCATAGACTATGACTGTTTACAAGGGCTAGTAATCTGCAGTGTGACTTTTGGGTTTTCCATTCAAAGACTTGTGTCTGCTGGGTGAGTTCACATCTTATTAGAGCCAGGGGATTAAACACACAATGTGTGTGTGTGCATGTTGCCCTTAGAAGTTTTCGTGCGCTTCATATTTGTGGAAAACTTTGTGCTTGTGTGCACCGCTGTGTTTGTTTGAGCATCTATATATGGTAGTCTAATAGCCCCCGCACAAGGCTAGCCCAGGGAGGGTTGTGGGTAATAAGGAAGTGACAGTGATGACTGCCTGGCAACCCGTTGCTATGTGGGGGCAGAGAGGGACCAGTCCCCAAGGCAACATTAAGTAAAATTAAAGGAAGAGAGTAGGGAAGAATAAAAAAAAAAAAGCAATCTCAAAACTTCTGCAAGGTGAAAGCCCTGAAAGAGGTGCAGTCGATACAAAGAGGAATCACAGAAAAATGTTGACATCTTAGACAGAGAAACATTGACATTGTGACAAACAATAGTAGCCAAGAAAAAAATTCTACAGTCCCAAAATTTTGGGCCTACAGACTACTCCATGCATTCTCAGATTTTGAAATTGCTGAAGCCTTAATTGCACATTCCATGGCAGCTTCACTGTATTTGAGAGTGCGTATGAATGAATGAAAAGCAATAGATTTTTTTCGTGTGTTTTGTAGCTAAAAACACTTCCTCCTGAAAGTTATAATGGTTTTAAAGTTTTTATTCCTCTGAACAAAACCAAAAAGAAATGGTTCTATTCCTTCTATGAACATGTACATTTGCACATGAGAATTATTTGAGAATAATAATGTTTACCCTTTCTTTTATTGTAAATCTCTAGAAACGCCTGTGTAGAAACTGCAACCGTTGCACATCTGTCTATCCTTCTTTGAGGGCGTCCCCTAATCTTTTCAGCATTTTTTCCACACTCGAGGCAAAGATCCATGGGCAAAGGGGGTCATACCTTTGCGAGGATTAGACGAATTTTGTGTTTGATTGCCACTATTACCATGTGGCTCATAGTGGGAATAATATTTCGTCATTATTTGATTTATCACACTCTGCGGAACCATATTCTTTCAGACCCCAAGTCATTCAATAAAGATATTTGTAATATTGCTAGTAAAAAATATCCAATTGCATAAACATTCAATGAAAGTCTTATTATTAAACAAAACAACAAAAAACAAAGCTGCAGGTATGAAATCGGTGCATTTGTGAAGTTGGCCAGAGAGACATATACAGGTGCAAAATGTGAATGTATTTTGTTTTGTGAGACAGAGGGTGGACAACCAGATGGATGACCGAGAGAAACAGAGGCTGAAGGTCGATTCATCAAACACAACACTGGGCGGACAGTCAGAGAGAGGGAGAAATGGAGGAGAGGATGGATGGAGGAGAGCGAGAGACAGAATAAATCGACACAAGGGAAAAGAGACAGCATAGCATGCAGATAGAGAGGGAGTATTAAAGTAGAGATGAGAGATTGTCACATTTATCTCTTTAGTACCCCTGGACAACAAATGATTGGGTGGTGGTGACTCATTTTGTGACTGGATCTAAACATGGCACTTGGCAAGGCACCAGGGGATTGATTAAACTTTGATTTAGCTCAGAACTATTACTAGGAAAGGGGAGTGTTGAATATTGAATCCACTGCGGCATAACCTGCTACTCACAGCAGACGTAGGGACTTGAGACCATCGAAGGCATGGACCGGGATGCAGCGAATCTGGTTGTAACTCAGGATGCTGTGGGGGAGAGAATATCAAGTAGGCTAGATGGATTAACAAAGACACAACGGAAAGGAAAAAAAGATAAAAAGGAAAAGTGGAGAACAGTCAACATATTTGGAAAATTTAACTGTTGTATGAAAGAAAGCTTTTTCTAGAACTCTTAAAATTTATTTCTGACTATGCCTGTGTTGGTGGCCTTGGTAAATTAATTCAAATCGGGCCACTTCTTCTATATGAGCCTCCGGCGAGTAATTGGCTTAAAAAACGACAATACCATTAACTTTGGATAACCGTACATTATTTCTCCTTGACAACAGCCATGCAGAATGGTGTCACAAGTTAACTTCTAAGGATTCAAATTTGGTATTTAAAGCGGTCATGTCATAGTTCTGTATAGCAGTTATATCCATGATTCAAGCCATACTTTAAAGCTTATTTATCAGCTTAGTGTGAAAGCTTTCTTTCTTGAATGTTTTAATTACAATCTCTGTTTCAGAAGTTATAGACAAATGAACAGACAGATATTTACAGTGTGGCAAGTTGAGTCATGTTGCTGAAAGTGTAAGGGGCTACTGTGCTGACACTGTTGTTGCTCAAGTCTCTGTGAAAACAATCAAAATAATAAATTCAAACAAAACAAATAAACAGTATGCATTCATAAACAGTATGCAATTTATATATGACTTCTGTATTTTTCACAGGTGTGCACAAGATGTGGATAAGTGTTTTCTATCCAAGATAATAAGTTGTACGTACACGAGTGATAGATGCTTCAGTGCTGCCAGCTCCTTTGGCACAAATGTCAAGAGATTACCCTCTAGGTAACTGCAAGATAGGAGAAGTTGTTGTTAAATATACTGCGTAGGGTATATATAGGACACACACATGCATGCTCACAAGCAAACGCGCATTCAAAACATAAAGTCTGTTGCTCTTGCCAGCTTTACCACTTTGAAAGAGCACACATATGGGTTTTGTAGCTATTCTATTTTGGTGATTATGTGTTTGGTCACAGTTCAGACACATACAAGGAGGGTGATTAATTTACCCATTAGTAACCTACTCCATTACTATTAACACAATCAAAACTTGTTACAAGCTGTGGTACACCAACAATTATTCTTATAAATTCAAAGGATAGATAATAAAGATAGGAAAAGACATCACATGCTGTAGCTGCCCAACTTAAAGGTCCAAATGCTTCATGGGCAATTGGTGCATTGACTCACCATTATCATCTGGTTATTACAACAATGAGAAAAGGAAGAAAATCCATGTGCCTGAGAGCGTTCAAGGTCCAAATTATCTAAATTACCGTTGATAAATCATCACATTCTCAAATGCGACAAGACACTTTCAATCAAGACTCTGCAAAGTGGAAGTTTTGACAATGTGTCAGCAGTATAATTGAGGGCTGGTTGAGTTAAGACATGAAAACAGCTGGGATGTAGAAATTCTTGTGGCTTGAACTCAGGTTATCACTTCTTTAAGGTCACCTTTTTTGTCATATTACAATAATTTGAAATTCGCACTGCAAAATAACAAAAAAACAAAACAAAACAAACTTCAATTGTGGTGCCTTGAACCAAAGTCAGATGTTTGTTCTCTCCATTTTCCCAATGTGGACATTACATTTTACATGGGTGCCATTTTATTTCCCTCTTTTTCTCATGTCATTATCAAACCAATAAAAGTAAGTTGTTTAACTTCATTTTACAATTTATACTGTTAATTACTATGGAACACTTGCTTGTATGCTCTAACCACAACAAAATACAGTACATTGATATCTCTGTTCAAATCTCCGTTGGAAACAAGGTAAACATGCATACACAGAGATGAACATATAAAAAAAAACACATTTATCAAACCATTGGTACCTCTCTTTCTCTCAGGTCATAAATAGGTCATGTGGACATTATGATGGAGTGTCTTCTTCAGAGTGATCGATACCTAATCACTGCTATTGACCCTGTAAGAGCAGACCTATATTATACCGAGAGAGTTTGTATTGTTCAGTGTCCATGTCTAAGTGTTTGCACACGTTCTAATCTGCCCTCAATAGTGAGATTTTGTCCATTATTATTTTTTTAAAGATCTCATTTTTATTGTCACTGCTCTGCACTTATGTTACAAAATTTCATATCAGGAATGATTTCAGATGTTCTTTTATTACTCCTACAAAGGTTCCTCATTGCTCTGAAATGATGATCATCAAGCATAAAAACAGTATAAATATTATAATATAATATATTTTAAGTGTCTGTTTGTTTTTCTCCATGAGTCTGATCTTTTTCTGTGTCAGAAGGAAATCATAGTATTATAATGGGGAAAAGAAGAAAAAAGGAAATCTCACCTCTGGCAAAGCTTTTGCACTTAAACTTTACCTTGGCTTCTTTAGTACTATCGTTGGCATTACAATCTTAAAAGCCTGATTTTTTTGCAAAGCAATTTAAAGATATTTTTACAAAAATAATTCATGGACAGTTTCTGGGATCTAGTTTAGGTGTCAGTAACTTTTGGCCAGGTTTCTGGTTTTTACTGGTTGGCAAAATACAGCATAACACAGTATTTCACAGATTTCACAGTATTTGTTGGTAGAGCCAACTGGCAGGGAAACCCCTCTCCCCCTGCATTCATGCACACATGCATGCATGCACGCATGAGCATGCATGCACGCGCGCACACACACACACACGCATGCACGCACGCACGCGCGCGCACACACACACACACACAGAATGCAGTATCTTCTGCAAGATTGCTACATTGCTGTGTAAGTGTATGTCTACTAAGCATGTTTGTCAAGAAAAACAAAACAAAAACAAAACAACTAGAAATTGAACAAAAAACAACTGTTTGATATTGAAGATGGTGGATATATTCACTCATTTTTGTGGGTATGATTGCTTGCATGTGTCTGTGTGTGTGTATGTCTGGGCACACGACTCACAGCTCAGTGGTGTCCTTGGGAATGCCCTTGGGCAGAGAGTGCAGCCCTCTGTTGCTGCATCTCACTACACTGTCTGAGCATGTGCAGACATCAGGACAACCAGACGCAGGAAGACAACCATTATCCTCGGCACCTGAGGAGAGAGCAGACATTACAGATTGTTTCAGAGAGAGACGCATTTGCAGAAACAAGGGAAATAAAAAGAGAAACAATGACAGGACAATGAGAACAGAGAGGGGCACCACAGGTAGAATGGAGTGAAGAGAGGATAAAGAGATTGAGAGAAAGACGAAAATACTCCAGCGTAAATGCAGCAATTAAATTATCAACACTGTGCTCAGCACTTTTAAAGAGTACTTTATATTCCATAGCCACTGACCAGAGGACACTAAAATCATCTATGCTTCAACATCTGGCCTGGGAACATTTGTTGGGTCATGGTGATATTAAAATTCCTCAGATGATTCAGTGAACAGATGCTTATGGGATGGCTCAACAAAATGTGAAACATCAGCAGTTATTTTCTTGCACGGTTCTTTTCTACCATGATCTGAAAGTCCTTCAACTGAGATATTTTTACTCTCATTTTTTGGCATTATGTTTCCTGTTGCTGTACAAAGCCTACTTGCATTTAGCGAAGTGTAAAACAATAAAAATAAAAATATATGCTTAAGTGACATGGCCCTGATGTAAAACTGTGAAACCTAAAAAAAATGCCATAAATCTATCAAGAATATCATTACTGTTGTTAGCCTTTGAATGGCAAAATAAATTAACACTAAAAAGTCAACCCTTCCTATAGAATGCAAAGCAGAGTAAGCTAAATGCAACGGATCAAAGAAAAATCAAGATTTGTTTGGAGTTTAAATATATCAGAAAGCGATCATAGACTAAAGTGAAAAGAGAAACAGAAAAGACAGCTGCCAAATATATTCATTTCCCACCAGTGCCCCCATTGGAGATGACTAACAAGCAGCTGTCATATGTTGGACAATATTTCACCAAGAAAGTTGTATATTACGTCATCATGGCTGTTGAAACCTTTCAAATTGTCATTCTTTTCTTTCGAGAAACTGCTGAAAAGCCCAATGTGTTTGTGGAAACTGTTTCTGCCAACATCAGTTTCCACTTGAAGAAAAACTGGAGGAAGCTCGGAGGGAGGTCTGGCAGAGCAAACATCCAAATGCAATCACAATACAATACAGTGTGATTATCAGCTCAACGAACAACACATTTGAGTAGCTTAAAACACCCAGAATGAAAACAAAAACAATAAACCAACATACGGCAACCAAAAAAAGGAATTCACACAAAGGAACCATTTTCAAGAAGCTTAAAAACAAAACAAGTTTGAGGCAGTTCAGTATAACTGTGAACACATGTTATGAATGTATATATATATATATATATATATATATATATATATATATATATATAATAATTACATTAATAATAATTAGATGCAGGTTTGAACTTTTTATGTTCGTCACACCTGTAACAACAGGATGACCGAAGAATACAAAACAATCAGCTAATGACATATCATGACTTATTTTCATTTGCAAAACTACCATTTGGGAAAAAACAGAAATACCCCTGCTAATGTCAATATTTAATTTAAACTCACTGCAACATTTCATTGTGCCTCACAATGACAATTAAAAAGCTTGATCATTCATTGATTCTTGACTCTTAACATTTTGCTAACATGCTTGGTATGTCTCATAGTTAAATGAGTTGACCAAATGTCTAAGGAGTAGCACAGCAACAACAATAACAGAACCAAGCAGGATTAAAATGTAATCCACAGGGGATGATATTAGTCACATTTCTACAAACTCAAGTCAAGCTGGGATTCGTTAACATACTGTTAATTTTGAGGAGAATTTTAAGACTAAAAGTCAGACTTAATTTTGAAATATGTCTTATGATGTACAGCTGTGAAACCATACCGTTCTTCAACCTCAGTTATACATAATGACTTGCAAGAGAGGACTAATTGGTGAAGGGACTTGAATTATTCCTTGTTAAAACATTCGAAAGCGTTTTACCCATAGCCAACAGGTTCTGAATGAAAAACACAAAATATAAATGAATGGTATAATGGTCTTCATTGGTAAACAAGACCATAATGTTATTGTGAAAATCAACTTACAGGTGCATTGAACAGTTTTCACGCACAATTTGGGGTTGCAAAACCACTCCCCAATTTTCCATGTGCATTAAACTGTTCATCCTGTGACTATTTAGTTATTCTCTCTGCACTTTCAAATTGTGTTCTGTGCCTGAATATGGATTGAATGACATGTCTTTGCGTAGCCTGTGTGTAGCTTGTGAGTCAACAGGGAGGTATTGCTGTCGGCTGACTCACTTGACAGTTGGCTGATTGAACTAATATCTAAAGATCTTCTCACAAATTCAATTAATTTTACCTTGCCCTGGCAGTCTCTAGACAACTAAATAGACATTTTTCACAACTATAAATAGACCAAACATAGAGACCTTGTTTGAATGTGTATTTCTGTTTATGTGTGGATGAGGAATGTAAATTTTCACCCTTGAGGTGCTCAGTTTAGCATTTTTTAAAATTTTTTATCCCCTGGAAAAAGCTTTTTTTGTCCGTATGCCAGCATAATATCGCTAAAACTTTGAAGAAAAAGCGGTAATAAACAGGTTATTCAGATACTCAAAATTATCATTTTCTAATTTAAGACAATGGTGTGTATTATTATAGTTAGGATGAATACAGATCTGACTATACATTAATCAAAACCATCACTATTTGCTCACAGATGTACAGGTACACCATAGCAAACTGTGTTTTGGGTTTTGTGTCGCACACAAAACTCAACATTACATCCTGCAAGCATCAGAGAGTTTCCTCTGTCAAGCGAGCCCATAAAAATGACTTAAATAATTTTGTACCAAATGGTTACAGTGCGGTTGCAAGAAAATGTTAAGTGTTACGGAAAATTTGTTCTTGCTGAGCATGTCTCAATCTACCTGGGTCTGCTGGCTTGGCTGCAGTTTGTTTTTACTGGAGTAGCAGGTGATTCCAACTTGCAAATATCTTTGCTAAAGTTATGACCTGCTAGTTATTGACATGAACCATTAACATGCTCAACACTGGTTTATATATCAATAGGAATACCTGTAGAACCAGATAATCAATATCAATAGAGGTCTCTAAAATGCTTCTGTATCATAGCTGAAGCCTCATGTTTCAAGAAAGTGTTGCTCACAAGCAACAGCATATCAGGCATTATATTGACAAGTAAAACAAATTTCCGTCTTTAATTTCCTCTGAATGGTGTGTCTTGCTAAACAATGGATATATTCAATTATCTGACTGAGTTAACATAATGAAAAGACACATTTAATTTAGCTTTATTAACATGACTTTCGTCCTAATCTCACTTGACACATGAAGGTTGACTTTTTGATTTCCTTTCCTCCATCTTGTTTATTGAGTACGATACAGTGTATTACTCAGTCAAATGAATAGAAGTTAAACTAAAACATGCTATCACAGAGCAAAAGGCGGGTGTGTTAATCAAATGTCAAAACAGTGAGAAGCTTACTGTCGCATGTAAAGTCGAGGGCTGCCACATCTTGGATGGGGATCTCTTTCAGGAAGGCTGGTTTTTGACAGCGAGGGTTACCACTGACCACCCTGGTCTTCTTTAGCCACTGACCCAGCCAGGCCAGGTGACAGTCACACACATAAGGGTTGGACAAGAGGTTGCTATGGACAGGAAACAGGTAGACAGCTAAACAATAATAATTGAATATTTGGCTATCCATCATGTCACATAGAGAAAATCCAAACACTGAAAGGCTTTGGTCAGTCGAAAAATAGCTTGAATACATTTAGATGGATGTCAAAGACTGGGGATAAAGAGAACAAAAGAGAGGCAAAGAGAAAAGGTTATCAGATACTTTTTATTTATTTGGGAAAGTAAATGACGTACACGGAATTAGACAGAATGTGACAGATTGAGAGAAACCATGAAACAGAAAGAAAAGAAGAAAGGTTATCTTTTGTCTTATCCATTTTAGATTATTTCTCATTGCATCCTGTTGTTTTTGTTACTCTTCATGAATTATTTATTTTGAGCAATATTTAACCTGAAGGTTGGGGTGACAGATGGGATGACCGGTTCATTTACTGCAGCAGTATTTTGAAACACAACTCAGTACTGAAATAATCTTCTAGAATTTTAAATTATTTTATTTTCTGCTGAACAAAACCAAGTTCAATCTATTTCAGTATAAAATATCTGCATAAATCTTCATCCCCGGAATGCCATAGATAAGTATGTAATATAAGAAAATGAACCGCAAATTGAACAAAGACAGCAGAATCAAAGAACAGAGCAAGAAGCAAAGAGAGGACCAAGAAATACAGACTGCAAAACATTAGTAGAGAGGATGGGAGGGGACTTTCTTTCGACATGAAACATTTCTATGTCATGAAAATGTGAAATTGTAATATTTTATTGATGTATAAGATAAGATAAACTTTATTGAGGGATATTCTTTAGTCACAGCAGTGTTACAGTTGTAAGTGTCAATAAATCTGAATATAAGTATAAATAGAGAGACAATTAGAAGACAGTTAGAAAATAGCAAAAGAAAAAAAAAATCCACAAATAAATAGACAGCGAAGAGAACAACAACAACAACATCAAGGATAAGAATGGACAACAGAATGGAAAAAAAAGACAGTAAGGGTGAAAATGGACAACTACAACAACCGTAAACAACAAAGGAAACAGAGTGACAATAGCAGTGACAAGAATAAAATAAATAAACAAAAATAGGCAGGATGCGAGTGAGCCAAGACCAACAAGGATAAAAAAGATGTGTCATGGCTCGTGTTAAATTACACACGTCATGTGTGACGTGTGTAATTTACGTGTGTCATGGTAGTTTCAGTTTGTGCTTAATTTTCCTCTTCTTCTCCTTTTGGCTTTTCCCTTCAGGGATCGCCACAGCGAATCAAACTTCTTCATCTAACCCTATTCTTTGTATCCACCTCTCACACCAACTACCTTCATATCCTCTCTCACTACGTCCATAAATCTGTTTGGTCTTCTTTTAGACTTCCTGCCTGGCAGCTCCAATTCCAGCATTGGTCTACCAATATATTCATGATTCATTTTATGCTTAATAATCATTTTTTATTTGAAATAGTCGAAATAGACTCTGAGGTAAACCATCATCTTTGCCAACCATCAAGTTGTGCCAGCGGGGCCCAAACTCAGAACAACAGTGTTTGGCAACTGAGACCTGAAGGCTCGAAAAAGGGTTTGGTCTGCAAAGCTATGATTCTACCGGCCTTCCTGTATGAAGCAGAATCATGAACCAACTACAGCAGACAATTAAAAGCCTTGGAATTAATCAAGCAAAGAGGTCTGTGGAGGATTAACTGTGAAGACAGGCGCACCAACACCAGCATTCTTCAGGAGACAAATTTACCAAGCAATCACAACCGTCAACAACTCTGATGGATGGGCCACGTCATCCACACTTGTCCAGCAGTCACTACATATGCAGTAGTGTGTATATAGTGGGGGCTGGATGCTTGTTTGACTGCTTTTATACCTTAAAAATGTAGGACAAGCTTTCAAATTTTGTGTGTGTTTGTATGGTGACATATATTTCTCTGCAACGACAACTGTCCCTGGATAAGGGGTTATGTATGATGGGCAGTATCAGTGTATATGCATGCGTGTATATATGTGTGTTGCATACAAGACATCTCAAGGGGAAACTTGGCCAGATTTAAAGAGTAAAATTTTAGTATACAATATATTGAGCGACTAAGTAAGTGAATAATGACATGGAAAGATTAAAAGAAATAAAATTTGATAAAAAGGCTGACTAATAAAACTCACATGGTGGACAGAGAGTGAAGTGTAGAGAAGGCTCCCGGGGCAATGCTGGCAATCCTGTTGTCATACAGTGAGAGCAGACGCACTGAGCTCAAGCCAGTAAATGTCGTGTTGTCAATACAGGTTATCTGGTTGCTCCTCAGCATTCTGGAAATACAATACAATTATATTAACACAAGTCTTTTCAATAATTTTTTTCTAAAAACCAACAGCTCACATGCTTCCAATATTTCATGATTTTCCAACTCCCTCCATGATACAATTTCAACGCCCCAATTAAGAAAATATAATAAGCTGACTTAATTCTTATACATGGCTCTGCTCATTTTTGGAAATAATGTATCTTGGCTGATGAATTTGTTTTCTAGAACAAGTGAATAACTTGACTCTGTTTACCAAGAAAATATTTTGCATTACACAGTTTGAAGTAAGAGCTAACCAGGAGTATAGAAGTGTTCAGGGCTTTTATCTTATTTAGTATGTGCTAATGCTATATCAAAAAACTAGCACAAAGCAGCAGAACTGATCCTATATTTATTTGAACTAGTCTGATATTTAATGATTGGCACTTGTTCTTAGGCACTCAATTTGCAATTAAGTGTTGTTATTTATTCATGGATGTCTTGCTATCTTTCTCTCTATTTATATTACTCATTGTATTTCACTCTTTTTATTTGACATAACTTATGCTGCTATGACAGATGAATTTCTCCTATGGGGATCAATGAAGTTTATCTTATCTTATCTTATCTTATCTTATCTTATCTTATCTTATCTTATCTTATCTTATCAAGTGTCTTTGAGTTAGCCCATGTGGGCTGGGCATCTCAAGACTTGAAGAAAAGCACAATATTTACAGTACTTATTAATTACTTATTCGTGACATGACTGGTTCAAAATAAACTACAAGTTCATATCTTCAGTTAAAAAAATGTCTATGTATAATGATCAAAGACAAATTTAAAATGATGAAATAGTGAAAATCACTTTGCATACAAAAAGTACTTGACAATCAAAAATCAGATTCCTTTTGAATGAAAAATTGCTAGGACATAACAAATATCATTGTTCTCAGTCTTGGATAATCAAGGAACAGAAACATAATTTGTGCTACTGGTATATGCACTCCAATAACGTCTCATATTTACTCCAAAAAGGTCATTTTCGAAAAACCAGGAAACAAACTGAAACTAGGATTCTTAACAGCGTTAAGTTGCCTTGAGATATACAGACACTGTTAGACTGTGAACACTGCTTATTTTGAGAAAATACAACATCCAGACAAACTAAAAACACCAAAAAGAAGTGAATAAGAAAATAAAGAAATACATAAAAGAGAATGTCATGGACAGATAAAGGGTAAACTAGAATATATCCCTTGAGGAACCCATGCCATTGTCTGTCACACAACATTAGGCTTTGTAATACAGTCATGCGGGACCATAGTAACTGAGTTAGTTAGCATTAGCAATCTCTGGGATGGGCTAACCTAGTTAGCCAGGCTATTATTGGAGCATGGAGCCTTTTAACATAAGACAGAGACTGCCATGATGCTATTAGAGGGTCATTAGCTTGCATATGTATACATGATCGCATTAACTACAGCACATACACAGACAAAATTAGCTTAGCTCAAGATTCCCGTCACTATCCTGTAACCTCTAATTGGATGGTGGCCTGTTTATGGAAGGTACCTAAATTAGAAGGGCAGAGACAATCTCTCGGTACCTTTCATTTTAAGATTAGTGAGCAGCCACCTTTTAAAGTTGTTTTGGGCTTTTTCATTTTCCTCGCTGAAAAGAAAAGCTAAGAAAGTCAGCAGCAGCATTTCAATAATTTTCAAGCAGAAAATTGACTCTGTTATTTTCATTTTAATTTGCATGTTAACTTGTACGATGTGGTTGAAATTGATTAGAAACATTAATTTTTTAGTATCAAGACACTACTCATCCCGGTGTGGTTTTAGATGCAGCACTAAAGACCTCAACATTTTCTGCAATAAGCGAGAGATTTGTGCATTTGCTTGAAATAGCAAGAACAAATACAGGTTCTCTCTGGCCATGATAATTTATATTTTGCGAGAAACACAAGTTAAGTATTCTGAGAGCTCTTCATGGGCCCCACATACACATCACAAGTACTAAGTATTGGTGCAACATTTACAGCACAGTGACAGTGGCATAGAGTGAAACAGCAACGTTGTTGTTAGTTTTATGGTGTCTAACATAAGCATTGAGCAACTGCAACAATGTTTCCAGTGCGGGGATTGATTTCCTCCTGCTGGGGTCACCTTTCTTTATCTGTACATGCTATTTGGCCTTTGCAACTTTGTTGCGAGGGTTTCGTCATATGTCTGGACAGACACTCGTTTGCGTGTCTTTATATGTTAGGGATTTTCATGCTTCATTTTTTTATTGCTTAATCCTCAAAACTATCCATCACAGCGCAACCCTCCACGCCAGTGGAAAAGCGGTAACAACAACCCTTTGGTTTTCCCAGCATTAACCACGCTCACTTCAAATGTCTGACCAATCACACCATAGTTCGCAAAGACCATACGAGAAAAAAAGTTCTGCTCAGATGATGTGTCGAGAACAAGCTGCAAGAGCTCTAGAAGCAGAGCTGCCAGAACAGAATGATGTCATTTTGTTCTTGCAACCCTGGGAGCGAGAACACATTTCTCGCTTCTTGAAGAGTTTATACAGGCCTTAAGCCACAATGGTGATGACCTCTGTAATCACGGTGAAATCATGGCAGTCAAAACAAATCATCATAATTGTCATGAAAAAAACAAAGAGACTCTCAACTTCATATCTTAAAATCAGTAATTTACTCCCAACATGGGTAGGTAATCAAACACTAAGTAACTGAATACTGAGGGGCTTAAACGTCACAGTCTGTATACAACAACTGAAGACAGATATTGGAAGTAAACCTGTTAAGAAAAAACAAAGCAAAAACAAGAACAGAAAAATAATCAAAAAATGGTAGAGAAAATTTCAAAAGGGTAAGAAATAAGGACATTCACTCTGTCGATTATAAGTTTTTGTTATAAAGCCATAATTACATATATTACTGATCATATCCACAGAATTTAAGGTGCAGCTAAGACAAAAAAAACTGTAATATGCTTACATGCTATTGGGACACTATTTCAACAATATCACTTAAAAATTCACAGGTTACAATCAGCATACAGTACAATACCACTTCGCAAACATACGCACTGCTCCCTTGAAGACATAAACATGCTCAATTCTAAATCACTTACAGAGTTTTTAGGCCTGTGAGGCCCCTGAACATCCGTCCCTGGATTCCAGTTAGCTTGTTCCCTGTCAGCAGCAGCTCCAGAGCTCCACCCGCCCCGTCAAAAACACCTTCGCGGATGTCACGGAGCTTGTTGTTGCTGAGGTTGCTGTGATGATACACAAACTTTTGAATTATGTGTCAATAAAATCCAACTGGGTCAGCTGCAAATTGCTACATGTAGTGCTCTCTCTCTCTCTCTCTCTCTCTTACACACAACCACACACACACTCACACATGAACACAATGTGGAAGTTAACCAACAACAATGATGAGAAGATACAGAACACTTGCTCATATAATAAGAAGCAATAGCAATCACAGCCGCTGAAGCTACCATTTACAGCATGTTGTGTACAACCTCTCTCTCTCTAGACGAAGAAAGGAAAGAAAAAGAGATTGAGTAAAGGAAGGAATATGGAAATGAGTGCTCAACAATCTATATTGTCAGTGACACTGTTAGATTGTTAGCAATTTCCGCTCCAATAAATCAACTCCTGGTCATTCTGTATCTTGCTGACATGCACACATACGCACACGCACACGCACGCACGCACACACACACACACACACACACACACACACACACACACACACACACAAACGTGGATATATGCACACACATAAATGTAGAGTAGGTTTTGGAAAAGGCATGACTTTAAATCTGAACTGAAGGTCCATCTTCTCTTTCCGTTTAATATTTGCTTCCTCCACAAATTCGACCCACCCATTCTCTCTCCATCTCTGTCTGCCCCTTCCACACTCTTGCTTGTCTTCAGCCACTGCTCTTTTCCAAGCCTTGCTCATCACTCCTGTTGCTCAATCCTGCTATCTCTGTCTGCAAGTCTCTCTTATTGTAATTCATCATTTTAAAAAAAAAAGTTCTCCCCTCTCCATAATTTTCGTCCTTGTCCTTTCCAATTTCATCCGATTGCCTTCGATAACACCATCTTCCCAAGGAGTACGTACATCTTCCTCAAGTTAGGCAGCCTCTTAAACGTCCCTGTAGCCTCCAGGACGGCAATCTCATTGTCGTTTAACCGCCTGCAGAGAGAAAGATAGAGACAGGGACGCAAGGCATTTTTTATTCCATGAGATAAACTGCACCAGAGTTGACCGCTGTGCACAAAAACAGGAGACATCCTACTTGAGAATAAGGAATGACTGCGTGAAGGTTAAGAGGTATTTATTGATTCTCAAAGTATGATGCCCAATGAAACAGGGGCAAGGTTAGATTTTACCAATCAAGAGAACAGAAGAGAACTGTAAAGAATCTTTTCTATGCAGTCATCAACTGCCCTGAGCCCTCGGAAAACAGTTTGGGAAAGAGAGAGATGGGAAAGTACACATCTGTTTTATTGAAGCAATTTGTACTAAAAGAGAGCAGCTAAAAGGGGGCACTTGGTTTGAGCATGTGGTTGTGTGTTTGAGATTTTTTGAGCACGGGAGGAGAAAAACAGAAAATGAATGCTTTGATAAGAAACAGGTAGTTAAAAGATGGCTCAAGCTGAAGCAAAACCATATACACATCAAGTGTGAAGTACTTCAACAATTCTTCAAAGAGAATGTTTTTTAATGTGTTTAAGAGTATAAAGATTAGAAAGTGCATTTGGAGTTGTGCTGCTAGGAAAAGTGTAAACATTATTATAAATATGATTATAGATATGAATATGAACAGTGCAATAGAACAGCAGCAGTGCAATAAGACATTTGAGTGCAGAATGGTGTGCAACTCACAAAGTGCAGGTGCAAGGATGGGTGGGTGCAGTTTAAGTGGGCAGTAGACTTTACATGTGCAAGGAGATTTTCTACTCTCTTTCCATTTTTCAACAGTAAAATGAAAGATTCCATCAGACTATTCAATATTCCGGTATAAGATGTTCCCCAGGCTTCATGATAGCTCCTTTGAGACTCGGAGGGAGATAGAAAAGACTCTTGAGAGGTGTTTCAATAGAGAGGGCTAAAAATGAAAATTTACTTTGATGATAGTGCTCTGAGAAAGGCAGACGAGAAAGGCAGACCTGCATGGGCATTATGAGGATTTAGATTTATTTCTAGGGCAGCAGACGTTCTCAGTCTGATAGTTCATTGTGTGTGTGTGTGTATGAGTATCTGAATTGAAGTTGAGCAAACTTACAGGTCTGTAGTGTGTTCTGGGATATGTAGCGGTACACGGGTAAGTTTGAGATTGGAGCAGTCGACCACAGTCCCTTCGCAGCGACATCTCTCTGGACACACCAGATCCTGGAAGCACTCACCGCTTAATCGACTTCGATAGTCTTCTTGGCCTGCAAATCAAAAAAAAAAAAAAAAAAAAAAAAAAAAAAAATCACATGTGTGTGTGTGTGTGTGTGTGTGTGTGTGTGTGTTTGTGTATACTCAAAATCCAGACAGTAAAGCAAATATATTGAGAGAGAAGAAAATGTAAACCGGATGTAAAATTTGATGAATACAAGTAGACATCTTGTCCCATCTTTGTATATAAGAGTACCAATTTAGATACTGATGCAGTTAAATTGAAGGTCAACGTAATTTTTCATGAATGCTGTGGTAAACATCTGAGAAGTTGTTGCTTAGCGGCTTGGGTATCTAAATGAGTCAGGTTAAGGGTAAGGAAAGCTCTATATTTCTTTCATTGAACAGCTCCACAGCATGAACTATCTGGCAATATATCTAATTCAACTATTAAAAAAGACACAGCAGATAAGACAGACAGTTTGATCAGTCACCTCTCATAAAATGGATGAAAAGAATTCATAGAAAAATTAGTATATGAAAAATTCATTGAAACCCATAAAGGAGCATGCATCCTAGGGTGTAGCGTTGTGTCTGTTGAGAGGCCAGTGGGAATAGGCATTATCCCATTTAGCACTTAAATTTTGCCTCATCCCAACCTTTGAATGTGTGGAAGCTGATGAGAAATGATGCTGTGCTAAGTACATTTAAGCTGTCAGAATAAAGGTTTTTGCAGATGGCAAAATTTGGTAGGATTTCTCGGGAATATTTGCATATTGCTTTTCGTTTAATTTCAGATGTTCAATCAAATGAAAATTTGTCAATGTAGATAAAATTTCCCAATGTTTAAAGATATTACTTAGATAAAGTGCATTTTCTCACAAAACTCAAGGTATCCTCTCTATCTATCCATCCTGAACTTTTCCCATTTCTTTTTTCGCCCCTGACTGTCATGAATGCCCCTCTCTCTGTGCCAACACAAATCTTGTTGGTTGAACCGTTGACAGAAGGAGAGCACAAAGTAAAAGTAAAGGAGGAATGGAAGTTGAACAAAGGAAGGTCAGAAGCCTTTCCCATACATTCATACCTGAAATAAGAATTAAGAAGCTGGGATAAAAATAATGATGACATGTTTTGAATAAACATAGCGGAACATAATTGAGGGGTATGAGGGAAATGAGATGACAGATCAGCCATGCTAATAACTGAACTATTGAAACTTTGTGTTGGAGGCAGTTGTCCAAATATGATGAAAGATAAGTGGAACTGGAAATTGGTTAAATTGCAAAAATGCAATGTAGGAAATAGCATGGCAATGGTTTTCTAAAAATAATGGCTCAAATCATAGTTCACTACATTCAACAAGCATTTTTCTTGCTGCTTTGCATATTTCACAGTCAATTAATCAATCAACATTTTGGGGAACTCCATGACACTGGATAGAAATGGAGAGTTTCCACGAAGTTTAATCATATTACAAATGTTCCAAAACACAATTGTCCTTCTTGATTGTTGTACAAGTTGTGTAGCAGCCAAACATTTATTCAGGAAAACTGACACAACTATTGCCTTCAAAAACGATGCTTTTACTAAATTATTGCATTGCTTTATTGCCATATGACTTGCCTCTTTGAATTATTGATCAGACTATTAATCAGGAAAACTAGTTTGTAGAAAATGAATGTCATGGAAAATCTGGAAAAAAATAATACATTTTGCTAAAACTAGGGTGTAATCTACATCTTGCTGATTCACGGGTAGAATCTTCCATCGCAAAAATCTTTACACAGTACAGTTGTTATGGATTATTGACGCAGTAAATAAGGCTGACTGGAAAGTGGTAGGTTTTAAACTAGAGCTTAGAATTAAAGCCTCACAGACAAAGGTCTGACATTTTTAATTAATATTGACGCTAGTCTCAAATCGACTTATGACCTTAAACAATTACAGGTTATTGACAATATGAAATTTAATTGACTGACCTATTTCACTTTACTTATATAGTTTTGAAATTTAAAAACATGTCATTTCTTATCCAAACAATAGCTAACAATTTTAACAGGAAAATTAAGTATGTTTTGAGAAGAATAAATTGTGTTGGTAGTTGTGCATTCAGTTCAGCATATCTTACTTGATATAACAACTGATAATCATCCCACATTTATGCATTTTGCTGTCTTTCGCATCTTACTTTTATCCCATGTTTTCACTTATTGTTGATGTAACATACATATGAACATAGAATGAGCGGAATCCTCAAGTTTGCTTCAAGACAAGTGATTGGCAGGATGCAGTTGGGTGTGTGCTGGGCGGTCCCTGGCGCTTGACGGAACCATGTGATGTCACAATAGGCGGGGCCACATGGTTAGATCAAGCACAAGAGACAGCTGCACATTCACAATGCAGGTCCACACAGGAGGAAGGCGGGGCAACAGAGGCCTGCACCAATCAGTCAGGGTAGGGTCCATATAGGAGATAGGAGAGACAACACACAGCTGCAGGGACAGGACCAGAAAACTGCCTACCAATAGTGATAATCTCCAGACATGATCAGAGAGGAGAGGAGATGCAAGAACAGAAATTGGACTGCAGAGAGAAAGAGCTGAAGCAAAGAGGACAGCCGTAACCAGCTTGAGATGCGTCTGCGCTTAAGTCATTTCAATAAGGTTAATGGGTAGTTAACTGACAAACCCTCTCACTAAGTGAGATTAGAGGATCGTTTAAGGATTGAAGTATTGAACTCTGCCGTTCCCAAAAATCAACGGTTTATTTTCAAAGTTAAAGTTTGTCATGTGCATTTACGGGGATATACTATCATCACTTTCCAGGGTGTAATCATAATGCACAGCATCGATGACACTGAAAATAATGTACAAAGAAGCAAAGAGGATTTTAAATAAAAACACACAAACACAAGCAGGTAAACTCATACAAAATTAACTAATCACAGTCTATGACGAGTCCCTGCTGCGTTACTTATTGTGCTGCTCTGGATACTTAATCGGTCTGTACTGTAATTGGTGAGACCCATGACTCGTATCAAACGAAATAACAATACAGTTATACCCGTGTGTGTGTATTACTCAACACATTTTATTTATACTCATAAACCTGTAATTGTGTTCTAAACACTATTTTATATTATAAGGAGTTCAGTGTGAATGCTTGGCTTACCTGTACACCTAAACTTCTTGCCTTTAACCTGGCTTATGCGCTTGTTAGCGAGCCTTCTGGGTTGGCTGCAGCGTGCCCCACTTGTCTCAATAGGGTTATCAAACAGGTAGTCTGCCAGCCACTTCAGGTGACAGTCACACATAAAGGGATTCTGGGCTAGATGACTGGGAAAGAGCATAGCATTGACCTGTCATTACTTTCCACAAAAAACACATTAAAAAACCTCCTGATTAGAAGCAATGCATTGTGCTTGGCAGATAGCAATTCATTGGAGGAACTATTCACTTGCCATCTTACTTTTTCCATTTCCAATAGAAATGTAGTAGAAGTGTACATCCATATTGTATTAGCCTATTTTTAGTCTATTAGCCAGAACATATTTAATGTACACAGCTGTTCCCTGCCACTGTTTGATTTTTTTTTTTTTGCTATCAGCATGTCATTCTGATGGACTTAATCGCCTAGGTATAGGAAAAAAAAAATATTGTGTACAAAAAAGACTTATCCTTCGAATGAACTTTTGGTGTCTGAAAGTATGATGTAAATACTCACAGAGTCTTGATGGAGCGTAGTGGTGTGAAAAGTCCTTTGCTGATGGTCTGGAGTTTGTTGTCATATAGTGACAACAGGTTGAGGTTGTTTAGGTCTTGGAAGGTGTTGACTCTCAGGCAATTTATTTTATTGGCATTCAACAGCCTGAATCACAAACAAATAACAACTCATATTTAGATGAAACAAGTTATTATTATCAAACCATAAATAAATTGTTGCACTAAAAACACGTTATCCCTTATATCCTTATATTCCTCTTATCAATCCCCGCCCTTTACGCTCTTCCTCTGTTATATATTTTTCGGGCAGTAACAAATAAATCTGAGAACTGCTGTTTTACTTTAGCTTTTCATTGTGGAGCAGGGCGGGGATATCCACTGTTGTGAGGAGTATAATATTTTGTTTTGATAGGAGACACCGGCGGAGTGGCAGTAAAGATGGAGATAAATGATAGAATAATGGAGATTGCATGGAAGTTATAATGGAGTCAGACAGGTAAAAATTTAATTACGATTGGTGCAAATATATATATTTAAGTGAGGTAGGCTGACAACTAACTGTCTGGGGGAGACAGAGGTTGGCAAATAAGGTATGTGATAGAGAGATTTGCTAAATCTTTCATAGCTGCACTTCATTACTATTTTCAGCAAGTTGACAGTTGTGTCCCTGTACATATAGACATTTCCACCTCCCATTCCCAAACCCAGGAAAAATTCTTATAGCTTCTTTTCTTTTTTCTTTATCTGACTGGTCACTAAGTGTGTTCAGTGCAGAAGCTCTGCTTAATGATCTCAGGGCATTCTAACTAGAGCATATCCGAGCACAACACACATTTGCACTCAGAGAGATACATGCAGGCACATACTGCTCTGCGACATATTCACGCCTGATTAGGCAGCATACACGGGTATGTAATTACTTGAAACTGCACCAGTAAAACAAAGCCGTGCAGACCATGCACACAGTAGCCCTGTAATAATGCAAAGCAATAAACAGGTTTTTGTCATGCATGGTACGCATGCATGACAAGCAGTGAAAGCCAATTTATTCTATTTAACTGTTATGTACCGTGGTGATTGATATTACATATATATGCATATATATGGATAGATACACTAGATGGATGGATGGATGAATGGGTGGATGGATGGATAAATGAATAGATGGATAGACAGATATTCCAGATACACTCACTTGTTTTTGTTCTGCTGCAGATGATTAAAAAATGTAATTTATTAGTTTTTTTTATTGAGAATCAGCAGCAGTGGAATTCAAAGAATGTGCTTTTAATTTACCTCTTAACGCATATACATAAATCTCTACTAGATTTATGATTTACATTTTGGATTTGTATGCATCAGTGTGATGATAAAATTGGTGGGAAAGTTTATTTCAATTTTTGACGAGGCATCACTACAGTTTACCTGTTGTGCAGGTATTGCAATGTATTATTAAAAGCCTTTTTGCTTATTCTTTTCAATACTTACTGCAATTTTATATTCCTTTAAGTGTCTCCCTGCTTGTCTGATTTTGTCTATTGTTTACCATGCAACACCATTCATCTATTCTTTCATTTATCTGCACCCTCATTGCTCCGTCTGCAAATATGCACCTTGCATCCAAATAATTCACCCAAGCCCATAAACGGTCCTGTATAGTCACTCATTATTTTTGGTTCAATTCACTTTATGACAAAAGAAGTCACAAATGTTCATTGTTTGTGCAGTAGACTGCACCATTAGTAAGGACTGTATACCAAATAGTAACAATGATTTGGGAGTCACAATTTTTTTGCTACATGAGAAATTATTCATGAAAAAAATATTTTCTGCTGAAGAACTTAATAGTTCATATAATCAGTTACAATCATTGACGTTGATCATCAAAGACAGACTGACAGTGATATTTCAGAAACACGCACACATACACGTAATGAGGGTTTGTTTGTGTGTTAAATGTGATGCTCTCTCCCTTGTGAAATTTCCTTTATATACTGAGCTATGATCTAGTTAATATATTTAGGCTGTAATAAAAGTGTAAAAAATCGGTACAGAAATTCTGTACAGTTGCCATGTTACCAAATCACCTTATTCAGTTCAAATGCAAAACTAAACATAGTTAAGTTGAACCTATGCACAATACCTCGACAGTAAGAAAGACAGTTTCAGTGTGCAGTTGTGAAATCAGTCCCATAAATCATGACACAAAGCCAGAGTCAAACTTGTTAACAGTTCACCTGCAAAAAGGTGACAATAATGTAGCTGCTGAGTCTGAATTGTTCCCTTAAGACACCTCAGTTTTAGACAATTTAGACCAGACAAATCGACGATATTGTGCTCCTTGCCAAGTTACTTTCGGTCTTCTTTGCAATTTGAATTTTTTCTTGGCAGAACAAGACACAGACACACCAAACAATGGTCCACGCAGTCAGTACTTACAGTAGCTGCAGGGAAACCAGTCCATCAAACAATCCCTTGGGCAGCTCGGTGATCTTGTTCCCATACAGAACCCTGTGTAGTAGAGTCACAGTGACCCAAATTTAGGCAAGAGCATTCATCGGCTTTTCCTTGAAAAAGAATGAAATGGCTCAAACAAATACTATCATTATTTTTTTCACATTTTTTCCTCTCTAACACCTATTAGAGAAAACTGCTGCTTGCATATTTTGTGTCAAGTGGAAACTTTCAGTTGATGCTGTTTGTGGAAACAGCATACAGTAGGTATTACCTGTAAATCATATAGCCTGTGGGCTATCTGCTCAATGTTGCCTTCTATAATTATGGTTACCAATGTGAATTATATCTAATAAAATTTCCAAGTGTTACACTAACTCTTAATATGTACCTGCGGAGCTGCCAGACAGTGTTGCTCAATGTGCAGTGGGAAGAACATTTTGAAAAAAAATCCTACTTATTTCATTCTGATTAAGAACTGCCATAAAAAATATTCAATTACCTCTGCGAAGGTGTGTGTGT
This sequence comes from Fistularia commersonii, assembly GCF_037954325.1. Classification (NCBI taxonomy): domain Eukaryota; kingdom Metazoa; phylum Chordata; class Actinopteri; order Syngnathiformes; family Fistulariidae; genus Fistularia; species Fistularia commersonii. Next base: position 10,174,847 of record NC_141296.1, read on the forward strand.
GTGCGCGCGCGTGCCATTACAATATTAATCAGTGTACTTAATTTATGTAGCAATGGACAAAATGCAATTCACAGTATAAAAGCCTGGAGGCAGAGAGTGGACTTAAAGTCTATGTACAAAAGTTTTCTCTTCAGTAAAAGAAATAGAATCCCAGTTGGGAGGGCCGGTGTAATGTTGGTGAAACAAGTACAATAAATTAAAAATATTTATTCAAAAGCCAAATTAAAAACGTGGAATGTGTTTGTTTAATATTCAAGATAACATGTTCCTCTGTGGATTTTGTCTAAAAGCTGCATCATCAAATGCAATAGTCATTAGAGATTTTCTTATTTTTAAATAGGAAAGTTTGCTCAATATAAAAAAAGCCCTTCTTGGGCTGAAAAAGGCTTTCGGATGAGATGTGAAGCATCTTCATGAAAAGAAACTAGTCCAGTTACGCAGTAAGATTTAAAATCGATAGACCATGACCTGAATGACAGAGAAGCTTCACAGACGTAGAGGAAATATTGTATTGTGCCTCAGATGATCTGTAACACAAGGGCTATATGCAGTGCTGCTTCACTAAACTGTGTCACGGTGGTAAAGTGGTGCATCAGCTTCACAGCACGAAGGACCCTGGTTCAATTCTGACATGGGGCCTTTCTGTGTGGGGTTTGCATGTTCCCCCCCGTGTCTCCAATTCCTCCCGCAGTCCGAAAACATGGAGCAGGTTAATTGGAAAAATTGGGAAAATTACCCAAATGTATGTATGAGAGACTGATTGTATCTGTCTGTGACTGCAATAGACTGGTAACCAGTCCAGGATGTACCCCGCCTCTCGCCCGATGGCACCTGGGATAGGCTCAAACATCCCCCACGACCCTGAGTAGGATAAGTGGTAGACAATGGATGGATGGATGTCTATGTGTGTGTGTGTGTGTGTGTGTGTGTGTGTGTGTGTGTGTGTATGTGTTTATGTGTGTGCATGTGAGTATTCTGAAAAAAATCCTTGTGGAGATCACCTTGTCTGCCCTTTCTTGTCTGTCTGTCTATCTCATTTCCATGCTACAGATTGATTCAAATTAAACTGTCCTTCATTTTCTTAGCGATATCACCCTCGGTGACACAGACTAACACATACAGCACAAAAATACTTCACAATGTTATGTTCCAGTGGTTATCAATAACAACAAATGTCTTTGCTTAACATATTAATAAGCAATTAACTTCCTGTTGGAATTTGTGTGAGCGTCTGTGTATGCAACTACATGACTAATTGTGTGCTTGCGTATACTTACAGAGAGGTGAGTGAGCGAAGGCCACTGAAAGCATCTGCAGCGATGTCAGAAATCTGGTTCTTACTTAAGTCACTGTGAGGGTTGAGGGGTTGGAGAGAGAAGGGGGCAAGTAAGTGCTCTACTGTAATACACAGTAATGGGGTTCATTCTGTGCGGATGTCCTAGAACTGTCTGAGAAATGATCATGAGGGAATACATCAGCATAGGTCAAGGCGAGAGGACATGGCTTGGTAAAGGAAGGAAGTGTGAGTAAATGGTGGTGAGAGAGGGGAGAGACAGAGATAGAGTGACAGACATGGAGGTGGAATGAAATGTAGTGACAGGAAGAAATGGAAAGAGCCCCTGAGTGGTGGCATGTTAAATAGAGTGCATGTCAATCAGTTCTACCAATGTAAGATATATTATTTAACAGTTCTGGTGACATCAGTTGAAAAGTGCTTGCTTGTGTGTGCATGTATGCTATGTGCAGTGACTGTGCAGGTCTGTAAGCCTGGCATATCAGATTTTTGCATGAATGGCACGGTGACTTCTCTTGCTATTAGTGCGGCTGAAGGAGACAAGAATAAGAAAAATATGTAAGTGTGAATATGCAAGAGAAAGAAAGAAAGAAAGAAAAAAAAAGAAATCATGAATGAAAGAGAGAAAGAAAGAAAGACTAAAAGACTAGACGAAGTGACGTGGAAACCAGGGATTTTAGAGACAGCTGGTGCTTAACTTCTAGAATAAAATTAAATAAGAATAATAGAATAAAAGCTAAAGTTTTTAGCTGGAAAGTTGAATGGGTGGGAGGGCACTGGGGGTGTGTTCTGCAGCTGGTTCATACAGTGGCAATGCTATGTATGACTCATGGACTGTTCCCATTCAGCTAGCTCTCTTTGGCTTGACCTTTTGGGTTCTTTCACATTACAGAGGTTAATACAGATCATAACTGATTTGTAATTAATGCGAGTCAAATCTAGTGGTTAGATTAGGATCTTATCTTGGGACAAAATATATTGGAAAAAGTCCAATCGACTTGTGTTGATATGTGAAATTGACCAAATATTGTTCCAGTTATCCTCTCATATGTGACCAGTTTACTTAATACATACAGGACTGCAAATCTTTATATGGTCAGCTTTGATTTGTGTATCTGTGCATGTGTTGTGTTAGTAAAATTAGATGACAGATAAGGTTTGAATTCAAATTTACACATTTTGTTAATTTCCCTGGCTTTACATGATCATGTGTGTGTGTGTGTGTGTGTGTGTGTGTGTGTACATGTGTATGCGTGTGTTCTTTCAGACTTACATCCTCTTGAGTTTCTTATAAGAAGAAAAAGCTCCTGCTGGGACACTTTTGATCAAGTTCTGTTCTAAACGACTGGAGAGAAAGAGAGAAAAAAGTGAGACATTATTCAACATGGAGGACAAACTATCCATGCATGATAACAGAATAATAACCCAAAGCAATTAAAATAAATAGATATAGAAAATCGCGCGCGCGCACACACACACACACACATATATATATATATATATACATACATACATACATACACACATACATATATATATACACTATATATACACATTGTATATGTAACAATATCCATCGATCTATCTATGCCAACATGCGTTTTGGCTGTATCTTAATAATAGAAGCACATGATTAATATTCATTTTTATAATCATAAAGTTTCATACGTTTTAACCTTTTCCCTTGACTTTTTTCTTCAGATGCAGTCAACTGATAATATGCTGAAGGATTCTCAATGACTAAGAGTCAAAATGAATTTATGACATCTTCTTCTATGGAACAATGGCAGACTCATTACATGGTGCAAGTAGTTTTACTCTAATATTACACTGGCAGTTATATTTGGGAAATATAGTGTATTTTAGTTTCTCTCTTCCTAATGGGCAGTGCAGTGCAGGTATTCTTCAAGTCTTTTTGCATGAGCGGAATTATAAGGTCGGGAGGAGATATGTAAAGGAGGGTGGAGGAGAGGCAAGAGGGTTGTATGTTACATTTAATGAGATAAAGAGGAATGATTGAGGAACAAAAATGGTGAAAAGTAGATCCAGAGGCAGGGAGTAAAAAGGAGCCAGAGGGGTAGAAAAGTATAGAAGAAGGAAGGGAGGAAGACTCAAGGGGGAAGAGGAGAATGCAGTGAGGACACAAGGCCAGCAACAGGGTCAACTGTCAAAATGATAAATGAGAACAAATCCACACCTCTTCTAGTCCTCCTCCTCTTTAGCCCCCACACTGTCCTGCACTTGACATTTGTCTCTAACCATTCATTTCTCTCTTTTCTAATCAGTCTGTATCTGTCTATCAGCTCATATCCCTTTCTTTATTTTTGCGCCTCACAGCCTTGGCAACAAACACCACCCATTTTACATCTGGGGTCATAATTAAGCAAAGATGCATTGACAAAGACAATCTGCACACACAACAAGTTACAAATTATGTCAGCGGGCAGTAAGACAAAACTCATACAAGGACACTTAGAGGCTCAATATCATAGGAAGGCATTTAAGGAGGCAATATAATCTATAAGGTGGCAATTAAATAATAATAGATAGAGGAGGTGAGTTTGGCAGATGAACACACACACACACACACACACCTGCAGCTCACCTGCTGCTGCTGCTGCTGTAACATATGAATTTCCCCTTGGGGATCAATAAAGTATCATTAATCCCTTCACACATACAACTACACCCACGCACGCACGCACAGTTAATTCTTTCCTCCTTTCCTTGCTGCCGGTGTTTCAAATTGTACAACAACTATAAATTTTGGAAAAATAAATAAATAAATAAATAAATAAATCTTCCCATCCGCTGATGATTCAGTTCTAAAAGCAATAATACTAAACCTGACTTGCTGACTTTAGTTAAAAACAGTATCTAGCAGCTAAGAAGCGAGATTATTACATTTGTTACAACAGTGATCAGTTTCCCTCTCCTTGCCGTTTGAATGAATTCGGCATGATTTTCTACTAGCTTCTTTCCCCATGTATTGATTGTCCTATTATTTGCTTGAATAATTTATTTTTGTTAGATAATCTATTTATTATTTCTAAAGCCAAGAGCCAGAAAATCAAGTCAGCTTTTTTGGTATTGATCCACTTAAGTTAGCAGTTTCTGCATGCACACATACTGTAATCCTTGCCACAGGTATGCAGAGATTTAACAATATATCAACTTATTATACGTCATTGTTTATGTCTGAATCCAACACATTAATTATGGATCCTTTTGTTTGTCCCTGTGTGTCAGGAACAGAGACAAAGACAGAGAAATGGAGATACACAATTTATTAAGAATGCAATTCTTACACATTCTGCAACCATGATGTGTTTTCATTGGTCTGAATATCCATTTCAGAGAATTGCCTATCACAGAACTAAAAGTGCCAAGTCACAGTAGCACATCTACATAAAAGCCTGTGCGCTGGTGTATGTGTGTTTGTGCGTATGCTGATTTATAACTTATGTTGGAGAAGTCTGGCTTCATCTGGTTGAAAAAGAAAGAGGACACACATTCCTTCTTTGCTCAGAACGATCAACTTGCTGTCCTTTATAGGAACAGAAGCAATCAATATGGATATATATCACATCCAATGTGATCTATATATATATATACATATATATATATATATATATATATATATATAGGGAGAGAGGGAGAGGGGGGGATTGTAAAAGGAAAGATGATTGAACAAAGATGAATTGAATGTGCCAATGTGAAACTGAGATGAGCAACAATTTGTCAGTGGAACAGTGGAATGACAACATGAACCACATCTGCTGCTACTGACTATCAAATTTTTGACTTTCAACTTAGAGATATCTTAATAGACTAAAGACACACAGAGCCACAGAGAGTTACATATAAAAAAAATCTGAGAATGAATTGTATGAGACATGGATGCATCCACAAATAGCTGGCACCACACAAGATATTGTTCAAAATAATGCATAAAATTTAAAACAGAAGTGCTCTTACATCTCCACTATGCCTTCTGGGAGGTTCCCCGGTATTTCAGTAAGGCTTTTGCGACGGCAGTCCACTATATTGTTGTTACAGCTGCAGCTGGGTGGACACACAGCTACCAGAGGTACACATGTCCTTGGTTCCGTTTGGGCAGGACCTGTAGACAGTTACGCCCAGATAGCATTTAGAAATTTGGGTTAATATAACATTACCTTCTTTAGTAGTGTTGCACTGTTTCTTGACCACAAGTTAACTTTTTGGAAATGGATATAAGACTTGATACATAACAATCTAGTCAATTATTGAGTGTCTAGAAGTGTTTTATGATAATAAGACAATGGGCATGCAGAGATTTTCACTCACATTATGAAAGTTAAAAATAAAACAGCTCTATTGTGAAGATATTTTATTCAGAACTAAAGGATGCTGTGTAATATTTTAAAGAGAGCGCAAAATAACCTCTTCAAAGACAAGTCTGATGAGAAGTAATGAAAGATTGCCTTTTAAAAGCAAACAAGTAATGTCAGAAAATCTGGAAGTAAACTAGCACTAATTAATACACTTCTGTACATGCTTTGAAATGAACATAAAGTTTCTTTCAGTACAGCCAAATAGAAACAGGCTGAACATAGAGAGAACTGTAACTGATGAAGATGCGCATTAGCAACATCAAAGCTTTAAGAATATTAAAAAAACACACCAAGAAAAAAAGACAAAAAAGTAAAAAAAACAAGAGGCCTGGTTCTGACACTGGGGGGGGAGGTTAAAGCTGAACCATGAGGGAATGGTCAGAAAGTCTATTAGCACAGAGAGCTGAATGGGAGAGATATAAACACTGTATCTGAAGCTTATAACTTCTTATACAGGCCTTTTAGCTGATTACATGCTCTACATTGTGTTGGTCTGTCAGTGTTATAACCTCAATGCTAAGCTGTCTTCAGATGATAGCAATGCTTCTTGTAATAATGGCCTTGAGGTTTGTTAGATTGTCTTCAACTCTTTGTTGAAGAGTCTCCACTGTCAACATCATTCAGTTGAACTGAAGATTCTGCTGAAACTTTCTAGCATCATCACAAGCAGCATCACAATCTTAATTGCCAGCATTTATTTGGATTTGGGAAATCATCTTTATTATAACATGTGTCCTTTTATGCTCCAGGGCTGAATTTTGTTGTTTTCCTCATGCATTTAAAAAATGTAAAAAAAAAAACAAAAAAAACTAAAGCATTCCACCAACATCTTTTTTCAATTAGCATTTTAAATCAAATAATTTCACTTTTTTATGTGCTTCAATTTTTTATTTTTTTTTTACACCGGATATTTTTTTGTTCTGAAGGTTCTAAATTACACAAACCATTACTGATTGTATCAGCAATAATGGCAGCCATTGGACAAGCATCCTTCAAGCACAGACTGTTGCCGTTTTCTCAATATGCTTGTTGTCAATGGCCTCAAACATCACACAAGATGCAAAATTTAGCTTTGTTCTGTAAATATACGCTTTCTGTCATTATCTAACCTGTAGTTATGTTTCAGTTAAATCAGTTTTAACCTCTAGTGAGACAGACAGTCAATGTAGGCTTATTCCAAAGCATACATTTAATTTTTATTCTTTTATCACTGTATGTCTTGTATTGAGGACCCACCTCAAAACAAAATGTCAAAGAAAATGGACTAATGACACACTGAAAGTTGAAGCATCAGATTGTAATAAATGAATCTTGGATAGCTTCAGTTGTGAAGGAGAACTCACCATTGCAGACAAAATCTTTCTTTTGTACATCTGGGACATTAAGACCTCTCATATGGGCGGGGGCCATGCACTGGGTAAAGGGAGCCAGACCTCGCCTCGCCCTGAGCCAGTCAGAGAGCCATGACAGGTGACAGTCACAGTGAAGGTTGTTGGAGTGCAGGCGGCTGAGAAAGACAAAGGGGAGGATTAATTATCTACCCATCAGACAGGAACCAAACATTAATTGATTTGCCTATGTCAGATTTTGAAATGCCGAAACGTTTGTGATGCTAATGTGAGGACACTGACTGATCAGTCTTAGGTGACACATGCAAATGATCACACAAAGATGTATGTGTGCGCGCACACACACACACACCCACACACCCACACACCCACACACTAATACTAATATCCTTAGCACTCATTTCCACAAGGCCTATGACAATATGACTCTCTTTCAAGAAAGGACAAATACAAACAATTCATAATCTGTCCTGACAAGACAACCTGAGAAAAGTGGAAGAGAGAAAGAGAGTGAAATGAGATAAATCAAAATGAAGGTAGTGAATAAGAACATGCACATGTGAGAAAAGCATAATATGAAGCGCAAATAAAAAGTGTGGCGAGAGAATGTAACAATGTAGAAACAAGAAGGAAAAATTGTTGCATTAATAACCAGAGTGAATAAATGAAATGGGAAGGATGGTTCTTATTTCTTTTGAGTATTTCTAGCCATTCTAGTAATATCTTGTAACCTGAGTGAATATATTAAAATTCCCCGCATCAAGAAGCAGGTGGCGCAAATGAAGAAAATTTGAGATTTGAAAAACGAAATCTAAAAACGTAACACCACAGTCTCATTAGATAATATTACAAAAATGATTTCCACATAAGTTGATGAAAGGTATATTCACAAGTCAATTAACATTTCACATTGTCCGCATCATTATATAACAATCTGCATTGTTACAATATAAACTAGAAAACATCAGAGGATCTTTTTCCCCTCTTTAGGGCTTATACTCTTCTCACGGCAGGTTGCATTGGCTGGGGTTGACACCTTAACAGAGTGAGGCAGAAAAGAGCAAGAGGAAGCAAGAGAGGAGGAGGATGGAAAAAAAATGGCACAATGTCTTGTCAGCGTATTGTATGCCAGACGGGATATCTAGCCTTTCAGAAGACAGGCCTCCCTTTGTAATAAAGCAGAGGACAAATCCTGTTATGGAACAGAGATGGGCTCATTGATGCTAGCAGTGGGGGCAGTGGTTTTAATACCTCTCCCCTATTATAAATCCAGTTTATAGTCAAACCCCCGCCAGGAGATAGCCACGTCTCAGCCCACCCCCGGCTCAGCCTTAATTACTGACAAGTAGGATTAAAACACAGGGGAGAATGGGAACAGGTGGGGGGCATAGAGAAAGTGCTGTGCTTGTGTGCTTGGCAGTGTTCTTGAGTCAGTCTGATAGGGTTTATAGTGCTTATTGGACACAGGTTATTCAGGGTTTAGTTCATGGGGTTTTTGTTAATGTCTATCTTTTTAATGGGTGCCGGGATCCGACGCCATGCTTAGAACTTGTCCCTTAGGGCAACTGGGCACATCCTTAATGCAACAAGGCAAATACCAGTTTTTAAACACTCGCAGAGAACGAGGCTGCAGGAACTAGTCTTAACATTTGTGCAATAGCCAAGAAACGAAGTGATGTTCTTGCTTTTAAAAGTCATGGTCATTGTGGAGATGACTAAAGAGTGAGATGGAGATGGAGACAAATATGAAATACATCTGACAAAAAGGGCATCATAAGCTCTAAGTGGCATGGGAGGTGAACATTTTTATTATGCCCCTCCAGAACCTCCTAAACAAATCAGGAACATCTTTAAACATTTGATTAAATTAGTTGGGAATTTAATGGCAGAATCCAAGGGTGAGAAAATGAGAGGGACCCAAAACTGTTTAAGAGAAAGAGATAGAGGAGGATGAGGAGAAGGATGAATATGCAATGCAGTTGGTGTAACAGAGATAAAGAACATTTGACTTATCAAAAAGACAGTAAAGATGAGGAGCAAGAGGAGGTCAAGGGTGATGAAGATGTAACACCAAATGCAGAACATGGTGAGGAAGAGACAAGAATAAAAAAAAGTAGAAGTGGGAAGAAACGTGGCCACAAGAAGACTCGGATAAAACAGAAATGCATGAAAAAAGAACCGTGGAATGACAAATGAAATGACAGCAGAGTGATGATGAAATGAGAAAAGTCATGATAGCAAGGAACAAAATAGGAGACTGATTGGAAAAATGAGCAAGAAATGAAAAGGAAAATGGGTGTGTGTGAATTGGGATGCAGAAACATTAAGGAGGAAGAGATATATGGGTAGAGGAGGAAAGAGGAAATAAAAGTAGACAGTCACTCAGTGTTGACAGAAAATAGAAGCAGTCGAGGGCTTCTGATTAAAAGATATTGGATATTGGTAACTCTGCTCTCAATCTGCTGGCAACTTGTAGCTGTGGTGCTGCCTGAAATCCAATTTCGAAGGGCTGATTTCAAGCCATATTACCAATGGAGGTGCAGCAGAATGAGGGAAATATAAATTGTTGCCATTTGATTGGCTGCTGCCAGTCATATTTTAAGAGAATAATGGTCATGGAATAAAAAGATTTCTGAGACTGTGTGTGTAGTTTTTGGGAAATCCCCGTTTTGAATGTTAAGTAGGTTCGCGTGACCACACTAGTGCGTCCTAAAAATGATGATTCGGGGAGGAAATCCCACTATACACGCTGGTTTGACAAAATTCAACCTCAAGTCTGGCCAGATGGAATGCAACAAATGGTCTGCCTCGCACACAGTCTTGCAGGATTATGGGCAGAGTCTCTCAAGATATCGTGCCATCTCCTTGGCAACAACAAGATCGTCCTCTCAGCAGACAAAACACTGAGACACACAGATCAAATCCTCCTTCTAATCAATCAGAGATGCTGATTTGGCTTGAAACTCATGTCGGTTGATGACACACACGAACACACGCACGCACACACACACACACACACACACACATCAGTGAATCGAAGCAGATTTCCTTAGTGTCAATGAGGTTACAATTAGCCGAGTGTGTTGTGTTCGTTGCTGGGTCAATCATCGTGTGTTTCTGTATGTGTTTATCTTTGTTGTCTACGTGACCACATGATTATTTACGTTCATGAAACAATAAAAGAGGTGGTTGTGACATAAACAGATAATTACACACGGATTCTTAGATAATAGATAATAAGTAGATAATAGTGTGCAAAAAAGGGCCATCATCCAGATGAAAAGTTAAACTGGTAATTAGCCTGTGTGTGTGTGTGTGTGTGTGTGTGTGTGTGTGTGTACGCATGTGTTAGCATTTGAGTGTGTTTAGAGTGTCATGCTCTGAACATTTTGTCCACTAAAGAAAAAGTGCTGATAACTCACATCTACATTCTGTGTGCTCTGTATATTTGAGGTCTCACAACTTTTGAAGAGGCGCTGTGTCATCATTGTCTCTTTGTCCGGAAATCAATCACAGAATTGGTTTAAGAACAAGGTCAGGTTTTATTGCCTTGTTGACAAACAAAATGGAGGAGAGGGGTATTCATACTATACTTTTTCCTCTAGGACTATCTAATGACTACTGACTGCCATGACAGAAAAAAGAGAGAAGTGCAATAATCACTATACACAAATCTCCTTTTTAATGGCTATGTGGTGACGCCACCAAAATTAAAATCATTTTGATGGCAACTCCCCTCCTGCCCTGACTTTCCCAACTAAAAGGATACTATAAGGAAACAACCTCATATTGGTGATGAACTTGGGAATTTGCCCAACTATGTGCAAACACTTAATAGATCTCTGAAGTCGTAGCAAATTGCAAAGTCACACAACCATCAACTTCTTGCACTTGTTAAATGCAAGTCCCTGAAATCCATTTTGAAACAAATAACAATAATCACAACAACACTTAGATCAATAGGCACTTTCATCAGTGGTTTTTTCTCAGCATTGGTTGCTTAACCCTGGGTTTTTGTCATGAGGATTGTATATAATTGTAATTGTATTTTAAGTCTTAATAAAGAACTTTTTGAGCTTTAAAGCTTGGGTTCGGCATTGGAGGTATGGTTCAGGTCCTGTTGGGCGTTTTGAAAGGTTCAAGTAGAGGTAACACTTTTATGGGATTAACACTGATCCTCTGGAACACTAAACTGCGCATGTTTATGTGTGTATGTGTGTGACTGCATGTATTTGTGTAGCCATTTTTTTATACTTACAGTGTCCGCAGTTTAGGCATGTGGTTGAAGCTGGACAGGGGGATGAGGCTGATGTTGTTGTTGTTGAGGGTGCTGGACAGAGAAACAGGAAAATCCAGAAAAAAATAAAAAGAGAGGAGAAAAACAGATTGTTAGAGGAAGGGTCCGGTGCCACTTATGGGTCTGGTGGTTAAACTTTGACGCAAGTAAAGTTAAATTTCTTCCAAAACCAAGGTCATGTTTTCTCTGACCTCTCTCGGGAAAAGAGAGTTCCAAGAAAAGAAATGAAATTTCAAAGATTGGTGACTTTCCTTTATAGTTCTTGCACTGAGGGGTCTTGAAATGACTCATGGCAAAGCAAGGAAATAAATATTTTTCTGCTACATATTATTATTGATCATGTATTTCACAAATTATTTATATTTTTTGGAAGAAATTTTGATTTTAGTTACCCTATTTTACCTAGGGTTACATAGCAACAAAACAAACAGTTTTCGGAATAAAGAAAACAGCAAATATAACCCAAAATAAAATAATATCATCACTTTCGGATGGGCAGACTGTGAATCCCACAATTTTTAAATCCGGGATTATATAAAAGGATCAGTTTCAAATATTTGCAATGGTATTTAAAATGTCACGAAAACTAAAAACAAATCCTGGTTGAAATCACACTGAGTCTTACCATATGACTTTTTGTTTTTGCACAATAAAACACAAACTTTTTTGAAATTTCCCATCTCTGCCAGACATCCTAGTCACTCCTGTCTCTGAGCATTAGTTCTGGCATAAAATACACACCGTATCATATGTAGTATTGATCTAAAATGGAATGGAAGACTCAACTGAGTGTCATTTCAACTTCACACACACAGACACACACACAGACACACACACACTAGTGATTGATTCTAGCCTTTTTATGTACAGAAATTGATATAGAAACGAGTGCAGAGGAACAAAACATTGCAACATATACAGCTGTTTCATCGATACTATCCAGGGAGATGAAAAAATGATATATATATATAAAAAAAAAATATATATATATATATATACATATTTTGCATATGATATACACATGACGTAATATGAATAGGATAATAGGCATATTCAATCCATTCAAGCCCAATTCGACCTATCTTTATTGTGGAAACAAACACAATATGCCATGAAAGATGCATTTTGACAAAAAAAAATTACTGGTTAGTATTTAAGTTAAAGTACAATAGAATAATTCTAAAATCATACTAAAGCTTGAGTGTTTACCCATTCATAACCTCATGAATATTTGTGTCTCAGGTGATGAATAATTTAATAAACTATCAATATAAGAAAACATAAATATAATACAAACAACATAAGCCAAAAAACAATTAATACCAAAGTAAAAAACATTCATTTATGTGTCAAATCCATACATTTGCACATTAGCATATTATTAAGCTTTCACTTTTGAAACCATCTTGGAGCTTGTGTCTTACAATATTGGCATGACCACAGAATTGCAACATATGCGGAGACAAGAAGAAGAGTTTATATTTCACCAACAAAGTCCAAGCGGGGTTTATTTATCTACTTTAGCCTGTTCAGAATAGACCCAACAGCAGGCATTTACTCTGCTTTTACTAACACCCACTCATCCTTAAAATAGAGCTTTTGCTTCACCCTGTTGATGTTTTTACTTTTCTTTCTCTTGACTTCTTTAATTCTCTTTATACATTCTCTCTGCCAATATAGCCTCAGTGGCCTTGGTAGACGGATCGGGTTTCACACTCGCTCAAAAAACACACAGACATGAGGAGTGCTGCTATGGTCAGGCCTGTCAGAGGTGATTCCACACAGTGTATATAATTTAATTGTGGAATAACAACAATTTTCTTGTCAGTTACCCCCATCCCCCCAAAAATCTTTCTGTCATAAAGTTAAATAAAGTTGTAACTGAATTAATTTAAGCCAAGATAAACACTAAAACATCCTTTAAGAGTCTCAGCCTGTTTTAAATTATATCTTCCCCCTCCTTCAGCCTGTTATATATGTTTCTCACCTCTGCAGCTTTGGGAATGACTATAGGGTTGAAATGATCAGATCATTTTAAAAAGCACACGACATAGAGAATAAAATCATGTCCCAGACTCAAAATATAACAATTAGATTGAATATCTAACTGTATTAAAGTGTGGACTTAGACCACAGTTAGAGGTTTAAGTTTCACCGTTTATTCAGTACTTAAAAGTAATTTCTGATCTCTCTGGCCTGCAAAAATGTCAAATAGCTCATCATCCCATGTTAGTCTTAACCAAACAATCCTGCAATCTTGACGGATCTTACTGTACTTTGGCCACAAAGTCACACGGTGCAAACCAGGGCATTGGCTATATAATAATTCATATCATTAATATTTCACAACTGACATAAATGTTAAAACATGCAGGATTTAACATCCTGTGTAGAATCAATAGTCAAAATGCTCAAGAAGAAAAAAATTATAATCACTTTTTTGGCCTATTCGAACATTCTTCTGTCATGTGAGGATAAACAGCATTAAGTCAGGAAGTTAAAGATACCAGTAAAATGATGAACAGATTACCAAGATCAGGATTCTGGAAAACTGCATGCTAAAGTATGAGCTTTTAACATTTACTATGATCTTTTAACATTTTGAGCTGTTTGTATAACCAGATGATATTGTGTAAAAAAACAAATGTCTCCGACAGGGATGCAAATTAGCACAGAAACAAGCATTTTAAAACAGTGTGTTTTCCCCTGTGTCAGTTTTCTTCATAACAATGTATGTTTTTCAGTTCAAGTGCAAAAACCCTCAATGATAGAAAAAGATGGCTCATCTCAAGGAACATTACAAAACAAATTTGTGTAAATCATACTATTCACCTTAATGAAAGTGTACATTTCTGCTATGAATCCTGTTCAACGGATAAAATATTTGCAGGGGCGGGGGGACACAAAACAAAAAAAGCATTCAAAAGTAGTCAAATGGAAAGCCTGGTTGACCCAGCAATATTTAAGATACACATTGTTTCCATTGTGAAAAGTCTGTTCAGCTCTATTTTTTCCATAAATTTGAAAGCTGCAGTGGCTGCTGCAGTGGTGTTGCAGAGCGGATCCATGATGCCTCAATACGTGCTTTTTTTTGTAGACTTGTACTCCATGTGCATGCGCTACATTTATATGTGAATTATTGAGTTGAGTCAGCAAGTTCCGCTGCATGTTTGCATATGTGCTTTTGTGTGTTCTCGATGAGGTGGTCTTTCTGCTGCCGTAAAAGGGTCTCTACAGTCAGTGATGGAGGAGACACTTTAGTGGCAACCCACAAGGGAGATGCTATCGCCTGTGTGTGTGTGTGTGTGTGTGTGTGTGTTTTAGAATGAGTGTGTGTGCTTGTGCCTGTACATGTGTGTGTGTGAAAGAGAAAGGAGAGTGATGTTATCATGTGTGTCTTTGCTGCAGCCTACACACCGAGGTCAAATCCTTACTCGGCGATCCAACTCCCCTGCAGACCTATACGCAAGATTAACTGTCTTGTTATAAAGGTCTAAAGATCCTTTGCACAACTTTTTAGAGCAATTGTACTGAACAGGGTATGCAAAATACCTTTGGTAATAAACAGACCCTTCATAACAGTATTTTATTTAGTTAATATTTGGACTGTTTGTCCGTGCTTACTTTGCATATTGAGAGAAAATTCAAAGTGAGCTCAAATACTGCGGCAAACAATCCAGATTGAGAGAAGATGCATAACCAGTAGAAGAGTCTAAAGTGAAGCAAAAAAAACAATCATGTACGGCTCAGTAATCAATTACAATGGTATTGTGACAACAGTTCTATACTTTTAAGGGTATTTGCACAGACTATTCAAGTCTGTAATTATACTTCAACTTAAGAGTGCATGACCCCATGTAACCTCCTCAAATACTTATAAAATCATAATTCTCAACCAAGAAAGCCTACAATTTAGTCGGACATCCCCAGACCAATTTGCATTTGCTAGTCCAAGTAAAACAAAAGCTATCGGATTCCTCTGGACTCCTGGTATATATCAGAACCCTACATTTACATCTGTTTACCTATCAACTGATCACAAAACAGACAATAAAACCCAATGATTTGAAGACAAAAGGAAAGCGCTGCATGAGGGTGAGGTTTTACAGCCATGTAAGAATTATTATATGGCCAAAGAAACCTAGTGAAGAAAGAGCACCACTTTACATAACTACTAAATTGGAAATTGTTGAAGAGGTCTGAAATGCAGTACATTGTTCGCTGATTCATTGATTGGCGGTTCAATATCCTACCCATTTTGCCCAACTTAATCTGCTGAGTGAAACACAGAGATCTTACTTGACTCCTGCCAACACTTATAGGAAGTGTTCAGAGGAAAAAAAGCGACAAAAAATACTATACATAAAAAGATAAATTAAAAAAAAACCTGTGGGCTGATCAAGTATTCATATGGAAATACTGTGAATAAATGCTAACGAATACAAGGTCAAAATGAATGAAATCTGGAAATAATTTTTAAAAAATGTACAAAGTAACTACTGGTTTAAGTATTTCTATATTAACATATGTCCGTTAGTCACTGGTCATTCAAGATGTGGTCATTTTGAGCAAAACAAAATGTAAACTGTCATTATGATTTTCTGCATGTGTATGTAAAATAGTAAATTTTCTATCAGTGTCTATCATGCTCATTCAGCCTAAACAGACAAGGATCAATAAACAGGCAGAATGGCTAAATTACTACAGTGCTTGTAAGACAACACGGCAATGTAACTTTATGCCTGTGATTACAGCTGATATTGACTTCAGGTTCAATGCGATTTTTCACTCTTGTAATTACTAACATTTGTTATGATCTATGAAAAGGATTGGAGTCAACTCAGAACACTCGAGGCAGTATCGTAAGTCAAAAATCACAAAACAGCTTTACTTAACCGCAACGTGGGATCATTGTGTGTTGTGTGATTTTATCCACCTCTTTAGTTTCTGTTTATACTGTCAAGACAAGAAAGCGTTTCTATCAGTGTATCTGGCAGACCAGCTGGTTTTATTTTTTCCTTTTTTATATTCAGTTGTTGATTATTTACTAGAGTAAAGTACAGTATGAAGTGTTACGAAGAGTAAAAAAATATTCAAAGAAAATTCCCATGTATATTCACATACTGTAATGCAGAGCCAACTTGTCTTTCGGCATAATTGGCTCATCGAAGTAAAACTACCAAATTAAAGCTGTTATATGGGTGGTATTTATCGCACAGACACTGAGTTATGGTTCTGTTAATGAAACAGCACATTAAAAGAGGAATACATAGGCTTTTGAATAGAGGACATTTTGATATGCCACAATAGGAAAAAAACGGTAACTAATTCTATATCTCTGCCCGGGTGTGAAACTTCTGGTGTTATGAAACCTTGGTTGGATGACTTTAGGGTTTTTCACCCCATCATGCACATCTTAGCTTGTAGACTACTGGTGTCAGCAGCAGATCGGACTGGACACACCCTTTCACTCCTGGTTTCAAAGTGTGTATTCTGTGCTTCTGAATTTAGACACAAAACTGCTTGCCGATAAAAAGTCTGTTTATTTTTTGTAGGAACCTACCCACATATTTCAAAAGCACAACATTATTGTCAGTGAGGCTGACCGTAACGCCATAAAATGGTCAGGTATAAGACTCAGAATATTAGTGACTGGTTTAATTGATTTTTTTCTGAAGAAAAAATACACTTAGTAGAATTCTAGCTCAAAAGACCTTACTCTAGCCACAACATTTTGACTTTTACACGCTTTCATCTACCGTTCTCTTCCAGCGTAGAACCGTAAAACCACTCATTTCAGTCATCACTATAACGAGTTCCTGCACATGGTACATGCGCATGATATTTATTTGAGTTGCCTGAAAAAAACACTTGTGTAGAATTAGAAAAAGAGCTAGAATGACAAAATTACATTAAATGTGAATTTATTACCTCAATTCAATACTGCTTGTGCACAATAAAAATGGTAATGCAGAGCAAAATTAATGTTCAGAAGGGGCATTAAGAGCTCATATTCTGCATCAAAGAAACTGAGCAGAACATCATTGAGCACCAGTACCTTAAGCAAAGATGCAGTTGAGAGGTAAGTGCAGGATTACATGTTTTTATTAATTCTTAAAAAAGCCCAAGTGCAAATGGTATTCAAAAGAAAGCAAGCAACAACCAAGGGTATGGAATGAGTCGGAGAAAAATTAAATTGTCTATCAAGATAAACTCTCAAATCAATTATCAATTTGGTTTTGTTGTCTCACAAATATTAAAACGACATTTTTTCATTTGTCATTTAACAGCGGTATTTATTTACTTTACTGAAGAGGAATTTCTAATTTGGTTAGAAGCATAGTACCTTCGTACCAAATACTCTGTACTGTTCATTAATGTCAGTACACTCATATATGTCAGTGATGTCTTATTGAAAAAGAATTTTTGGTTTGGTAAGAAGCATCAAACAGTTACGCAAACTGTACAATAATCAAAAATGCACTTTGCTATTTTCTTTTAGGTTTCATTAAAATGTTTCTTTTCTTGTGTAATCCTTTTTTCTCCACAAATGGAAACATTCAATTCCAAGCAAGTTCTTAATCATTCATTAGTTGTTGACAAAGTAGCTCTCCTGTATGGAGCATGCAATGGCAACAATACATTTCCTTGGCAAAAATAACAGCCTGTGAAATCTATGTTGTTGCAACACTGCACATCTCTATAGATTAATCGAACATATTTTGCATTCAACTGGTGCAAATTCTAGGGGGAATTAATTTCTTTTAATGCTTTCTCACATTGGCAATCAAAAGAGGCCAACATCCTAAAGGGCTGAAGCCCTGAGAAGTGAAGAGTCTACAACATGTTCCCCGAGGCCTCATTAAAGCTTTAAGAGCAGAGTCGGGAGAAAGCACAGATATTTCTTTTCTTCAATCATATACTTGTTCAAATCCCTTTCAATATGACTTAGAGCCTATTAACACATATTGTTTATAGTCAGGTACCTCACAAGGCTGTTTAAAAATCGGTTTCTTCAGAACCCTTAAGGACAGTCCAACTTCAGGTAGAAATGATTATTTATTTGTGTCTTTCGGTGCTAACATGGATGTTTGCACTTAAAACCGGGCTGGAAAAGTGTGTCCTCACTTGCTTAATCGGTGAGATAAGTTGGCCAGTACTTTGTTTCTCTTGAAGCACTGTATCAACCGGTTTCTGTTACTTTTTCTGTATGTGGAGGTGTTAGTGAATGTATCTGAATTCTGTGCATGCTCACGTCTACATTTGTTGGACAAGGGTTAATAGAGGTTTCTGCATGATGTATTATTTGATGTGAAGGAAGTTTGCGAATCTGTCAGTAAAACATATGAAGAATTAGATATGTGAATAAACACTCCTGACCTCCACTCATCTCTTTAGTTCCGGATATTCAAGATCATATGTTGAAGTGATTTTTGACCCTGATAATGTTCACATGGTGCTCAAAAGGTCTAAGAGGTCTCAACCTGGCTTTCAGGGTCTATAAGTATAAGACTTAAGGGCTTTTAGTGGCTCCATTGTCTCATTTTTGAACTTTCCCACAGGGTTTAACGCCAACTTTACTGCTTTAACCGGCACCTTGGTGTTGAATTGTATTTGTGCAACTGTGTTTCGTTTGTCAGTGTGTGTGTCAAGAATGTGTGACAGAACTGTGAACCATTGTGTATATGTGTCAGTGCATCTCTCTCTCTATATATAGTGTGTGTGTACAAGCCAGCTAGTTTAATAAAGTCTCAAGTGTTGGAACAAGCAAACTCCTGCAAATAACTCCTCTTATCTCTGAGAAAATTGACATTTCGAGGGTGTTGCCATTGGAAACCACCCTGGGAAAGCTCGACTGTTTATCCTTACCGAAAAAAAGCACTTGGGTGTTAGATAATGTGCGGTTAAGGTAATTGAGCCCCGAAGTTGAGTTTTGGCTTTTTGACTAATTATTTCACGTCTAACAAAGAGAACTCTGACTAGTAAACATGATATTCTCAAATTTACTGCAAATTTGGATGGTTTGCATGGACTGTCAAAAGAAAATTGTTTTCACACTTCAGTTATGATAACAGCTTTACTCCTAAATACCCTTCAAACCAGAGTCCAAAGATGCAGACTGAATGGTAATTGGGGTCCAGAGCAAAATAAATTGACATTAATGTCCATTTCATTTGAACAACTGCAAATTATGAACTGAAGATTCATTTTAGGCTATGCTTACCTGCATAATGGGTATTTTCTTCTTCCCCATCCCCACTTCCACACATTTGATCTGATTCCCAGCTTTGATTGGGTCACACTCTCCCATAACACAAACGCCTACTGATTGCTATCCTACTAGTAAGTGGGATGTGATTAGCTGCGTTTGGTCAGACCGCTGATCCTCAGCTCTTTGAATATTCAGCCCTATTCCATGCTACTAGCTGTGTGGATCATTGGTGACTATTTACCAGTTTGGCTGCCCAGGTTTCTCAGTATTCCCCTTTCTTGGCAACTTGATTTTTTGCTGATGCATTCTGCCTCTTATCATCTTATATTTGGAGTTCATATTTAAAAAGTCACAAAACTATTCCCAATTCCTTTTATTCTCAGTGTGAGAATGTATTGCCTTGAAATCAATTGCCATGCCTTTTCAACCCAGCATCCGCCTTTGTTAATATTTGAAAATAAAATTCAGACTGAATCAATGGCACTGCACCCAAAACAGTGACACTATGGCAAACAGCAGTTTCTGTTCCTAAAGTGCATCATCTTCCAAAACAAATGTTTTATGATGCTCCACCAATGACGTATCTTTGGTTGAGGTCTGGTTAGCACATAAACCATTGGTTAGGGTTAGGAAAACATTGTGGCTTGGGATAAGTTACCACTTGATCAATGTTATTTGACTGTTGTTGTCATGGTTATAACAATAACACATGGTGTTAGTTAGGGGACAATAGGTTCTCAGAAGATTGTCTCGAAATTGCATTTGTTCAAATGAATCTTGCATTTTTGCGAGATTGTGGTGCACGTTCCCACTGCACAACGGCCAGGCCCTTATGCATATTCTCTTCCACAACGGGCGTCTTATAGATTAGTCCTTCCTTGCCCTGTCAGATCTAATTTTCTCCAGATGCTAAGACATCTCCTTTGCGCAGAGCTACAGTATGTGTGTAAATGCTGCTGTAATTGCACAATATTCCTTTCAAACTCTCTTCAGATCCCTCCTTTTCAAAATTCCCACCAATCAAATTCAAGCTTATTTCAATGTAAACTGTCAACTGATACGTGCTGTTCTTCTTCTTTTACCTCCAACCATGCTATGCCTTTCTTATAATCTCTAAAACCACAACATCTTAAACCAGTAAAAAAAGACAGTATTTTTTTTGAATTTCAGAATCGATTTTTACACCTTTTTATAGGGACACTGTCTTGTCTTACATTCTTCATTTAACTCCTCCCACACCCTGGGTTGAATTATCGGTCTTTACCAGGTTGCTGTCTAGTAGTGACAGCTCTGTTGGGCCGTCTGATTTAAATAGGAGGAAAAAAGCCAGCCAAGCCAAAATCACTTTACACCAGAAATCCATAATGCTGTTCTGTGTACACACACAAGGTAGTTATCCAATGATAACAGAACATTTCATATATAAACTTCAAAGGATGAAACAAACAAACATGTAAAGTCACAACTCGGCGATACATATATTGTTTGTTAACGTGCTTTCAGAAGCTCTGCACCTTCACTGACTTGCCAGCGGTTGTACGTAACCAACTTTTGAGGTTCAACAAAGGTTCGTTTCATGGGCTTCGATCCAGCGCCCACTCGTTGGGGATACAAGACAGATCTGGAGGCAGGATGTGGCCACAAAAATGCAATTATTACTAGGGGTCTGTGGAGTCTGGACACATATACTGCTTTGGACATGCAGGGTGCATAGAAACAGAAGCACACACACATACAAAGCTGGGTTTTATACTTCTTTTGACTCTTTTAGTCCTGAATTTTAGCTTACCTTATCCCAACCTTAGAGGTGGGCACCCTCTAAAATGGAATGTTTAACCTCCTGTGGGTCCAAAGTCAATCTTTCAGAAAATTTCACCATCTATGTTTGCTCATTAGTTCACCAAGTACATCTGATGTATGCAGTTTTGGAAATTGTTGTGGTGGGTTGGCACGTTGAGTTGGATTGGAAGCTTGCAAGGACATAGTACCTTAAAAGAAGCGAGTTATGTGCAAGAAATAAGATGGGCAGCGTGAGAGGGTTCCACTATTTTCTTGTAATGAATAACAAACTGACACGGCGCTGCATTTTCCATATGAGAAACTGCCTACGTTACAAAATGCAATTTCTACTTTGATGTTGGGAATATATTTAAGATTTGGATTTTGTTACCTACATTTTCTTTTATTTTGTTAAAAAAGGATGATTACTTGATAGAAGGGTATGAATTGATCTTTGTCTATTTTTTTACTTTGAATGGGGAAAGACAGCTAGACAATAAATGTGCAATTTGGAAGTTTCATTGTACACCGAAAAGATGGATAATGACAATAAAAATATTTGCTGTTACTGCTTCATTCTGTTATCCTTGGTTCTTCACAGCAACCACTGCCTTTTTTTAACCTTAGAAAGTTCACATGCTAATCCCATTGAGCAAAGCATCTTGGGGCTGTGCCTCTATAGGGTAGGCATGCGGCATGCATTTTGCAAAGCACATGCATTATATGACACCAGCAGATAAAAATGCACTGATTAAAATGATATAAAATATGTGTGGTGTGTGGCCATGCAATTATCAGTCCCAACATCTCGTCAAACCAAAAGAAAATAGCTGATAAAAGGAAACAAAAAAGGATAAAAAGCAAAAAAAAAAAATCATGGATATAGAATAAAAAAGTGGTTTTGTGTATGCGTGTGTGATAAAGAAAAGGGGAGTTATAGGCAGAATGAAAGTCACCTTGTGGAGCTCTAGCAACTCTGTCTCCCCTCATGAATTATGACAGCCGCTGTTTGGCAAAAAACCCTCTGCCACCCATAGACACACGCGCATGCAAGCATGCAGGCACGCAGGCAGCCAGACACGAGCGCACGCGCACACATGCACACACAAAGGCACACACGCGGCGCAAAAAATCCCTCCCTGTCTCTTTGAGTCTCTCTTTCTTCACTCACCCCATCTCCCTTAGTGGTGCACCCTTACCCAGAAAGCTCATCGAGAAAAGTGATCATAAAATATGCAGCTGTTCCCCTATTCTTTAGAGTGCTTCTTAGACCCCTGGAGTTTTTGAATATGTGTCCATGTGTGTGTCTGTGTGTGTTCGTGCGTTGCGGTTCAGTTAGTCTGAGACTTCTTTCTTCGTCTTCCTACTTCTCAAACACTCTCCTTACACCTTCCTCAATCTGTCTCACTCTGTTTCACACCAGGTCTTGGTCTGTCTTGGTTTCACTTTCAGTTTCTTAAAAAATTGGCTTTGCTGTCAGATCAGTGATACTCACTGGAACAACCTATTATTGACTCTTGCAATCTTTTAGCCGAGGACCTGGTGAACCTCAAGGTATGTTGCGCAGTTGTCGTTGAGATGTAGGTTCGTCTGCATCAATCAGCTCCACCGTATAGACACCATACAGTCTTAAAAATCCTTAAAAATGGACCCCCCCCCCAAAAAAAAAACAGCTTACCGTTCCATTCTCTGCAAGTTATTTGCTATCGATTTTCTTGTTTTCTGCAACGCATTGGAATGATTTTAAACATCCAGTATGGTGCGTCATAATCCGTGGCGTAAAGACCAATTTCTAGTAAGCAAGAGAACTGAAGGTTTGGCTTAAGGGCACTCAGCATTCCAAGAAGGCTTCAGAATGCTGATGTACAGATATGGCTGTTTCACTAACTGATGGTAGAAATCAACCAATTTCTGCTGGCATTGATTGTATCGATCCTGCATGTAAATTGAGGCAACAAATGGCTCCACAAGTCCACAATGGTAATTTGCAGAAACTGCCATTAGGTCACACCCTGCATGCAGGGTGTGACCTAATGTCACTCAACAAGGATATAAGAAAGTACAGCATCTGTTGAGACTGTTGCATTAAAGCCCTGTCCACAGATGCAACAAACACGTTGATCTGTCAATGGGAGATTGTTTTATTTTCTAGACGTTGATTTATAAGTACAACAAACTGTTGTGACTTTGCAGTAAGATGTTGGGCATGCTGAAAAAAATAATGGCATAATCTTGGAAAAATAAAGCGCTTTCAGATCTGAAGATAAATGATTCATCCAAATCTCACTATTTTTACATTTTCAGACTGAGATAAAGACTCTTTTGAAAAATGAAACTGATTAATTCTTTTTATGTATGAAAATGATCAAGCACTTATCATCTATTTTCATTAATCTTTGTCAGCAAAAGAAAAAAAAAACGGAGTTGAAAGATCAATGAATGAAACTGCATCTAATTCAACTGGCCCTGAATAATTATTAATTAATCAGTTTCATATTAGTCTGACATCCCTGCTCTCTATTCCTCATAGAGCCCTTGGAAGCACACACACACACACACACACACACACACACACACGCACGCACGCATACACACTCACAAACTGACCCCCGTGCATGTATTTGTGTGTGTACATTCCCTTCCAGGGGCCATTTGCGAATTTGTCATTTTGTATGCATGCATTTATTAAATCAATTCATGTTATTTCACTGTGGGTCTGTGTGTATGGGAACCCTTTCCCCAGCTCATTGGGATGCACGGCATGAGCCCATCGAGTGAGTGCTGTCCAGGCTAGCTTTAGAGTCATTAGTGTGCTCGTTAGTCCAGTTATGTTAAATCTAAATTACCATTCATCATCACACAGGGACCCATCCTTTATTCTGATGTGGCCTGGCAGACACACACACTAACTGGATTAACTCATTCAAAGACATGCAGACATACTTGCTGAAACACAGCAGAATTTCAAATCGGGCGTTTGCTGTTTAGTAAGTGTTTTAAAATAGATTATATACAGTATCATTGATTGAGACTTTGGAGGGCATTAGCGATGATTGGTTTGCCCTTGTGAGTGCGCCATCTTCAAATCATGTCCTACTCTGAATAAGCACCAGTGACTAGAGAAAAAAAAAAAAACCTCAGGAACATCGAAAAACAGGCTGATTTTGTTCTACACATCCAAATTTCAAAAAGCTATATTGTAAAATACTCAAGTGGTCAGTAACTTTGAAAAGATGACTTGCACTATAACAAAATGCAAAAGCAACTCCTAAAATGTTTGTCTACATACTGAATCCCTCATACAGGACTGTCTCAGAAAATTAGAATATTGTGATAAAGTCCTTTATCTTCTGTAACGCAATTAAAAAAACAAAAATTACTTTTTCATGATCTTCTAATATTTTGAGATAGGATTTTTGAGTTTTCTTAAGATGTAAGCCATAATCGGCAACATTAAAATAATAAAAGGCTTGCAATATTTCAGTTGATTTGTAATGAATCCTGAATGTATGACATTTTTGTTTTTGTAATTGCATTACAGAAGATAAAGAACTTTATCACAATATTCTAATTTTCTGAGACAGTCCTGTATATCTTAGGTATAGTTTTTCTTATAATGTCACTTATAATCTTAGAATTCCTTCATTTGCTTGATCATATTTTGCTGAATTGAAGTGAAATATATTCAGCCAGGCAGAGGAAAGAAATAGAGTATGTATTCCCGAAATCATCATGCGCAAACAATACCATTAAGGTTATGTTCTTTCAGCACACGTACACCTAACATAAACTGTTCTTGTATTTTCATCAAATTATTTTTAAAAGATTGGATGGGAAATTACATTTCAAATTGCATCTTTTTAGCAGGGTTAACAAAGTACAGCAGATACAACATCAGGGATTTGACGAATGAAATTAAAATTGTGCATTTTAATCACCGAGCTGGATGGACTGGATGAATCTAAACTTTTTTTGTATAGACAAACAGAAAAAAAAACTGGCATCACCATATTTTGCAAACCTGCTCTAAAATGACCGGTAAGATTTTGGGTTGTTCAAATACCTGAACAAAAGACAATGAAGAGAGTGATGATCCAACTCCATATGTTGAGAATGAAAACATCTATTTCCACTATTATGGTTTCACAGACACAAATGAAGACAATGCTCTATGGAAAGACTTCAGGGTTTGGTTCTCCTCTGGGCTGAATTACAGTCAGTGCTGGCACCCTGAATTAGATTAGCTGTGGCAGAATAAAAACACACATGATGACAAACAAAGTCATTTGCTGGTGCAGAAAGAATGCCTACCATCTGCACTGATGTAACTGAAAAGACCAGGAATGCTGGGGAAGCTAATAGACAAAATGGATTGAGCAACTTCTTCAAATGCAGCCAAATATAAAGACTGTGTTCATCACATGATTACATTTCCACTTGTGCTGTGTTTACTGGCCTTCCAAGTTTAAGCACATACAGCCCCTCCGATCGCAGGCTGTTAAAAAAAAAAGGTAGAACTAAATACTAAGAGAAAAGCGGACTGTGGGGTTGTTGAGTTTAATGGTCATGGTATTATTCTCAGTCATGCATTGAAGGAAATTCATGTTCCGGTTTCCCTCAATGGGTTTGTGGCGGCATTTCCAGACTTGACAATCACAACAAAATAAATATAAGGGGAACTATTTAAATACTGGTTGCAATTATTAATCAGAGCACATATTTTAGTCATTCTAAAACAGGAAGTGCACTTAAAAATCTCATTAATATGTTTATTAGCTGCCAGTTTTTAGCACATGCAGCCA
This sequence comes from Fistularia commersonii, assembly GCF_037954325.1. Classification (NCBI taxonomy): domain Eukaryota; kingdom Metazoa; phylum Chordata; class Actinopteri; order Syngnathiformes; family Fistulariidae; genus Fistularia; species Fistularia commersonii. Next base: position 10,200,956 of record NC_141296.1, read on the forward strand.
TGGGCAGGGTTTGACCTTGGTCATGGAAAGAGAAAGCCAAAACCAGTCTTTTGTTTTCAAAGGAATTTCATGTAAACTCAGGAGTTCCAGCACCTATTCTAAACCATTCAAACTTTTAAATGACAGTAAGTCTGCCATAAAAAGAAGATTGGGATGGCCAGTTTTCTATAACATAATACTGTATTGACTAATATAAGGGACTTTCAGTTTAGATTACTGAAAAATGTGGCGTTACACACATTTAGATTTTTTGGGGGGTGGGTCACCTGAAAATTTATCTCATGTTCAGGACGTAGCAAATATTCTTTCGACCATGGAAACCAAGATTGTGTTGGTCCATGGTTATGATTATGATGAACACTTAACCATATTTGCTTTTGTTTACAAGAGTTACATTGCCGAAAGACTTTCACTGTGAGGAACTTGCTTTGTCATGCAGGGCCCATTTCTATTATATTGCAAGATCTTTTCTAGTAGGGTGTCACTAGCATGCACGGTGAAAAGGCTTGTATGGTAAAATATATAATATTTTTTTTCTAATGTTTTTTTTATGTTTTTTCTTTTCATAAATGAGAAAACGGCCGCAGTTTTGCATTAATCTTCATTTAAAGCATTTTAAATTGCAATAATGCAGTTATACTTAATATATAACTACATGGGACCCTTGACTTTTGAGACACTCCCTGGAAATGCACTTTGGGTGTCTAAACTTAAATCCTTATCTTTTTTTCATTCAGCAAGATATTTTACTCATGGCTTCTACTGCATGAAAATTTAGTTGTATGAAGTCTCCAACATAGGATTAGAGAAAAAGTTACAGAAAAATTGGTTTTGTTGCAGATCTAGGATGAATTTGCCAATATCAATGTTTTAAACAGTTAAATAAATCTGCTCCTAACGCAAACTGCGATACTGCATCGGATTCAAACCATGAGTCAGTTCACACTCCTTCCTCTCATAACATTTAGCTAAAACTCCCAGGACATTTACAGTGCTGTGACCTTGATTTTGAGAGTACCGTGCTTGAGCTTGTATTTGGATGATTGTCAGTAGCAAAAACCAACAAACCAGAATTTCTAAAAAAAATCTGTGTAATTATTACAAATGTGAAAAGCTCCTTGGTGTAATGGACTGCCATATTTTAGCAAGAATTGTAAATGTTTCCTGTTATGGTTTACTGGTATAGAAACCATCATGGACATGCCAACGTTGTAACTTTCCAAATGGACTGCTACTCTTTCAGCCAAAAATTCACTGCAGGCACAGAAATCTCACCTAAAATCATAGACGATCTTAATTTCCTTCTTTAATTTTTCACTGTGGCAGCTTTGGACTTTATCTTCATTACTCGCCGGTGGGAAATGATTGGGCGGATATTAAGGGGGAAGAAGAAGCGAACTCCAGCAGAGGTCATGTTGGACTGTAAGTCAGCAATTAACAAGCAAAAGTTCTATGTGTAAATTGAAGGGAACATGATGATCTTGCAGCCTTGTTCTGCTGCCATTCTCTTAAGTAATGTATTCATTTGATTGAGAACTAAAACTGTTAAAATGATGGATTCAAAAGCCGCAAATGCTCAAAACAAATTGTATTCACAGCACAGATCCTTGAGTATTAAAAATCAGATTGATTGAATCTACGTTTTTTTCTTGATGTTTTCCCACTAACTTTATTCCTCAGTGTTTTTCCTTTTTTTTAAGCTTAAGTGTAATTGATTCTTAAAGTCTGTCTTATTTGGTTAGCTAATTACTTCATGCTCATAGTAATTTGGAGGTGCAATGAACTTGAATAATGAACAAGATGCTAGCACGACATCAACATATTTAAGTTAGTTAAACTTTTTTCAACCAAATCAGTTTGCACTACTCTGTATACGATATTACTTTGAGTTTTAAGGCTCACAGTTTAACCCATCAAGCATGAACTAAGCTACAATTTAATATATACATCATTTTTTTTGCATCAGTTGACCCCATAATTGCTAAAAATGAAAGAAGTTAATATTTAATAGTTAACAAAAATAAAGGAACCCGGGTGGAACGGTGAGGCTACAGGGAGTGGAGATCAAGAAGTTGGAGGATGTCAAGTATTTGGGGTCAACAGTCCAGAGCAGTGGAGTGTGAAAAAAAAAGGGGAAGAGACGGGTTCAAGCAGGTTGGAATGGGTGGAGAAAAGTGTCACGGGTACTATGTGATAGAAGACTATCAGCCAGAATAAAAGGAAAGTTTACAAGACAGTGGTGAGACCAGCGATGCTGCACGGTCAAGAAAAAAGCAACATTGATGAAAAGACAGCAGGCAGAGCTAGAGGTCGCAGAGATGAAGATGCTAAGGTTCTCTTTGGGAGTGACCTGGATGGAGAGGATCAGGAAGGAGTCTATCAGAGGAACAGCACATGTTAGATGTTTTGGAGAGAAGGTCAGAGAAGCCAGACTGAGATGGTTCGGTCATGTACAAAGGAGGGATAGTGAATATATTGGTAGACGGATGCTGGAATTGGAGCTTCTAGGCAGGAGGTCTAGAGGAAGACCAAAGAGAAGATTTATGGACGTAGTGAGAGCGGATATGAAGGTAGTTGGTGTGAAAGAGGAGGATACAGAGAATAGGGTTGGATGGGGAAGGTTGATTCTGCGGTGACCCCTGAAGGGAAAAGCCGAAAAGAGAAGAAGTTAACAAAAATAAAACCAAAACCAACGATATGCAGATCGGGGTCTCCACTCTTTTGAGAAACAATGTTCAGTCTATCTGACAACTTTCATGGTCTGCAAACAACAAAGCACCAAATTGAGTAAGTCAGTCAGACTTTTGTTTCATCAATAATTGATGCCGCCTCGCTTCTTCCCTCTGATCCGCTCAGTCTATCTACGACCACTATTTTCTCACACTGTAATGTTTCATCAGCTTTCCTCCTGCCCGTCAACTTTCCTGTTTATTTCCTATTACATACCAACTGCACTTTGCAATGTCACTATACCTTTAGATCCCTGTCCCTTCCTTGCGTTTAATATCTTGTTTTCCATCTTGAACAAATTGACAACTTCTTATCTATTTGTTGAATCTTGTCTCACACACTTTGTAATTGTGCAATTTTTTCACTTTGGTGTGTAATTTTACATTTCATCATTTATCTTTGCAGACTTGCATCTCTGTGTCATGTGCATGTGTCTCTTTTCTTCTGAATTTCTCTTCATTTCCTTCCTATCTGCTCTGTATCCCTTTTTTTTGCTCCCTCCCTCTTTTACCTCAGGTCCAACAGCAGATAAATAAATTATGACCAGGAAACTGAATGCTCTTACAACACTGATACCACACTCACTTCTTTCTCCTCTGTCAAATCCCTTGTTCTCGTCATTTCCTTTTTGGGAATGCCCGCCAATGCCTGAAATCTCTTGCCTCTCTTAGAGAGGCAAAGGAAAAAAAAAAGTGGGAAAGAGGACAGTATCCACAGTCCTTTGAGTTTAAATAAATCATGGACAGGCGCTGCCTTGCTTTTACAACTCCAACCCACCACTTTTATCCAGGCAGCCATGAAAAAGGGTGAAGAGATGAGGAAGCAACAGAGAAAGAGAGACGATGTATAAGGCATATGGGTAAACAGTGCAGATGGCTACGGGGATGCAAAACTGCAATAGCTGCCCTTTCTCTTAAAATATGTTGCGGGGAAAAGCAGAACAAACAAATTAGTGTGATGTTTGTCTTGGACGTGTTACTTCTGATAAAAAAATATATGTTTTTATTAAATTTGATTTTTTTGGATGACACGGGGTATCTTAAAGTAACTTTTATTGTTAATAAATAACTATAGCGATGACCAGCGAAGGCATCTTTCTTTACTTTTTTGCATAATGTGTCACGTATCTAATTGATCCAATATTATCAAATGTCTCTGATTTAAACGAGGTATCCAATGAAAAAAACAAATTGCCAAACCTGCCTCATTTTAATTGATTAAACAATATAAATTAGATTCATCAAATGAATGAATGAATGAATAATCAAACTAAGAAAGTAGAATACATTATCATTTTCAAACTGAGCCTGATGGCACAATATTAGGCTTTGACTTTTCAAAATTGCTCTTGTGAATCATATTAAGCAGCTCAGATAAAGTTAAGTCTACCAAGAAACAGTAGCTAATTAAAAAAGACTAGATTAATTAATGCGGATATTCGTTAGAGGCACACAAAGCACCCTGCCTCTTTCAATCAGCATGACACAAACACACATGCTTGTTTCCAACACACATGCACAGTCAATCTGCATGCATCCGTCGACCAACAAGCCAATTTATTCCATTTTACTTGCATCACATACAAGAAAGAAAAGACTATTTTAGAGTGATTGCCACCTACCACTTCATGCATAACTGACCAGTGATGATTGTGTGTTTCAATTACGACTGATAGATTATTCATGAAACAACAAATAAATTACAAGATGTGAACAGACCCTAATACACATCAAGGAGTAGACTGTTGCATGATGAGAAAAAGAAAAACACACTATTGTTGTCATGAACATCTAGCTGCTGTATGGATACATGGAGACTATGGATGCACACATGGGAACTGCCCTGCTTAATTGATTGGAGGTCAACTTTTGAATTATTCAGCACCTATTTGATAAATAATGACTGCTACAAGTCAGATTTCAGATTCCTCTTTTTATTGTTTTTATTTAATTTTCGCTCATCACAAACTAAGTCTCATATCGTTAGGTTGTAGTCTTTAATAGACATAATCTTGGGTTTTAAGAAACAGAAATAGGTATAATCCTCCATTTTCTGGCATTTCAAGAGCAAATCGACGTCACTTTTCTTGATCTCATGTTCACAAAGAAATTATTAGACGCAAACTACGCAAAAAAAGCATATCCAACTGCATTGATCAATAATAGTCACTAGTGCTTTATTGGCTCCAGTTTATAATGCATTTTTATAGATAAAATTAAATAGATGGAATAACCACAAAGTCATTCAGTTCCGGCCTGACCATAACTCATTTGGCATTATTGATTGATAAGTGACTTGATTGTTTGGTAGTCCAATTAATCTAAACTGTTTCTTGTTGTAGTATTGATTGGCTAAAACTGCCTCATTTGCAAGAAAATGTTTGGATTACAACTGGGGTCTGATCCCAAAAGTTATTGAATTAAATGAGCACACACTCACTCACACACACATAAGAGACCTGCAGAATAACAATCTGAAAATGCCGTTAATGGCCACAAATCATTGTTATCCCTGTCATCTCAATTTGTACTGCAGTTACAAATTCAACTTCAACAGCTGAACAGATGTGGACCCAAGTGTGTCCACACTTGATTGTGAATGTGCACTGAATGTGCTTGTCTGTGTTTGAGTGAACTAGTTTGCAGGTGTGCGTGTCTGTGTATGAGTGTAAGGATTCTTGAAATGAAGATCAGTCCAGCGGCAGAATTGCTTACTGTCATTCATGCCCTTTGCGTGCGCAAGAGTGCACACACACACACACACACGGACGCATGCACGCACAGACACGCACACCTGCCTTTATTAAAACGTCACATTTGGTGAATATACTGTGTAGTTTCATTGCTGTCTGCCTTGAATGGGAGCGGCTGTGTATTTACAGTGAATTGTAAATCCTGCCAAGCACTCAGCTGTCAGAGTCTTATGAATTGCTAATATGTTGTATCTTGCACTGCAGATCCTCCTCTGTCTGCCCCTTATCACTCCCATAGTGTGCTCTGAAAAAAGTGGATCTGGTCAAATTTAGAATTTGGTGAAAAAAGTCAGCAACAAAGGATCATAATAAAAAAGAAAGGTGCGGACAGGTTTCAAATTTGGGGTAATTCCAGGCGAGTAAGATGAACACTTTCCACTGTGTCCTTTGCTCTTTTTAATCATTCATATAAACGCATTAAGCAGCTCCAGTACGCACTAGGAACCACACCAGCAGTATGTGCTTACGGATTTCTCTCTGTTTAAATGTCTGCTGATCAGCTAATAAGAGTTTCAAGTTATTATTGAAATAACTCATTGTAATTTGCCATGTTCAAATTTTAGCTAAAATTTTCTTTCTTCTTTTGTTTGGATGGTGTTGATGACGTTTGCCATTTTGCGAGAAACAAATTTTAGGGGGACTAAATCCTCACATTTCTCACGCATATCAAGAGCAACGGCTAAGATCTTGTTTTTCCTACTTTGCACATCAGTTTTGCGAGTGGAAATGAGATACAATTAACCAAAAGCAACCAATTACCGCTCTATTCTTTATTTGGGCTTTCCTCTGAATGATATACATTTCAGAATGTGGAAATACTGATAATAAACACAATATTATGTATCAGACATTTCAAAACTTTATTATCATATTTTGTTATTTCTTTTTATGGTCCTCGATTAAGCCAGTTGGTAGTTACCAAATTGCATTTAATTCTGCTGACATGCTGTCAATTTTTCGCCCTGTTGTTTTGTCCCTCAACCTGCAGGCTACATTCGTGCATGTCTTTATCTTACCTTCTTTTACACATTTTGTCTGGTTTAACTCCACCTTGTTTTCCATCTCACTAAAACATTCAGCAAGAATTCTACTAACCTTATCAACTCTCATTGTCATTCGGCAGAAAATAAATGAATCGCCGCTGAGCCTGTAAACAACATATGCTAGTGCAAGCCTGAAAACAAGGGAATTAAAACTAAATAAAAAGAAAAAAAATCACACTTCACATTTGTTTCATGAAATTTTAGGCCCGGTCTTGTAACCTTGTACTTTAACACACACATTTTACTTGAGAAGTGAGTTCTGAGAGGTCAGCTGTTTCAATAAATAAATTATGGGTAACTTCGTTCATTTGATAAAATGGGCATTTGTGTGAGAGCCAATCCAGCTTTGGAAAATTTTCAACGCACGCATGGACATTGATGGATTTGCAAAGAACATAAAATCCAACAGCGCAACTGTAATCAAATAAACTCACAAAAAGCAAACACAGAAGTGTATTGAGATATTCTAATATTTAGGTAGCGATACACACTGTTCTAATGCAGGAAAACATAGTAGGTAGAAAACACTGTGCATGGATGAAAGTGTATTCTCCACCAATGACATAGTTGCTAGTAAAATGACAAGTATACAAGCCTTTGTCCTGATGAACAAAGAGGAAAAGTACTTCGACATGAACCTTAGTGCAGGAACTTGCTGCTAGAGATAATTGATGTGAGAACACACGAGAAAAGTAGGTTGTTAACAATAACACCTGCAACTTAATTTTTTAGCACAGTGCAAGAGGAAAAGTGAGGAGAGGAACAGTGAGGAAAGGAGAGGAGGGGAGAGGGTGAAAAAAAAATGAACGGAAGGATGAAGCAACAGAGAGAATGAGAGAATACCGTGATGATAAGAGAAGAAATGTGCAGGCGGCTCAGGGAAAGGAGATGAGAAGACGAGACGCAAGATGAGGAGAGACGAGGCAGATTCAGAGGACAGGGGGATTTCTTTACTTACAGAATCTCCAGATCGCGCAGCGCTCGGAACGCTCCATCTTCAATGCAGCTGATGTGGTTGCTGTCCAGTTGCCTGCACCAGTCGCACACATATACACAGGCAGAAACACACACACAGACACACACACACACACACACAAACACAAATGGGAGAGAGATGGGAGAGTCAGGCGCAAGTCTACAAGGTCCACTGGGGGGAGGGACTAACACAAGATGTGAATGAATGTGTATGTGTAGGTGATACCCCATTAGTGAGCTTAAAGTAGCAGATAGGGGATACACACACTAGCTCTCTCTCTCTCTCTCTCCTTCCCTCACACACACACACACACACACACACACACACACACACTAAGGATATCATCTGATAGCACATAAGCTAAGGTTAAATCTCTCACCTCAGTGCTGATATGGCCAGCCCTGAGAAGAGGAGGAGAGGAAAAGGAAAAAGCAGGAGTGAGGTACCAGTGCTCTGAAATGGCCTGTCTGGCATCAGCCTATCACCTCCTCTCCCCTCTGCATGTCCAGCGCAAACTAGCCACCAGGAGAGAGAGGAATGAGAGAGGTAGATGCAGCGTTGGGGAGAGAGAGCAAGCCATAGCTACTAAAGCCCACCCTCCTTGTCTGTTCTGTAAATATTAATTGCATTTTCTCCTTTCCCAACCCTCCTTCTTTACCCCCGCCCTCCCGATGTCCTCTTTTATTCTTTTTTTCTTTTCTCTGTAGTGAAACAGGGAGTAATTTCATTACATTAGGCCAGCCAATCCATTAAGGGCCTTTTACCGGCTCTGTCACTGAAACAATTTCATTAAAAGGAAAGCCTCCGTAAATCAACCTACAGTCACGACTTCCTTCCTTCCTCTGTCTCTCTCTGCCTCCCTACTCATTCCCCTCCTCCTTCTGTTCCTCTGGTTGACGCCTCATTCAGCAGACTCCCAGATGCACCCTGTGCCCCACTGTCATCCATCCTTTGCTTTTACTTTAATTTGCCCAGCTCTACATATTCAGGCCCCTCCCCACCTGTCCATTTCCATCCATCCCACAATCTATGAACCCAGCAACCCCGAAAACTACATTCCACCCTCACACATTTCTATCTCTCCTCCGCCCATTCCTCTTTCTTTGCAAACGAGAGGATGAATTTATAGAGGTGGAGATAAACATTTTAAAGTATTACTTTTGCGTTTTTTTTAACCCATTCAAAATATAGTAGTGATATTACACCTGTTTTGAGATACACAAAAGTCGTCAAAACGTGTGGAAAAAGACCCGCGAAGTTAGAGGACATGCAACCATTGATTGCCCAAATACACACACACACACACACACACACACACACACACACACACACACACACACACACACACACGCACACACAGCACACACACACACACACACACACACACACACACACACACACACAATGTCTGGTTATTCGTCTGCTCTCCAGACACCTGAAGATAAAAGCATATCACTTCACCTTAATCTTCTCCTCCTTGTCCCTTTTCCCATCTAATCCATCCCTAATCCCTTTTTCTTTGACTCCTGTCTTCCCCTTTTCTTTTTCTCCCCCTACTTCCGAGCATCTGTCTTCTCAATATTTTATGTTCCCTCGCTCTCAATTTTTGTCCATCCAGTGGCCTCTCATCTCATCTCATCTATTCTACTATTCTCCTTCACCTTTTCTCTTCTCAGTCTCCACCTATCAATTGCTAATCCATTTATCCCCATATTTTCTTTTATAAAGATTTTAAAATCATCTTTTCTACACAGCTCCTTTGTGCGTTAAGCATTGCAGCACCTGTGATATCACTCGTGTGAGGATGGTGATTTCCAAAACAGGAGCTTGGATTTCTCTGTGGGGAAACAGGAATGACTTCAGGGCAGAAGCAATGCATTTTTGTATGTGTGTGTTAGTGTGATGATGGACTGGGAATTCTACGAGTCTGAAATGTTGATATGTTATCGTTTCATTTCAATCAAAAAGAAAGAGTGGCTTTTGTAGTTAAATGCAAAGACAGAAGTTTCTGTTGTCTAGTTTCAATTCATTGACCAAAAATGGTAAAACTTGCAAATTGGATGAGGCACTAGAGACTAATCATTATTAGACATTCATCGTTATATGTTTATTTTTTATTCCCGCTCAGTGTTTATATGTCCATCAACTTGCTGATCTCTTGTATATCAGGAAGATTATGCAAAAGATAGTTTAACCAAACTTTCCAGCGGGCTGCGGCACGGCCTTAAGAAGAACCAATTAAATAATGTACCTCATTTGCTTTACAATTGCATGCATTTATGTTGGCCTTGGCAACGGTCTGCACTCCATACAGTGTCGTTCTGTATTATGTGTTAAAAGCAGCAATGATGTGCATTGCAGGGTCACGAAAGGCAATTTACAATTCAGAAGAGAAAAGCTTGTCTTTTACGTACCTCATGTACAACCCATCTAAAACTGATTCGATGGGTTCATATGCCTCAATGTGATGCAATTGCATTTTTAGAGGTAGTTTGACTTTAACTGCAAACAATTAGCAAAGTTGTTGCGATCGTAACTGTGAAGTGATAGCCTTTTATTTCACAACAATGTTTTTGCATCTTCAAATGAAACGTCTGTTAAATGACCGAGATCTTATAAACGACAAACCTTTCCAGATGTATCCGATATGGACTGTTCTGTATGAGAATACGGTATTGTAATTCTACTGAATCGATAGAGGGGAAAAAGCAAACAACAAATAATTACAGGTCCATTGCATTTGCTGATTATCTGGGGGCAACACTTTCTGTGACGTATCCATCAAAAAAAGCCACACTCTTGGAAATGAGAAACTGCATATCTGTCATTGTACCAATTCTTTGAATCTTTAACAAGTTTAGGCCAACAGAACAAATCAAAAGGTGCCTTTGCGCGCATGCACATGTACACACACAGCTGCGTAATATTGAAAAAAGACATCTTTGCCATCTCTAAACGCAGCTGACGAGGACAGAAAAACGTGTCCTTAACTTCATATCAATGGGATGGTGTTTTAATAATTTTTACAGCATGTCATACAGCTATAATTTATCTAGAATTGAGAAATTGGTGGATTAATTTTAGTGGCAATGTACTTCATCTTCCGCCCGCATCCATGGTAAATTATTTCATCATCTGCGATATGATTGGATTCCTCTGACAAGCTTTTGTTCACCAAGCACCCTGATTAGCAGCTACATGATTGATATCCATCTTGGATGAACAGAAAATACACAGTGCATTCGTGTGTATCATTTGTTTTGGGATATTTGTACAGGGAATAGACCCATGATTTCAAAAATGTTATTTCCTTTCATATAATTAGTTAGTGCATTTAATCCTGTCTATCAAACAGCTTACTTGCATAGTGATAGAGTCTTTTCCTCTGCTATTATCTGGAACCAAGGGGAGATACAAGCGCACACGCACGCACACACACACACACACACACACACGCACACACACACACACACACACACACACACACACGTGCGAGATAAGCCCTCTTGCTCCATAAGTTCATAAATGAGTGAGCGCATTGTAGTCATCTATGAATGGACAAGGGAATGAGAATCCCGGGTTTCTTCTCTGATGCGTACCAACAAATTCTGTTTCTCGTTATTTCCAGTTGAAAATTACAGAGAACTATTCTAATTTTCCTGAAGCAAAACACTTTTTGTTGATAAAAAAAAATGCATTATGAATATTGATGGACACAGAGTTGAAACACATTGAAGAAACAGTGTTTTTCTGTGGCTATTTGTACTTCAACAAGACTATGATAGATGATTTTCTATGTTTCAGTCAAAATTGGCAGTAACTGCAACCCTCTCCAAGTCATTATACAAAGATTTTTTTTTAAACATCCCGGACTTTCAGTCATTTCTGTCTTTCAAGTCAATCAGCTATTTTGTCTGTTTTGCTTCCAGCCATGAGCACCAGTTTATTTTGAAATATGATTAAATGGGTTGAGTGGAAAGACTCATACAGATAGGAAATTATGGTTTAAGATAGAGACAAAAGACAAAACAATATAGGAGTCCAAAGACTCAACATAATAATTACAAAAACTAGGAAGAAAGGGTTGAATAATGTAAAATACAGATGTATATTTCAAAGAAACTGGTGAATGCTGGGGAACAAGATTTGACAAAAGTCTAGGACTGATGCAATCACAATCAGACCCACAGTCAACAAATGTTACTGCTTTCTTTGGGTCTTTCTCATCTCATACTGATGAAAAAGACGATGACTTGTCTTCACAGCAACAAAATTAGAGGAGGGGGTATTAAGAGAAAGTCCACATAATAAGGGAGGTTTGGATTTTTGATGGGTCAAAAATACAAATGGTCAGGAGGGAAACTTTTGCTCATATTTTCAATTTAAAAACAGCAACAATGTCACCAGCAACTAAGAAAAAACATAAGACACACAACATAAAACTGTTGGTTAAGAGTTAGGGAAACATTGAAACGGATAAAATGTTTGGGTCACTCACACAGCTGGGTGTGTTGCCTCATGGTGGTACAAAAGGGATTACTTAGACTGGAAAAAGTCAAACATTGCCTTTCATTTAGATAAAAGCATCAGTGGTAACAGTTCTTTGAGTAGCCAAGCTGAGAAAGGCATCAAAATCATTTGGATGCACGCGTGCGATGCCTGCACCTCCATGCTGAGTCACTGCAGTAGATTAGGATATTTACAGTTTAGTCAGTGTTGTCTTGCAAATGATGTTTCTACTTTAAGTGATGGTCAAGGTTACAGGAGACATTGTGTTTTGACATTATGTCGGTCTAACTGCGTTCCGAACCAAATGCATTCTCATGAGTGTATCCATCTATTGAAAAACAAATACACACTAACATCTACTTAAAGCAGATTCTTCTTTGGAATGAATAATGTAAAGATACATTATGTTAATCATAAGGTTTAGGTCACACCACGGCCATCCTTCTAACTGGCAAATCTGTTTGGACAGTAGATAGAAAACATCAATTCTATTTGTGTCGTATTTTTTTTAAACTAAAAGCAGCGTTTCACAAAACATTCCTCAAGTGGTAGCACCAGAAATATATAATTTCCATTCAACAATGATCTAACCCCCCCCATCCTGCATTCTGGGTCACGGGGTCCTGAGGGCCTGTATCTTATAAGTGTTTTTGGAATTCAGAAGGAAACTGGGGAACATGGAGACTCATGGACATGGGGACAGAAAGGCCCCCTGTTAGAATCAAACCGGGAACCTTCTTGTGGTGTTAGGGTGACTTTAACTACCTTAAACACACACACACACACCCACAAACACACACAACAATCTTGATAAATATTTGCCTCATTCAGGCTGTTCACAGCTAAAATACAGTGAAACAGTGGTGATCCACAGCAGAGTATGTCTGAAATGTGTATGTGCAAACACCCATGCAACCATTACAATGCTCTCCTGCATTCTGTAAGGCACTGTAGCAATAATTCAAACAAAGGACTATCCTGCACTGCATTGTGGGTAGGGGAGTGTGACGCATAGAGGTAGTTTATGAGGGAGAACCAAAACGAGAAGATGACATGGAGGAGAAAAGTAAGAGTAAAGCCATGAGGTGGGTTCTACTTTACTGTTTGAAGAAATTATTTTCCGAGCATATTCTTTCAAAGCGACTAAAGTTGAGTGTCTAGATATTGAGCACGGAAAGACCCAGTGGGAGAAACGAGTTACATTTGATCACAAAAATCAGCAAAGTGAAACAGGTAGGCAGATGGCAAAGACAGTGAAATGTGAGGACATGATGGCAAGAGAAGATAAAAAGCGGGTATTTGTGGGGACTGAGGTACAGTGTGACAATATATGAAATAGTTTCATCTTATCTGATAAATTCATACTTCTCTGTGATCCACTATTACTATATTATTACTATTATTATATACCTTCCAGTTTTAGTTGCACATGACGTGATGTAAATGCAACACAACACAAATGATATATGTGTTTCCTAGTCGACTGCTGCTTCTCAATTTCCACTGCGGAAAGAATGCGCTGAAACTACTCATGATGTAAACTCAAGTAGAGTTTTTGTCTCACTGACACAAAATGCTATCAGTGAAAGAATCTTTTTTTTTATAAAACTTGTTCAGATTAACAGTGTTCATGAATTAGGATCAGGAGAGTAGAAACAACACGTTGGGGAAAACAACACATTCTGATAGAATGTATTGTTCAATTTTTCTGCACAGAAAACTGAGGTAGCAAAATACAGGCTAAAATATAACAAGATTAGGTCACAGATATGAATACAGTGAATTAGATGAAAGTACAAAGTAACTCCTCGTGTCTTAGTGTGACCATGATAACTTAGGGAACATAACACATTTCAGTGTAATTCTGAGACTGACTGACAGGAAGATTTTACAGGATTGACAGGAAGAGCAGTCAGCGCAATGGGTTTGTGAAATCCTCTCTCTCTCTCTCTCACACACACACACACACACACCTACAGTGTCATATGGCATAAACCTGTCTTGTTACGTTAGCAGAGGAAAACACTAATCATATTTGCCATCATCTTGGCAGTTTCAGCCAAGCAGTCAACCTCAGTACCTCTGCTGTATAAATTCAGCAGTTTCAGCTGGCCATGGCTAAAGTATTGCTGTTTTGGCTCCAGAATCTTATAAGATATCACGAGATGGAACAAGACTCAAATTGTTGTAGGTCAAAGGAATAGTTCTTCTCTTTCTCTTCCCCTACATAAAGTAAATCCTTTTGGGAATACCCAAGGATTGTGTCAGCCTCCTGCCATAGCCCATTTGACCAGAATCAGTGGCAAACAAATGAGTTGATGGATCCCTCACAATATTCTTATTGGGAACAACGCTGACTCTTAGCAACAACTTCAGCTTGCACTTTGTAGTAACAACAACATTCGCAGAAACCATCTACCTGCTCCTCTAATGGTCTCACTTTCAACAAGTAGCTTAGTATAGGGTGATGATGATGAGAAGGAAAGATATATGGAACGAAGTAAACCCAGGGAGACACAGGTAAATGTTACAAAGTAATGGACCTTGAAAAAAACAGAACAACAAACTGTACCTTTTCAGGGTGAACAGGGAAGAGTTTAATTCACATTTTAGTCAGTAAAAAAAAATCTACCTCAGAAATTAGTAGAGGTATCGAAATATGTGCAAAAGAACCAAAGCTGCAAATCAGAACATTCTAAAGACTAGTCATATCTACATCTTGAGCAGCACTTGAATGCACCATAAATTCAAACAACAATGGAACAAAATGTCTGTGGTTGTCAGTGGCAAGTCATTTTTTTGGATGTTTGTTGTACATTTTAGAATTCTGTAAAAAGCTGACAGTCTTTTGTGAGACACCAATGTCAAGGATAAACAAGTGTAGCATCAATATAAATAACAATAATCCCAGTTAGGACAAACCATGACCATTGATGTTTGACCTTCTGAGAAATAGAAAATATTTAGTGTTACATTGAGGAAGTGATTAAGGTTTCCCAACACTGGATCTTTGCACCTGAGCAAAGTAAAAGTACATTTGATTTGGTTGAATTTCAAACAGTTCGGTAGGATAAAAGCATGTAGGAAGCAACACAAATACTCCTGCACATCTGGAGGTGGTGGGCAGGTGAAAATGTGGTTTCAGTTACAAAAACACAATGTTACACCTATAGGTTTTAATGTTGGTGTAAGCCACATGAATGATTCATGATGTTCTAAGCAGGACTGTAATAAAAGGATGTCAATCCACCATGCAACTTATGGAGGCTAACGTTTCGGATATATATTTCAATGATTTCATCCTAGAGTTAAATAATACATGCGGCGAGACGGATGTTCTGAGCCCCCAACAGTACTTATTTGAACAACAGGGTTATTTGGTCTGTTGGGTAGCTGAAAACAGAGGACAACTAGGTAAGAGTATGAAGGAGACCCTATTCTCTGTAAAAAGAAAGAGATAGACACACTGGCCAAGAGCAGTATGGAGGAGAAATGGTGGGAGAAAGGAGAAAGTAAAGGAGGGGAGGGAGCCAGAGTGAGAGGGAGAGAGGGGCATATGAGAAAATCAATGCTGTGTCCACCAGGGACAGAATGTCATGGAGTTTTTTTTTTACTTTGTGGTGTAATGGAGGGTTGGAGCCTTTTATTGCAGGAGTCACCTTGTCTAATGGAGGGAGAGACTGAGGGATAGAGAGAGGTAGAAGAAAAAAACAATCAGAAAAATTGGGAGACCAAGAATTTGGAGATGGCACTAGTTTGAGACTCGTGAGGGAAAAAGGAATGATGGGAAAGGGGAGACAAAGAAGGCGACAGGGGCATGGGAAGACAGAAAAGAGAAGAAAAAAATAAAAATAATAAAATCTGGTTGAATTCTCCCAAGAATTAAAATAAAAAGCATGGAAGAAGAGACAAAAATGTGAGGGGCGGGTAGACAGACAAGGGGGAAAGATCCATTTGATGGCAGGACAGGAAGTGTATGCATTTTGGAATTAGGACAAAGAACAAAAAGAAAGGGTAATAAGGTAGCCGCTGTAAGAACGACAAGGTTGAAGAGGAAACGTCAGAGGTACTGTAAAACTGCCAAACAAGCTGGGGAAGAAATGATTGATTTTTTTTAAGCATGAGTCATTCTTGATTTATAAGAATAAGACTAATGACCAAGTTAGAAGGTTGTCATGTAAGTCGTAGGACAAAGCAATTTAGCTAAAAACAATTTAAAGGGGCAGACAATTTTACTGTACAATTTGACTGATATGTCTTTAAAGGTTTTCTGAATGTCAAGAGCTGTGTTCAGATTAGTTGTTAGATTGGATACCAGATAATAAGGTGGTGAAGCGAGA
This sequence comes from Fistularia commersonii, assembly GCF_037954325.1. Taxonomy (NCBI): domain Eukaryota; kingdom Metazoa; phylum Chordata; class Actinopteri; order Syngnathiformes; family Fistulariidae; genus Fistularia; species Fistularia commersonii. The sequence goes on from NC_141296.1 coordinate 10,217,306, forward strand.
TGCAGAAATCGTGTGATGTCAATGGGAAGTATTTGCCTTGCCCTGGGCCACAGACTACACCTAGTGTAATCCATTTCAGAAAAACATTTAAAACCCCATTTTATTTATTTCCTCCTGACTCCTACTGAGACAATTGCGAGACAATTGAGAGAACCTGAGTTTACAGTGCCAAGTCTGAATTGAATGAAACTTAACAATATCATCTCCCTCAACATATCTATTTCTTATTTATGTAGGCCATGTATGAAAATTAAGATTAAAAAGGTGAACACCCCAAAAGCAAAAGCACAAGTCTTGTTTTTTTTCAAGATGGCACCAGTTGGCGGCAGCCTGTCACAGCATCTATCTCATCTTATCTTATCTTATCTTATTCTTTATTTTGCACACCCATTGATACCATTGTGTTCCAAGGTATAACATAAGACGATACATTATTGGCCCCGATTGGGAAATTCCGGTGTCGCAGCAGCACAGGACAGAGGACAGGTATCAAAAGACATAAAACAATAACAGTAACAATGACATTAAAGAGAGACATTAAAAAGAGCAGAAACAACAACAGTAGAAGGATAAAAGTAGATAAACTGCTACACTAGGACAGTATTAAAGTAATGTGAGTGAATGATCGTTGAAGGTAGTGGCCAGTAGTTCAGATGCAACTCCAAACTTAAACTCATTGACATATATAAGGGTCAATGCAATACCCACCACACTGTAATATTTTGGCATTAACTAAGTCATTGAAGGGTTTCATTTTGTAGCGGTGAATTCAAAAGTGTTTCGCCATGAAACACTTCAGAGAATCTAAGGTCATCGAGGTAACATGGTGTGTAGCGTTTAGTTTGGATTGTGGCCTCTATTAAAAGGGAGAGTGAATTAGTTGATCAGATGCCAACCTGTTTGGACTGTGGCCATGGAAACAGACACTTGCTCACTTTTATACATTCAAACACACACAGCAGTACAGACTACAGGCACTTTCAGCGCCATTTGACTTAAAAGTCAAGTAAAACTAAAAGTCCTGTGGACTTTGGCGGCAATATTGAATTTACATCGCACTTGGGAGAAATAGACTGAACCAGAGGAATAGATTTGCCTGTGGCCTTACTAATGTGTAGCAAATTCGAATTACAGAGTACAGAGTGAAAATATGGGAGGCACAAATATTTTCATAATCTGATGTATTGGTTCATATTTCACAGGGATTCGTGTTTATTCACCCGAGCATAGAGAGGTACTTCAAGTAAGCTCATGCATGGCTTCTTGCTATTAAATGAAAAGCTTTTGATGTGGGTGAAAATTTTGTGACGCTAATTAATTTGACGGCTCTGCCGGTCAATACATATTCACAACATCTACACTTCTGTAACAAAGCAGTAAACAGTCAATATATTTAATGTCCAGTATGCCTGAGATCTTTTGAGATGCTATTATATGAGCAGATTGGAACGTCTGTAAGCATGAGGACCCAAGCTTTGCAAAACAGAGCAGGGCTGCAAACAGCTGGTCTTTAAGTAGTGGGGTCAACTCTCCTTCCAATATATCTTGATTTCGCTTCTCTGAAATATTAAGACAAAGTTATTTTTGGGTGAGTCACATTTTTATTCATTTTTTTCTTTTAATTTCATACTTTGGTCTGTTTACCCTTTAGAAGTCCACATAAAACTGTCTGGGCCCTTAAATAGGTGATTAAATGAAGTTGAGAGTGTGTGTGTGTGTGTGTGTGTTTTTTTTGAATGAATAGTGTATAGTGTATCTATGTGTGTGTGTGTGTGTGTGTGTGTGTGTGTGTGCAATATATTCATTGTGTTCTTGTTTTTTTCTCCACTCCTGAAACAATTGGATTCATCTTTGTTTCCTCTGTGTTTGGGGGATAATCTATTTCTGTTGTTACTCCTTTTCATAGACTGTTGTAATACATCAATGTGCCATTTATTGATCCCAAACAATATTCTAAGGACAAGTCATAATCTTACAACATCCAATATTGCTATTTGCTATGGTATCCAATGTCATGGAGTTAATGTGATAGATAATGAAAGCGACATTTGAAAGCTCCTCCATGTTACGCAAAAGCACACACAATGATTGCAATTATGCTGAGTGTATAAGGCTTTGTATTTGATTGTATCTCACTCAAAAGCATAAATTCAATGTCGATTCTTGAACTTGAAAGAGACCAGTTGAGAAAACCATCTTGACACATGGTCCATTTATTATGGTAGAAGCATTAAATCAAAACACACGCCCTTTGTAAGCAAAGTGGAATGAAATACATTAATGAAATGATTTGTCTCTCCTGCGGTCCAGTAGATAAATAAGAATGATGCATTTGGCTTCCACTCAAAGTGACTGCAAGGATTATTTATTAATTCTGCATTAATGTTATGTAGAACGTTTCATTCTTTTTGAACCACACATCGCCCACTTGACCAAGGTTGCAGCAAATGCAAATTGACAATTTTATTTACATTTTGAAAATCATAAAATAATAGTAAATCAATAGTTATAGTTATCTTATCTTTGCCTCTTTGCCTTTTATGCAAATTAATCACTTTCATCTGTTCTGCAGCAGTTGCACTGAAATAGTGCTTGAAGACAAGTTTCTTTTTTCATTTATTCAAGAAGGAGCTTCTTTTTTTCCTTTTTTCATACGACAAACCTGCTTTTACACAGAAGCTTTGTTGTAAAGCAATTCCTTTCAACTAAATAATAGCATTTACCTTAAAATGATTTGATGCTTGCAGTGTTTCCGAGCAAATCCCCAAACCTTGAATGGGTTTCTTCTGAAATATTGTTGTGGTATCAAATCATCAAAGGCACAGTAACAGTCTTTTCTCTATTGCCTTCTATTCAATTGAGATACTGTTTACCCCTAAAATTCTGCCCAGTAATTTCCTAAGTGCTCCGATGGGGTCAAAGAGCCGATGCTGATGACCAGAATCGATTTGGTGGCATATTGATCACACAATAGGCAATCAGGATATTGTGAATAAATATCAAGTAGGTATTAAGTTATTGCCATGAGGGCAAAACAGACCTTGGACAAGAAGACCTCTGACAAAGAGGGGGACAAGAAAAGGATTAGGCAAGTGGGAATATGGGTTATGGAAGAAAATATACAAGTGAGGTGGTTTAGGTTTGGGATTTAGATGAAGGTTTGGAAAAAGGTTTAGGATTTAGATGAAGAGATGAGACGGCAGGGCAGGGAAAAAAGTGGTTCCGTTGGGAATAAGTGTGCTTACAGGTTCTTGACATTGGTGATTCCTCTGAAAGCTTTCCTCGGAACTGCCTGAATCTGGTTCTCGCTGAGGTCCCTGGATAGAGAGGGGGAGAAACAGAGGATCGGGGGGAGAAAAGGACACAGGACATTAGTTGTGGTGTTTCCAAAAGATGTATGGAGTCAAATGATAAAATACCACAAATATTTGATCTATAGCACAAGTGAACACAAAGCCAAACAGAGGAGGGGTACATAATGAAAACAAGGGGGAAGAAAGAGAGAGACAGGAACCGAGAAGGATGATATGACATTTATGATCAGTGGAACAATTTGGTCCAAAGAGCTTCAAAGACAAAGGGAATTATTGGAAATACTGCTGGCGTGAGTCCATCTACCTCCTGAAGTGTGTGTGTGTGTGTGTGTGTGTGTTTACAGTGAGATTTGTTTCTCTTTTTAAGTTATACTCTCCGATCGCGCATTTTTGTGCTACAGTGGAAAAATGAGAGAATCACATTCATTCCGAGAAACTTGCCAATCAACGCAATCAATTTGAGTATCACCATCGGAGCAATAGATTTATATTTTTTTCTCCTTCACTGATTGCTCTTCCTTGCTTTCCTTCACACACAAACACCCATACACCTCTGTAATGAATAGCTCTATGAGCCAAATTGTTTTTGACAACAGCATGACCTTAACTCTATTAGTGTTTTTCTTTGTGGAAGAACACATGACTCAGACAGTAGAATGAAATTAGAGGCTGAGAAAAAAAGATATGAAACATGAGACAAAAGATTTACCCTCTCTTCCAAGTAGTTGCAGTAAAAGCATTATAAAAGAAAAGAAACAAGGACCTCTGCCTAGATATTCTTGTTTCACCTTCCAACACACACACAGCTTGGAAATCAGCCAAACCAGTTTTTCAGCAAGGTACTTGTGTACTGACTAAATTTAGAACAGTTTGCCGTCATGTAGGAGGTGTCTAATCACTTTTCACTAAAAGGCCTTGACACATTCAACCTGGCAGGCAAGCAGGCCGGCGTGTAAGGGGCCATACATCAATATATCATCAAATGTGTTATTTAGCACTGTATATAGCTATCATCAAAAAGTCAAATTAGTGCAAATCATTTAAAAAGAAACCTGACTGAGTCTTTGCCATAGTACAATAAGATCCTCTAACCCACCGATTCCCCATTTATTTTTTAATGTCGCCCTGTTGTTAAGAATATAGCAGGTATGCTCTTTCATGAAAACCTAAATTTAATAATCTGAACAACATATGCGCATGCAATTTAATTTATCAGTTGTACAGGACTGTCTATGAAAATTAGAATATTGTGGTAAAGTTCTTTATCTTCTGCAATGCAATTAAAAAAACAAAAATTACTTTTTCATGATATTCTAATATTTTGAGATAGGATTTTTCAGTTTTCTTAAGATGTAAGCCATAATCAGCAATATTAAAATAATAATATTTCAGTTGATTTGTAATGAATCAAGAATGTATGACATTTTTGTTTTTGTAATTGCATTACAGAAGATAAAGAACTTTATCACAATATTCTAAATTTCTGAGACAGTCCTGTGCATACATTCATATCCTGTGTATGGGGTGGGGGGTGAGCTTGTCTGAAAATCAACTGTTATTGGTCCTCTGAATATCAATTGGCAAAATGTGTTTTTTTTTTCCTTCAAACTAACAAGATTGATCATTTTGGATATTTTACTCACAGCTTCATGTTTTTCTGGCTCATTCCTTCTGTTTGACAGGAGATGAGGGTTTCCTGTTTTGTCTCCCGAGGCCTTGATGGGAAAAGTATGTGCCTGGCATTGTATACTGTTTAGGCAAATAAAATGTGAACTTTTATGTACAGCTTTGCTCAGCGCGGAAATGTAGGGATATGAAAAAGGGCAATCATTTGAGATGCAGGAATGGTGTTATGACATCTGAATGTAGAGCACAGCCGGAATATATCCTCTGTGTTGAAATATCTTGTTTTGAAGACTCTGACACATTCTGGATGAGATCCACAGAGAGCTTTCCTGTCTTTTTCACTTTGTGACTTCATCAGCTACATTGACAAAGGAAATAATTAATAGATAAATGATTGGATTAAAATTAGTCCAAAAAAATAGATAGATGAAAGGAGTGACACTGCAAAATCACAGACTATGATGAGAAGACTGTTTTTTCATACATGTATATTTAAACCATAATATGTATTTGTTCTTCTTCAAAAAGGCGAAAAGCCGTCCAAGACCAATTTCTCTCATTATAAGACTGTGTTTCTCTGTCAGCCTTTACGACTCATGACACGAGCTCTGGGAAGCAAAATCTAAGGCTAATACAATAAAACTTTTATGTCACAAGGCAGGCAACAATGCTTTCATACCATGGCGTATTACATGTTGTTCATTAACAAATGTGGTTTTAGGGTAATGGAAAAGGTTGCATACCCAAACTGCAAGAGACTCCTCTACGGTATTTCAAACACAAATATTTACACGTTTTTCTGAAACTTTCCTGATTTATGTTGCTCAAACAGAAGAAGCAATGCCAAATAGCCAAATCCTAATAATAGAATGTGAAAAAAAAGGAAAAAAAATGAACCACGAGATTAGTTCAGAACTATATACTTCAACCTACGAGAACATTGTGAGGAAAAAAGAAGAAACAACATCTAAGCAGCTATCCGTGGCTTCAGTTTGATGTGTTTATATGGCCCAGTGGACTAGCAGGTGTTTAAAATTATTTTCCTGCTTTTTTATAATTTTATGAGAACAGCTGAACACATTGAACACTCAGATTTGTGATATGTCCACAAATAAACAATTGCCCCCCTCTCATCTGCCAGTGAGTCATACCTGCTGACCTTTTAGCAGGGCGAAGGCTATCACCATCAGGAGATTGCCCTGTGATCCCTGGAAAGGCCATTCACTGATAGAATAACACCCACACACAAGGTTTGTTTAGGTGTTGGGCATCATTTATACACAAGTGTATGAACAGGGATGGGCAATGGGGAGAAAAAAAAAGAAAGGTACAGTTGAGATCTTTAATGGTATCTTCTCAGCTGAAGAAAATAATTTGCTAAAAACTCAAAACCTCAAAGTATGTCAATTGTTTGAACTTTTTATGTAAATACTTGCCATAAAATTTGAAAATGACTCAACTTCGGTGATCTGAAATGTCTAAATGCACAATATAATATCAAACAGGCAAATGGGATTTCATCTATTTTTCCGTATTTTGTGACATTTTAAACATTCTGTTAATTCTTGTTGAATTTTGGCATTTTTTTGGGACTTTTTAGATTCCTGGCTGATTTTCTCATTTCTGGCTGACTTTCAAAGCCATTTTTCATTTTCATTTTTTTTAAATAAATGAAAAGAAAAAAAAAGGTAATAAAACCACTTCAGAAGTACTAGAAAACGCAAACCTTGAACATGTATCTGTATTAATACCAAATCAGTGTAACCAATTTTTTTCCCACATTACATTTAAAGGATTACAGTTTGAATTATTAGGGCCTCTACTTCTGCCATTTCATATGAGGGAGTGTGCAATTATTCCAACAAGTCCATTAAACAACAGATTGATTTATACACGAGTTCTAATTCAGTGACACAAATCCAGAAAAGTAACACGCGATCTGCAAATCTCCCAAATATCTGAACAAATCTTAATGGGAACAAAAGTGGATGGAAAACAAACTAAGAAAGAAAAGTTCTGTAAATTGCTTGGCAAAAGAACAGGGTTTTAAAGCAAGGTGAGGGGGAAATAAAAAGGAATAGGAGATGAGGAAAAAGAAAAGAAAAAGAAATCATTTATAAACTGTTCCCTGTTTGCCATGGCTACCTGGTTACAGCATAACTGATTGAATTTTGACAAAATTAATTCCAAGACTTTCTTCACTCTCAAAATAGACCACACTCCATTAATTTCTCAAAGAATGCCTCTCCTCTGTGGGTATAGTGACTTTCTGTGGCTCCTATAAGTCTGGAGGAATTGAGGATGACAGCAGGGTCCTCCTGGGGTTTGGGGTAGCAGTTGTGGTGGTTGGCTTTGGTCTATGAGGGTGTGTGTATCAGTGTGTTTGCTCCCAGCTATCACCTCTTCCATATTAAGTTCCATTATTCATGTGAGGAGAATAATAACATTCGCCAGGTCACTCTTTGCTGCATCGGATATTACTGTTAACCCCTAAAACATACATTAAGTTACGAGCGCATGTGTACACGCACACGCACGTTCCAGCACAACTCTCATCCCGAATTGAAACCAGAGAAACGCTTATATATTTTTCTCTCCTATTTTCTTTATATATACACACACACACACACACACACACACACACACACACACACACCAAATGAACTTTTCTCCCAGGGTATCTCATTGTACAATATTATGTGTAACTGTAGACACCAAATATTAGATGTATCTACCCTGAGGCTTGTCCAGATATGAACCAAGGGTGCTCAAGTTTGAACTAATGACCTCAAAAGGGGAGTGTAAAAAGGCTGGTTCATTTCATGTGGTTTTGTGTCAGACGGAATCACAGGAGGCCTTAGTTAGACAGAGATCACCAGAAGTATGGCAAAGGTGTGCAACTGTGTGTCAGGTGGAATTTGTACGTCGGCCTGAACGAAAGAATCGACGTATAGAAATGGACGGGAAAAAATATACATCTTTGCATGCGTGCGTGCGTGCGTGTCAAAGTTTATTTTATTAGAGTACAAATGACAGTAGAAGATGGAAGAAAGAGATGACCTTCAGGTCAGCCCTGGGGGAAAAATGCTAAAGAGACCAAAAAAAAAAAAAAGTTGGACTCTGGGTAAACCGAGGTTGCACACTTTCTTTCCCTGAAACAGGAGGCCTTGAGTTGTGCTCAAGTCTTTCACCTCACTTTGTGTTTCCTTTTTTCTTCTCTCAATTTCTACCAACCAAACACAATCTCACTTTCTCTCTCCACATCTCTTTTCCTCTCCCTTGGGAGCTGTAACTGCATTTAATATTCCCCGATAAAGAGAATAATAAATATCGACTGCTGGCTAGCTCATATTCCCCCTGTTATTTTAAGGCAGTCCATTGTGGAGTAAGACCAAAGTCATGTAGTAAGTATTACAGTGCTTACCGCCCGTTCCGTCGAAGCAATCCAATATCCTGTGGTATCTGTAACCTTTGAATCTATTAAAATATCATTTATGCCATTTTAACTTACTGTTAAATACTACCTTTAAGTTGCAATAAAAATATGGTTAATTTGAAATGTCTGGATTAGTAGATTTATTCCAGTAGCTATAAAAACACAAAAACTCTTGTCAGTCCACACTAAGATTTTGATTAATTTTAATCTGTGTCATGATGAACACATGGATTTACAATCCAATAAATGTGCGTAGTACAGTATGAGCGCACATATTTACACAAATACATATATATATGTCAAATTGCGATTAGCTCAGCGAGCAGGGAGGTCCGAGTGGAAACATCCAAGTGTTTTTACGCAATATTCCAACCATTATTTTATTGGGCAAATCGCATAAGTGCAATAAGTGCTTTTCTCAGATTTTATTTATCCAGAGTATATTTACTGATTGAAACGCGGCATAGTAACATTGTCATTCCGCTTCATGCATTCAAAACTGGAACCTTCCCATGAAAACCTTGGTTTTCGTGTCTTGGCAACATGTGCCACACTACTTGGGTGATTCTGACTGGTGCCAACAAGCTGAGGGGTTTTGCTATCCAACATGCTGGCAAAGAACGACATACCCTACAGGGACTTTGTTGGGAATTTTTTTTTTCATTGCCAAAATGTATAAATTGTTTTAGCTGGAAAGTGAGGATTCTATATGTACCATCTGCTTTCTCTTTTTGCAATTTTCTTTCCCCCTTTCTTTTTTTTTTTTTACTGTGATCAAGTTTTTGATGAAAGGTATCATTTCATCAGTTCATCTCAAAGCATGGGATCGTATCACATTAAAGAATCAGTCTTAGACAACAGATGGATTTTTCTGTTTTTCTGTTATGTTTAGCCTTGAAACCTGTCCTCTGGTGTACTGATACAAGAGGACACACTGAACGGTCTTCCTTCACCCTGTTTTACATTCTTTTGCCACTCTTCGTATTTTTTTTAATCAGTCTTTTAACTCTATGCCCTTGCTTCCCCTCCTAACCTCCGCCCCATACCACCTAGCATATTCAGCCACCCCCCTCCCCGTTCCCCCCTCGCTCCACTCCCTGTGATTTAATTAAGTGGCCGCTTTATGAATAGAAATATTGCTCCATCTATTGATCATGGCGAATGCGAGGCTGACAGCCCAGGTTGGCAGGGAGCGAGACAGACCAGCCTCACTCAATTCCTTGACTCACTCTCACGGATCCAAGTCATTTTGTCTGTGTGTACGTGTCACGTATGTGTGTCAAAAAAAAAAAAAAAGGCAAACAGTTACACTCTGTGTATCGGTGTCAGGTGTGTATACTGTTCAGCAACTTTGTGTTTGCAAGTTGAACAATCATCCGGCAGCTGAAGCATCTAAATCAAACTTAACTTTCTCAAAAGGTCTCATGGGCCCTTGCAATTCTTTCATTAGGGACATGTGCTTGCACACGCCTCCATCGACAGACACACATGCACGAATTCCTCAAGCACCTCCTTTGATACATTCACTGCATCAGCATTATACATTGACACTGTCTGCACTTTCCATTTCTATCAGACTTTCTCCCCCTCTCTTGCTCTTTCCCTGCCCTTCTCTCTCCGTAAGGCTGTAAGTATCTATTATGTTTTGTCGATTCTGTAATTAAATCGGACAGCTTAATGCAATTCTTTGTGATCCATAGGCCTTTATGAATATAAAAGCTTTTCTGGCCCCACGCCCGAAAGACATCCCACAAATTTAGATGAGTTACTATCGGGGGAAAAAATGTTAGAGAGGTTAAAGCAGCGGGATGCACACATGGTCATTTGTTATTGACTAATTCACTTTAATGTTCCTGACGCCATTTTGTTTTAATACATGTTCTTATTTGAATTGTCATCCGTTCGACTTAGAGATATTACAACGATTTTTTTCTGGGCTTTTTTTTTTCATGTAAGCTCCTCCTCTTGAAGTGCTTTGACTAGGCGGTAATATGGGACCTTAGAGACATTTACTGAGCTAATAAAACTTCAGCAGCAAACGATCTAGAGATGGCATTTGAATAGACATAGAAAGGAAAGGTAGATGGAAGAAGGGGAGAGTAAATTAACAGACAGGCAAGAAATGACAAAAACCTACACTGTGAAGCGAGAGATGGGGAATGAATTGAGGGATTGACTATGTACAGATGGCTATCAGATTTCTTTGCATAGTGCTTCCATTGGAATATATTTAATGATTAATGACAGTGAGAGAAATTCAGAAACTGATTTTTTTTTTTTAAGTTTTGAACCACAGATAATCAATTTCTTTAAGCTTTATAAAGAGAATGCAAAAGGCTTTACCAGTAATGGGAGTCACTTATCGTATGGTCGTGCTAATCTTGAAAAAAAAAAAAAAGTTTGAACCTTGAGAGGTCTGATTCCAGTAAGTCTGAATGTAGTCATTAGAAAAGGCTTGTAATTGTTAATTAATATTAGGACAAAACAGTAACAAATCAATTCATGTATAATTTTGATTTGTGAATTTTTATGAAAAAATGTTTTTCAGTGTTTGCCCATTATTAGATAGGTTGATAATCCCAGAGGGAAATTTATATATCATTTTTATCATTGGAATTTTTTATACAAATATTGCAGTAGGTACATTGTAAACCTCGAGCTCCACTGTTTCCCTGGCTACAGGACAGAATGAACAGAAGAATTAATGAATAATTTTTTCTTTCATCATGTTCTACGTGTTCTATTTTTTCTTGTTTGTACAGCAGTTTGATAGGATTTGCTTTAAAAATCTTATCCTTTATGGCCATTATGATATATTTTATGGCTTTTTTTTGTCTTTTTTCAATTTTCTATTCACATATCCCCTACTTTTTTCAAATCAAGACATAGTAAGAAGTTTACACTGGAAAGAAGTCACATAAATACTTGCAAAGAACCCCCCTACATTTGCAATAATGGTATAACGCTGGGCAAAAGTGAAAGCTTTTAAGATAGATACAATTGGAACAAGGCGACCTGGTGACAAGCCAGCTGGATGTGAATGAGGAGAACCGTTTAGGTTGTCAGTAAATTAACCTACCACAAGGCTGATACTCAGAGACACATCACTCTTCACCCCTACAGATAATGAAACGCAAAAACAAACACACACGCACGCACACACACACACACACACACACACACACACACACACACACACACACACACACACACACACACACACACACACACACCAAGGCTCCACATGACAACAGGAAATATCTCAAAAAACATGCAGTTCAATAATAAAAATAGGTAAACTTAAGATAAATGTATCAAAATCATAAGGTATGATGGAAGGTACACATATCCACACCCCTTTCAAAAAAAGTGATTGTTTTCATAATTTTGATGATTTTTACCATTTTCAACCAGGAGAGGCTATTTCAGTATTCTTTATTCCACAGAAAGCTGCCTGTATCTGCAGTCGTCATTGTCTTTTTGTGTCGTTTTCTTTCTGTCCATTATATCAAAAGACATATGTTTTCATGTCTGCCCTGGACAAGTAATATGCTCTGTTGCCCTTTCTGAAATTCATTTTCCCATTTTTTCTCTCATTTAATTTTTTTTTCTTATATCAAGAAAAGGTCAAACGCTATTGAGTGCCATATGCTAAACAAATTAGAAAGCCTCTTAAGGTTAATTTATGATTAGGGATAGTCATGCCAGTGGAGTTAGCCGTAATGAATACTTGTAAGAGAAAGGAAAAAAAATCTAAACTTAGTATATCTGGAGAGGGCAAGTAAAAAAGTAAATTGTCTCTTTCTATATATTAAGCACAACATAACTTTAGAAAGGATAAATCCTGTTGTTTGGTGAATGATTAAGCATTTTATTATTATTTTATTTATAGGTCATCAATAAGTGGCTGATGCAAGGACAGTATATAGAATAACAGATAACAGCACTTTCTGAAGGAGAAGCATTTTTGGCCTGATTAACAGTTGGAAGCAAGAAAGAAATCAAAATGGAAATGAGACAATGCGGGCTGGGTGCCGTTTCCAGAAGGGGAGCGGTTAAGGGGTAAAGGAAAAAGATGAGAAGGATATTGGAAGGTGAACTTGGGAGAAACATGAGTGAGTGAAATTTAGACAAAAGGATGCAGGAAATATGAAATAGGGTGATGAAAATAAACTGCAGGTGAATAAAGAAGCCAAGTGTGGTGTTTCGCTTTTACAAGCACCCGGGGAGCAACATAACACTCATAAATAATATGCTGAAAATTAGCAGGAGAAGGAGACGCCTGGAACTGTGAGTGCAAAAGCGTGTGTGCTCACACATGAATTGTGTGTGGACGTTGTCTTTACATATGTCTTGTAAGGCACGTTGTTGAGATCTGATCCGTCTCTCAGCAGGTCAGTGTTGTCAAGGCTACTGAAGGCCATTCTACCAGTGGGCCAATTATTTTTCCCCTCATACAGCAACAGAATGGAACAGTGCAGGTGTCTCAGCAGTAGAGGGGTATGAGAGAAAGGGAGATTGGAGACAGAGCACATGTGGTTAGTGTTGTCTTTTTTTGTATGAGATAATTGAGCAAAGGTAAACATCTAGAAAGTGTGATGAGAGTAAACAAATTAAGCTTTCTCTGTGTGAGAATGCGTTTGTCTAAAGGTTGATGTGTTTTCTTGAGTAAAACTATGGCAAATATGCATCATTCAGCTTGTGACAGTTTTGTAAGAACTGTTCATCTTTAGGAAGCCCTGGTGAGATATAATGAAGAATATCATGTTTCTCCAGAACTGACAATGTAATCAAGGCAGTGGTTCAATGAAACTGACTTTTATAACTTGAAAGATACAAAATAGTATCCCCTGAAATACCATAGATATGCCATGTATAGTAAAGCATATAGTAAAGCATTGGATAAAGGGATATATATATATGTGTGTGTGTGTGTGTGTGTCTGTGTGTGTGTGTGTGTGTGTGTGATTTGTGATTTGCCGAAAAATAGTATTAGTTATGACATAAATGAAAAAGACAAAATTAAATTATTCAGAAAAAGGCAATTACCATGTAAATTGGTGGAACGTTATTCACAAATCAACAATGAATTATAAAGTTGTTACATGACAAATACTAGGAAAGATTGACCAGGGGTTTGTTTAACTGCTTGTGTAATGCTAAATATGTTTTAATCTATATTTAAATAAAAGTGAACTACTTGGGCTAAAACTGAGAAAATCTTTTTTCCAGTTGTAATCAGATATTGTCAAAAAAAATGAACTTTTGATGACTACTGATACTACTATAGGTACTATTCTAAATATAACTTCTTTTTTTTATATTTCAATAGTCTAGTCTAACCAAAAAATTAATTAAGATGTTTTTATAAATCAAATATTATTTGGTTCATATTCCTGTGTAGTGAAGTTTTAAAAATGTGAATACTATCAACCAATTTGTTCAACTATGGCATGGTATTAATGTTTACAAAATATCCTCAACATACCTTGTGTATGATGAAAAATACAGGTGAATCAAACTCAGAAAGAAAAGGGAGGTATTTACAATAGTGCATGGGAGTACTTGAAATAAAGTGATTGTGATGGCTAACAGAGCAGACTGTCATCCTCCCTTCGCATGCAGCGGTAGGCTAATTCCTCTGACAGACTGTCTTCCACAATAGCTACTGGCTGCTGTCTTCTTAGCCTGAGGGCCTGTCTGCTTGAATGAGAGTGTATGTGTGTATTTCACATTGGGCAAGAGAGATATAGAGGAAGATGGAGAAAGGGAATGGAATTAAAGAGACAACTAGGGAAAAGAACAGTGATCTTGTGCACATTTGTACATGTATGTGTGTGTGTATGTGCGTGTATGTGTGAGTGTGTGTGGTTGCTATCCTGTCTCTACGCCCTAATCTCTTTAGTAAGCCTCATGATCCAGTTAGAAACCATGAGTGGCTAATGTCAGGGCTAACTGGAAGAGAGGGTTGTGTGTGTATTCGCACAAAGAAGCATGCACAAATATTTGCACGTATGACAGACCGCGTTCTTATCAGTTAAATGTCTGTGTCCACTCATGACAAAGAGCAGTGTTAGTAGTTACATACATACCCAGCAAAATTATGAATGTTGGAGTGTGAATACATTTTTCTGCTTTTAAATGTAATGTGCATGTGTATGAATGTGAATGCTAATGCAATTGCATTACAGGGTGTGTTTGAAAAGCAGTGGCGCCCATTAGGGTAAAGGGATTAGATTGAGTGGATCCAGATTCAGCACCATTGTTCCTCTTAAATAGGCCTTCTCTGTGGTCTGAAAAAAAAATGTGACAGGTGCAGGAAATGGATTCTTAATTCATTTGCCTGGTCAAATTAGGGTTAAAAAGAGGGGGGTGAGGTAAATTGGTCTTAACATCTGGTAATGGCTGAAACACTACAACAAACACGATGAGCTGTGAGATATTCGAATCCATCTAATTGAGGATCCTGTCAGATTTCTTTCTAAGAAAAGGTAGAAAGTGTGAAAAAAGGCCAATTAAAATTTGGAGGTTTGAACACAACTATTTAATTTTTCTTTTTTTTTTCCAGAAATGTACATTCTATTAACCAGCCGTTCAATAATTGGTATCAACAAGCAACGTGCATTTAATTGACTTTTTTAAGAATGAATGAACACGGTGCGTTTTTCAATTTTCCTTTAAAACAATATTGTGTTCTTTCAAAATGTAGACGTTTCTGAGTAGTGGACAATATGCATGAAACGGTAACAGGTTGTGAATTATTTTTTATGTGACGGCTTTTAATTTATGATAGAGTTAGTGCTGCATGTATATGGATGTCATAAATATGCTCAGAGCTGTCTGGACAAGATTAAAATGGACTTTGTGATCAGCAGTTTTGTCACTGAGGGTAAAAGTACAATTAACTCACCCGCTACCATAATAAATGATAAGACGCTGACATAACGGGAATGATGAACACGCAGACCTACCGGCTGCATCTGCACAAGCCGTGAATACATATAACTCTTCGTTTTCTCTCCATCTCTCGTTTACTTTTGAATGTGTTCATATTAGTCTCTGTCCCCGTCTTTCAGTTCTCCCCAGAATAATTGAAATGACAAAAAAAAAAAAAAAAGAAACAAGCTGCCCTTCAAAAAATTGCATTATACAATCACTTCATTCCAGGAAAGTCTACTCCAAAACCCCTAATATAAAAACACACAAGAGAATGCAGTTCACCCCTAACACAAGGATATAAAAATCAGCCGTGCCCTGAGGGAATACATGAAGAAATAAAGGATGGATGCAGTGAAAAAGAAATTGAACCAAATTCTCTCCTCCCATCCAATCATGCTGCATTACAAATCACTGGCTCTGCTGCTAATTCAGGGGTATTACAAAAGCAGTGTAAGGCATATGGTATCCGGTCAGTATTTGTGGAAGAAGGTGTTTGCGTGTTATTGTTGAGAGATGAGAGAGAGGGAGAGAAAGAAAGAAAAAGATAGGCATGGGGGAAGGAAGAGATGATTTAGGAGTAATGGGAGCCAGTAAAATCACGATGCCCAGCGGCATTATGACTAAATCTAATCTGCTAATGGAGGGGGGTGGGGATGGGCAGGGCGTGTAGAAGTTGATAGAGGGGGAAGGGAGGGGTGATGATGAAGAAGGAATGGCAAATGCAAGGATGAAGGTAGAGGACAGAGGAAAGGACTGAGTGCGGGACAGATGAGGGAAGCAAGGGGAGGTATAAGGGAAAAGATGAAAGAATAAGAGGTGAGGTGAAGTGGTGAAGAAGACATGAGCGGCAGGTGGAACTCCAAGACCGGGGGGACGGAGGAATTGAAAAAGAAAGAAAAGATGAAGACATTAAGAAAGAAAAATGCAGTAAAAGTAAAAAAAGTTATAGTAAACCAAATAAAAGCAGAAGGATGGGTAGAAATTGAAAGGTCAAGGGCAGTTTGACAAGATTAGAGGTGAGTTTTGAGCGAGATGTTTATGGATACTTGAATTAGTGTGTGTGCGTGTATGTGTGTGTGTGTGTGTGTGTGTGAGAGAGAGAGAGGGAATTAGTGCGTTAGAAATAACCTGGGGTGGAGGCATTGGGAGGGCAGGACCCAAGGGAATACAATCAGCACATATTGCTATCACATGGTGTACAAAATGCTTTCTCTCTGATGCACATCTCCCTTTTCACACACACACACACACACACACACACACACACACACACACAGAATTGGGCAACTTTGCACATACTCCTTATATGACGTCTTTGCAACAACATAAACAGCCACTTAGCTGCCACACAAAAATACACGTTAATACACACCGACATACTAGGCAAAAGGCAGCCATTGAGAGGTAATTGCACTAGACTGTTAATGTTTTCCAGGATGAAACTACACCGTTCTTTACAAAGCTGAGCTACTCTCACATTTTATGTTTTTACCTCAGCAAAAAGCCTCGCATCCGCATTACACGAAGTTCCGAGGGATACAGCAAAAGAAACGAAAAATACATTTTACTTTATGTAGTAATTTGTGAAAATTATGGCAGAACTGTTGTAGAGCTATTCAGGCAGTGTGTCAGTAAGATGGGCATTGATATAATGCTGCACTTTGGCAAAAGGTTTTGCCAGAGTCTAACGCTAACACCAATTTCAAGAAGGTTTTTTTTTTGTAAAGGAAAGTCATACTTTATGTGGGCAAAAAATAAAAACAAAACAAAAAACAATCACAGTATGTTATGTCTGTTCTTAGACAATTTAATTCTTTTCATTTTTTTTTTCCAAAAGTTGTTGTCTGTCTGTTCAACAGAAGCAACCAGAAATATGTTTTTTCTCAAATTCTAAAAAAACAGTGATTTTTTTTTTTTTCACACATGACACAATACAATCTGTAAAAAAAAACAACTATTTTTCAGAATGTTTTAAAGATGTTACAATACAATAGAACTCCCCTGAAGAAGAAAAACTTTGGATTAAGTCTTCCCTTGCCCTGGTGCGGGTGACAGGGCACCTTCCTGTAGCCAGGCCCAGGGCGGGAGCTTGTTGGCGAGCATCTGGTGGCCGGGCCTTTACCCATGGGTCTCGGCCGGGCACGGCCCGAAGGACTGACATGGGTCTCTCTTCACCTGGGCTCACTAACCACAGGAAGCCAATGGGGTCAGGTGCAATGTGAGCCTGGCCGTGGCTGAAACGGGGGACCTTGGCGGTCTGCTCTGACTGTTTGTGGCTATGCACCCAGTCGTTCAGTTTACCCACCCTTCCTGGGGTTCATAGAGGGGCTGCTCGAGAGCGCAGGGTACTCCCTTATCCTACTGGGAGACTTCAATGCTCACTTTGGCAATGATGGTCCGACTTGGAGGGGCGTGATTGTGAAGAATGGGCCCCCAGATCTGAACCCAAGGGGTGTCTGGTTAGTTGACTTCTGTGCTCATCATGGATTACCCATCACAAACACCATGGTCAGGCATACAGGTGTCCATAGGTGCACTTGGCACCTACACACCTTAGGTTGTCGGACTTAGGACCGTATGTCCTGGACTCCCAGACGAAGAGGGGGCGGAGGGTGTGCTCCAACTATAAGGTCCAACTATACACTCCTCAGCCTCCCTGGTAAGGTCTATTCTCCAGTGGTGCTGGAGAAAAGGGGTACGTCGGGTAATTGAACCTCGGATACAGGAGGAGCAGTGTGGTTTTTGTCCTGGTCGTGGAACAGTGGACCAGCTCTATACCCTCGCAGGGTCCTCGAGGGGGCATGGGAGTTTGCCCAACCAGTCTGCATGTGTTTTGTGGATCTGGAGAAGGCATTCGACCGTGTTCCATGGGCAATTCTGTGGGGAGGTATTCTAAGCATACCCATCTAGGAGGAGACCATGGGGAAGACCCAGGACATGCTGGAGAGAGCATGACTCCAGGCTGGCTTGGGAACACCTTGGGGTCCCCCCAGAGGAGCTGGACCATGTGGCGAGGGAGAGGGAGGTCTGGGCCTCACTGCTCAGGCCGCTGCCCTGTGACCCGACTCTGGATAAGCAGGGGAATATGGATGGATGGATGGATAGATGGATGGATGGATGGATGGATGGATACAATACAATTGAAAGCTCTGCACAATTGCAGAAATGCTAAAAAAATGGCTTTATCAAAATCTATTTAATTTGGAAGCTTTTGGAAGTTAGGAGGAAGAAATTTGATTCTTTGAATGTCCAACTTTAAATGAATAAATGAAAATAAATATTGCAATACTGAAGCCCCAGTCTTGAAAAATCAGACATATTGTAACAGAAAATAATCCTATTGAAATTAGCTCAGTCAAGGGTGGTTTTTGGTTACAGATATCAATAACTAATCCTTATATCAGGAAATAATACTTGGAACCATTGAAATCAGTGATGCATCACATTGTATCAGTCACTCTGCAGCTGCAGGAAAAAAAAAACAATATCAAAACGCAGCTCCAGTGCATATTGTGGTTTCAACAGCATATAGATTAATTGATTATTTCCCTGATTGCATTGCAAAAGTCCCAAATTAAGGTTGTTTGTTGAGTCTATGTCTGTCTTTTGTTAAATAGAAAGTTGTTTTAAAAAGTCAAAGAAAAGAAAATCAAAATTTGTAATTCAACCCTTCAGCCAAAACAGAATAAGCTCACCTCCCACTGGCTGGGTGGGCCAATCTGAAGTAAGGAAAGCAAACGTCAGACTGTCACATTTTATTGTACTGTATCATATCATATTGTTTTAAATTATTTTATGACTCATGTGTCCATGATCATTGCAGTTTATAAATAAAATCTGCAGTTGGAAATTGAACCTGGGGCCACAGTGGTAAACTTCTACATGGGTATGAAATCCAGACACCCTGTGAAACTGCACCAAAACCTCAACAATCTGCCATGAGCAACACAAACACAGCCGAGCCACATGGCAAAATCATTATCTTTATAGTAAACAGGGCCCGAACTTTGAAAATTACAGTATCCAAGCTACAGCATCAACACACAACAATCTGCGAAAGGAACCTATACATATAACACAGTGTATTAAAGTGACTTTACATATGTTGCAAAAGTCCAATGCCTAGATTTCAGAACAACACTTTACTCCAAATAAACTAAAAACATTAAAAGCAACTAACACCTAAATGACCCCTATGAGTCATTACTAATTAGGCAGCATTGACTCCCCCAAAAAACACTAACACTAGGTTCTCCAGCATGGAGACCAATAAATCCAAACTAAAAATCCCAAACTTAAGAAATAAGACACCAATTATGTTGGCAATGATTCTAAAAAAATGTCTTGTGCTATAATGTCAAGCTGTAACGTTTTGGATTTGGTCATTGGATTCTCAGGTTTAGGGAAAAAAAAAAAAAAAAGAGAAAAAAAAAAACCAACAAAACAAAGATGATAGAAGCAACCTTAAGCTGTAGCAGAGACTAAATTACTCAGACTGCAGTGGTTCTTGTGTTATGAGGTAATGTACGGTTCAAATACATGCTATCCTAGCTGCATTCACTGACTCACTTCTGGCTGCTGCAATCAAATAGCCACTATAGCATTACTACATGTTGGAGAGAAAGCAGACGTAGGGGGAGAAAGGGTTAAAAGGGTGGCTCAAACCAAAGAACTACCTTGTCACTTTCATTTAGTGGGAAAAAAAAGTATGCCTGTACTTAAGATCAAATAACCTATGTCTTGTAAATGACAGACGGGGGAGATGGCTTGGAGGAGACTTAGTATAGAAAAGTAGAGCGCTGAAAGCTACTGTGTGACACTTAAACCCCACCCAGCAGGTAGGCTTAAAAAATTACTAAATCAAAGCAATACATCTTACGTGGAAAATTGGTACAAGACAAGTTCCTGACAGTAGATGGCGCTATCATGCTTCCCTGGTTTGCTTCTCTACAATCAGTGCAAAAATCCCAATCGCGCATTTGGCATGTTCATCTCTATCCCTTCATGCAGATAACTTCCCAGTGTTAAGGATCACCCTCTTTGAAAGCATCACAGAATTCATTCAATTAAAAAAAAAAAAGGCAAATTTAGATTATTAGTTGACACACATATTATTGATGAGGTAATCCACATTCTTATTATTTCAAAATTGCACGTTGAGAGTGGATGAGAAGAACGCTGGATGTAAAATGTATCCTGTATATTAAATGGCTTTTACCGTTTCTATTTGCTTATATACCGAGTGTCATTTTTTTCCCATCCCAGAGGCCTCGCTGAATGTAAAACACTAAAGTTTGTCCTTATATGTCATTGCTGGTCCTGAACAATACTGATATACACGACTTCTTGACAGCAGATGAAAATGGTGATATAGGAAGTGAAAAAAGAAAAGGATGTGTGTATATTTTACGATCTTCTCTTCCATATGTCTGTCACTATCCATATTATTTCTCTTTGCAGAAAGAAAATCTATAATTGACTATCCTCTAGCTGGCCTGTGACACGAATAAGCTTTGTATCACACGAGGAGGGAATTGGTGTCTGAGAGAGAAAGGGCAAGAGCGAGAAAACACAAATCTTATTTTTGTACGCTTGTTGCGAATGTGGATCTAAACTGGATTATTTTTACATACACAGTACAAAACGTGTGGACCTCTGTGACTGTATATTTGTACATCTATATTATCATGTGAGTATATATTATAATCACATTCGTCTATTTGCACGGATGTACGGATGAATGTGTGTTTATCATTTCCCCTACATAGAGCTGAATAAGAGCAGCCTTATTGAACAGCTTGAAATTAGATATCAGCGGGGGACTGAAGTCCTCCATCTTCTATTTTATCCCTTCTTCCACACATTTCTCGGTTCTCCAGTACGATACTCTTCTCCCATTTTATCCATCATGCAACTTTTTCTCTCATTGCCTTCTTCTCATCCTTCTGTCTATGCATGCTCTCTTTTTATTATATAAGCAACTTAGCCTCACCTTTTCTCCTGTTTTCCTCTATCGTCTCTGGATCCATTTACCCCCTATCTCCTCGTTTATTGGTTTCCACTGCTGAAAATGAGATCCTTGCCTAAATTTCTTTTTCAACAGTTTATCACCCTTCATCAATCTAGTCTCCCGATCTCTCGGTGGGAGGGAGATCTTCAATATCCGAGTTGCAATCGATCTTCCCAACAACAGATACGTGACTAAAAAAATTAGGATGTTAAAAAGCAATTATGCAACCGGACCCTCTCTCTTATAAACTTCTGAGTGACTAGACAATCAGTTTGACCATGATTGTTTTCAGAATCTTACATCTACAAAGTATATATTTTTTGAATAATCAATTTAGCCATGCTAAGTTGTGGCATTTGTCTTCAAACTGGTGCTGAAAATACAAACATGAGTCAACTGGGGTCATACTGAAAAACCATATGCTCACAAAATGCTCATGAGATATCTTACATTACAATATTTAGATCACAAATACTTACACGATTGCTTGAATATTTTTAAATCAATTTTGAATCCGACAAAACATAAACATACTTTGATGGTGAACACTGACCTCAGAAAGAAAAGGCAGAAATTGAAACTGAAATGTTTCCGCATAAGCCATTTTCTGCCCCCCCTCCACCATCCATCTATTATTTAGACGATCTTTTTGTTGCCTTGACAACAAGAAAAATGCTGCAATAATTATGTAGAAACACAGCATGATGATGAAGAGTTTAAATTTAGTACCATAAGTGTTTTGGGTGTATAGTATGAGTGTTTGTATAATTCTTTTTTTTTCCCAATATGCTTTCATCTGAGAATTTGCCGTACTGCATATTGTCTGTGTGTGTAAAATTGTTGATACAGTTCAACTCTGTTATATCATATTATACTATATTATATTATATTATATTATATTATATTATATTATATTATATTATATTGTATTATATTATATCATATTATATTACATTATAAATAAAGTCTGGTATTTTAAGGAAGTGGTAGCCAAACTAAATTAACAATTTATTTTCCTAAATCAATCAAATCAGGAGCAGGGCAACATGTGCAACAGGACATCATTTCCTGGTATATAAATTATTCTCTTTTTGACACACACATGAGCGTATACACACACATGCACGCACGCACGCACGCACGCACGCACACGCACACACACACACACCTCCTGAATATTCATCGAGTGTTTTTAAATCCCTTTGCAATGCACGACTATTACACCCATATCAATTTTTTTCTGTCTGTATGTACATGCATGCATCAGGCAGCCCCCCACCAAAAAAAGTTGCAGGGTTTGATATGCTGTTTTTGTTCTGTTTCTTTTTTTCCCTTGACAATTTAAAGCTGAAAATGCCATAGAAATAAATAAACTTGTCTGTTGATTACAATGTATGGAAAAAATAAAGTAGAAAAAAAATTTCACAATGAAACAACTGCTTAATACAAGAATACACAGCAGATTCTGAAAAGGGGTGGTGGCTCCTTTGGGTCAAAGGACATTTAGTGTCAAAATATGAAAAAGATGTGCCGTGTTTTTATGGAAAAATCACAGAACATCAATGGAAAAAGTATAATATAACCATTTTGAGTCCCAGGAAAAGAAATGCAATGCCATGATGCAGAGCCAGAGGTAAAACTTGCTTGACCTTTAAGGGGTCAAGAGGGAATAAGAGGAAGTAACACTTGAGGGGGCAGGTATTATCATATACTGTACACAAACACACAAAAAGCATTAATAAGTCAACCAATTTAAATGTTAATTGGTGATAAAAGGTCTCCTGAATTGGTTAAGTGGATGAGCTAAATTAGTACACCTTATGCATGGCGTTCAAGAAAAGCTGTAACTCTTCGAATATAATTTGTGTCAAGCAGGAGAGCACTTGATTGCTTACGCTGAGACAGATAGAGCAAATCCAGTAACATGAAATGAGGCATTGGGCTATTTAATTCAGTGAGAAATGTTTTCTAAAGGATTTATTCACCAATGTAACTCGAGTACTGTAGCCTTGGCGAGCACTTTGCCATTTTGCTCAGTGAAAATTAATTTCCTTGCATTGAAGATTTACTTATTTTTTAACAGCCAGGCTCCGTGGATTAAACAATCAGGGTCACTTGCAGCAAAGTTGAGAGGGTTAAGTGAACCAACTGAGATTTGGACAGAGGTAAATTGCTGCAATGACGAAATGTTGAACCACACATATGAGTCATACTGCACTCTGTGACATGGTGGGAATTGTCGATGTGGGTGCCAGCCCACAAATAGTAACCCAAACAGCTACAAACATGCAGACACACTGTGAAAAATGCTGCCCTGAGAGTGATGAGGCCCAGGCAGCCAAACCTCCTCCTTCGAGATGATCTCAGTGATTATGACATCATCAGGTAGGTTTGATTTATATGCATGCTGAGCTAAGAGGCACTTTTAAACAAACGGACCCCAGGTGGCGCAGAAAGACCCTTTTGGGAAGAAAAATAAAGCGGTGGAGGTGAAAGGAAGAGCATACAAGATAAAATATTGATAGGTGGCATGTATTCGTAAAGCACGCATTGAACACAGACTAGAGAGGAACCTGGACAGCACAGGATGTGTATAGAAATTAATGAATGACCCCTATTGTGCAGACATGCCGACACACCCATATGCGCAACTGGGATGATTAACTGCAATGATAAATTAACCATTTACATCATAAATGGTTACCCGCTTATTGACTGGGGTTAGCCATCCTCAGATTCTCATTTCACCGAATGTGTGTTTCATGTAATTTAATAGCTCTTTCCTCAATGAATTACATGCTATAACCACAACAATTTTAAAAATCAGCCTGTTGGTAGTGCATATTGTGTTAAAATAACATGTCGGCTGCATGAAAAAAGTAAATTAGAATCTCATGGACATGCTACATCTCACATTCAATAACATTACGATTTTTATTCTATTTTCACAGACAATATCAAAATACACACACACACACACATATATATATGTATATACATATATATATATTCACACACAGACTTATACATATATATATACACTCACACACACACTCATATATATGTATGTGAGTGGGAGTGTGTGTATATATATATATATGTGTGAGTACATGTATATATATATATATATATATATATGCATACATATGTGTATTGACGTTTTGTGTGTGTGTGTGTGTGTGTGTGTGTGTGTGTGTGTGTGTGTGTGTGTGTGTGTGTGTGTGTGTGTGTGTGTGTGTGTGAGTGTGTGTGTGTGTGTGCAAGAATGAGCTTAAATGAGCCCTAGTGGGATTTAATTCTGTGACTCTAAATTCTTCATTGTTTGGGACAAAGAGCTTAACCACCAACTTAATTTTTACTCCAGTTGTAACAAAGAATGAATTTTTCACTGTGAACATCCGTGACTGTGGTGTTATGAAGGCATAGTGTCATTTTTTTAGAGCTTGTACTAAAATACTGACTCCAGTCAAAGCCTTACACAGGCTCAAGCAAATGACATTTGTGTGTGCAAAGTATTATTTCATTAGTAAGAGTGAAGTCTACACACTATGTATAAACAAGTAATAATCAGTGAAATGTGTGGTAGTCTGTGAAATCATTACATCAACACCGCTAAAACATATGAGCATGATTTTATTGCAGCTAACATGATCTTACTGTATATTTCACCTTTGTGGTTTACCCTCACAAAGAGCTAGATCGCCAGGGGCGACAAATCAATGAATTTTGAGATTAGTATCAGCCATACCGTGTTGCTCAGGCTCTCTAAGGGCAAAAAAAGAGCAAACATCACCTTGACACCGTGTTTACCACACTGTCTGCAACAACTTCATAAACAAGATCTGTTGCGAAGATCTTAGTGACAAACTCTCGAAGATGGCCTTTCCTTCTTTCTGACTATCTCATTCTTCATGTTTTCAAAATCAAGAGCTGTGTTTCATGCTGCATATTATTTAGCGCTGATTAATTTCTGACACTAATTTGTTTATATTAGCCCATGCTATTGCTCAAAACTGTTTCTGACAGACTGCCTTCACTCTAAAAAGGTCTGCTGATATTGGCATCAAATATGATCAAACTGCTATTAGTGTTCACCTTCAAATTGAAAGAAATGAGCAAAAAGCTTTGTCTGCTTGAGACATCACAACAGGCCTTTGCAGTCCACAGGTTTTGCCTCAATAGAAACTATTTGATTAGAGTTATAAGAATCAGATTTTTTTTCTCTCCTTTTTAAACAGTGTTGTCTTTCGTCTTATGTATTTAGCTAAATTTTTTGACCATTAACCGGAAATAAAACACATTTTCAAAGTGTTATTCTCCCTCCTGCTCCCAGAAACACCCCTAGGCCTGTGGAATATTGTTGTGGAAGTGAAAATAACTGGCTTAACCTATACCAGAACACATTGTTGTACATTTTACAAAATGTGCAATCATACAAAATGTACATTTCAGCCAGGAAGCATGCATTTGCTTCACTGGGAGTGGTTGAATATTTTCCTGCAATTGATTGTCTTTAAAAGATAAATTCTTCTTACACTTGGTCACTCTGCTTTAATTAATATAAATGTAGAGGAATCCTGAGAAATATTCCTTTTTTTTTATATCCTCATATTTATAAATATATATATATGTATATATATATATATATATATATATATATATATATATATATATATATATATATATATATATATAGCCAGAGTTTAAGTACTGGCTAAGCTGAACACACATCTTCAAAAACACACACACACACATACACCTCAGATTATAATGCATTTAATTTTGTCATTGCTGTTTATCATGCTGCTGTTTGTTTCCATGGAAACAACATAAAAGAAAAAAATAAAGAAATTCAAGTTTTGCTTTACTGAGCTATGACTATTCTTGTGGCGCAAAGTAACATTCACCTTGCAACTGAAGACTGGTGCTTGTGGTTCCTGTCAAATTGTGTATAACTTCCTGTTGAAATTTGCCAAAGAACATCATTATGCACAAGAAGAACTTAGAAAGATCTTTGGGGAGGGTATACAATCTAATGAAAAATTAATCTAATTTTAGATCAGTTACTATTTTTAATCTGGTTATTTGGGGTTTTGAACGCAATGTTTACCATTTAAAAAACAGATATTCAAATAAAAAAAAACCCTTGACAAACTCATTATTTGAGTGATTCATTCATTCATTCATTCATTCATTATTATCTAAAGTTTACCCTGTACTTAGGGTCGCAGGAAGAAGGAGGCCATGAAAAGGCTGACAAATGTTCATTTATTATACAGATTGCAACTATGGCAACCAAACCACAATGTTTTCCTAACCCTGATCAAATGCTGAGTTATTTTTTTCCCAAAACCTAACCAGGCCATTACCACATTTCAAGCTGCTACTGTGGGCTGTATCAGATAAAGTCATGTTTGGAATCTTTGGTAGAGTTCACATTCTGTAATTTAATTTTAATTAGTGGTTTTTAACATTTGAAAAAATGAGACTCTCCAAGATATACATGTTATTAGATGTTTTTAGACTCCATCCAAAATTTATTATTGGCGGGTGCAATCATTACTGATGGCATTTGGTTTCTGGTACTTGGAAATGTAACTCAGAAGATAAACGTTGGATATAGTGAAGCATTTAATTTCATCCCAAAAATGGATCATCCTTTCCAAAAAGGAACAATGTGCATTTCTTTCTGGTGCTGTGCCACTGTATGGTGAAAGCACTACATTCCAGAAAGCATAGACTGAACCAGAAATGTGTCGTATTGATGAAAAATGCAGCAAAAAATGCTACATTTCTCTCAAACCAAAATGCGTTGTTCTGCTTCCTGACAGAACAAGGAAGCTCAAATATCAGAATGAGAAGAAAATAGGCAAAGGTAATTTAAGTCAAATGAAAATGTAGAGATGGAAAAGCCACAAGGCAAAAAATGTCATATTTGCTTACAAAGGAGAGGAAAATGGCAGTCCTCTACCTGCTTAAAGCCATTTCATGGCCCGGATATTATTCTCTAATACAATTCATTTTCATACATCTTATCTATCCCCAGTCTTCACTCAAAAATGCAATTGTTCCGACATGTCAGTGTAGTGTAACCACTGTACAGTAGCGGGGCGGCACGTTGTGTCGCGTTTGCGTTGGTTTTCTCCACTTCCTTCCCACAGTCCATCAACATGCAGTGCAGTGGGTGAATTGCGATCAGTCCATCGTGCACCCTGCCTCTCGCACCACAGCAGCAGGGATGGGCCCCAGCATCCCACGCAATATTTAGCAAGAGACAATGGAAGTACAGTAATGTACAGTAATGTTCTCATATATATATATATATATATATATATATATATATATATATATATATATATATATATATATATATATATATATATATTGCAACAGAAATGCATTTGAAACAGAAAATTAAGGGCTCCATATATTTGATCTGAGTCAAAACATTACTCAATAATTACATACATGAGTAGTAATACTGTCCTTGAAAAAAAATCTCAAAATGAAACCCCTTTTGTTATACTTGGCCAATAAAGTAACACAGCCCCAAAAACTATTTCCTTTACTACATATTTTCATTCGAACTTGATTGAAGGGGGGATATGCTGAAACTCGCCCTATGTCAGTCAAAGTACAGCACAAAAAATACAACTAACCTGTTTTTTTTTCACCCCCCAAAATCCCCAAACCATGAAATCTTCACGTTCTTGATCCAATCTTTCTTTTAGGACCCAGAATAATATCTCCAACCTCATGGCCTCTCTCAAATCTGGTTCCAGTTTGGGGCACCACTGAGTTAGGGGGAGTGGGAGTGGGGGGAGGGTCTGTGGCAACTGATGCTTATAAATAAGTAATGAAGAAAAATGCAACATGTCCACATGCAAGAATCCACATCTTCATGATTTTTTGATGGCTTCTTCACCAATGTTTCAGTTCTGTCATTCAGCTCAGCCCTTCATAAGATCATGGATATGCACGGCTGTTACTGCTGTTTTCATCATTTTCAAAACACAAGTTAAGAAACCAAAATAACAAATCCATCCGTCTGTCCCCTTGTCGGAATCAAACCATGGTCCTTTGTGCTGTGAGGCTGAAGCACTAACCGCTGTGCCGCCCCAACAGGCCTTGATCTGCACAAATGGCCAAGTGGGAAGAACAAGAAGCATTGTTGTTGTGACAAGCTGTGGTTCAGTTTTGTCCACCCAGTGCCACCTAAGCCACATGGTGCGGCATGAGGATGGGAAGAGGGTGTAACTTGTCATGGCATGGAAAGATCTTGGCCACATCTAATATTGGATGAAACAATTGAGCTTCACACCAAGTTGGATTTTTTCTAAAATACCAGGCTCAGGAGGCAGGTATGGCTGTTTTTTAAGGATCTAGGAACAACATATGCCAAGATATCGCCCAGAGTCGTCTCTTTAAATTTCACAACACATTTTTCCCTACTCACCTCAGACAGAACTGACACTCAAAATATAAATAATGAGGATATAGATAAATAAATAATGAGGTTCTGTAACAGCTGAAAAATTCTTGCAGAATAAAATGCAGAGTAGGATCACAGCTCATTAGGTCCTTGAAAAGACACGTTTTCTTCCCTGGTAAAAATGTGGCCTTTTTCCACCTGGAATCTTATTCGGTCTTATTCGCCACCAGGATTACTGGCACAACTGCCTGACCTTGAGAATGGTTTTTCAGTGTTTTGCCAAACACGACATAACACAAAAACAAATACATAGTTGAATAAATGAAGGGTCATAAGCCTTTCCCCTTTGAAACAAGCACCTTGCACAGTGGTGATACATCACATCTTACAAATGAAGTCTTCTTCTAAAAGATATTGTCTCAGTGAGTACCCTGAGAATTACATAACATGTCACACCTAACCCAAAATAAAAAAAAAAACTTATCATGGAAAAAAAAACCTGTTTTTCCTTTGCATTCATGTGTTTGTGTGTTTGTGTGTGCCTCTGTGATGGGGCTGTTGCGTTTGGGTTGGGGCTAATCATCACATTGTGCTACATCTACAAGGTCATTTATTGTTTGATCAGACATCTGGGTATTAAGTGTCATCATACGAAAACTATTTTTAAAAAAGCAATTATATATGTATATGTTATGTAAAGGAACTAGCTGATTCCTGCCCCTCAAACAACAAACAACAGTGAAGTATCTGTGATAACAGCTGAAGTTCATTTTTGTTGATCACATTTCCACAGCAGTGGGTAGGACTCAACAAATGTTTATTTCTTTCATAAAAGTGATGAGATAAAATTGTACAAACGAGCCATTACACTCCAAACAGGTAAAGCAAAGTGTGCCACCTTAATCATACTCAGCATAAAAAGTGCTCTAGCAATTGTGCAGTAATTTTGTCATCAGTGTTTTCAGAATAATTTGCATTAATTTTGTATTTTCTTGGTGTAGATCTTAAAATTTGAAAATATAAAAAACGGCATTTTCCAGCTTTTGAATTATACTTTTTAAAGCAAATCCAAGATTCAACTTTATTAATGAAGGTGAATTTTTTTTCATTCAATAAAAAAAACAAGAAACAAAAAACACACATTGGGAGATTTTTGAAATTCACTGCACAGATATATACCAGATATTGCAAACTGATAATTAAGCATAAGCTGATGCTGTCAGACAAATATACTGCAAAGCACAATCCACTTCACTTAATGCATTTGTGAGTAAGTATTAAGTGGCATAAAATGCAGTCAATCAAGCACAAGTACCTTGGATAGGACTTTAGTTGGGTTACTTCAGTAAATGAAATTGAAATAGACTTTGTACTCCTGTAAAACAGAAACTGAGTAGAAATGAATGTGAATCAATCTAAATATTCACAAACTGAGCCGAAATGAACCTAAGCCGACGCTGAAGTGCTGCACTGCTGATCTTGGATTACAGTCAACAATAAAAAAAAAAAAATTAACATTAATTTTAGTTTTGATTCAGCAATAGGTGATTGATCAAAAAATTTGATTTACAGAGATGTACTATACTTCTAATTGGTCTCTCTTTGATTATAAAACTTCATGGCTTGTACCATGTGCCTGGAAAGTGTGAATCACACCTGTTATACATCAGATAAATAGGAGAAGTGAAGGTCAGGTTAGCACATGTTGCATGATGGTCCCGACACCTTAGCAGGACCCATGCAGAGCTTGTACTGAGTCATATTGAAGCTGAAGTACAGTAGTTTTCACAGCAAGTCTTGTATCCCCATATGGAAATGATATAGAGAAAATAAGGTTAAACTCAAAAGCAGGAGGATCCTCTGTGCGTGCATGTGTATACGTGTTGAGCTGGAGTGCACGCGTATCAGTTTGTACGTGCAAGAATGCCAGGGCAGCGGGTGAAGGGGAGCACGTGTATGACTGCGGGTCTAAGCGACAAGATGAAGTTTCGAGTCTTTTCATCTGCGAGTGAAGTCGAAGGGCAACGTGGCTAACAATTGAGGCATGGAGATGACAAGACCTCATCCCTTTGTTTTCAACCACCAACCCTGCACACAATTTCTTCCTCTCATTTCTTTTTTGTCCATCCATCTTATTTCCTTTTCATCTTAACCTCTCTTATTACTCCCCTCCCCCCTTTGTCTCAATTTGTCTTGCTCTCACATGTTCTTTCTCTTTCATGTGAACTGTTGATCTAATCTACAACATATATACAAGTAGTAGAGCAACGTGTCTGTGTGTGGTGTGTGCGCATGTATGTGAATGTGTGTGTGATTCCGAGGTTCCCCCTGTCTGCGGTCTCTGACTGATAGCCAGGCAATGGCTCCAAGATGTACTCTACCGATGAATCTGATCCCTCATTTCTCTGCCAAAAACTTCTCCTGACACAGCTGTGATGTCAACAAGGCCACCTTGTGTGTTTGTGTTTATCTGTTTAGCAAGTGAATGTGTTAGTGTGTACAAATGAAGGAAAGACAGTAACTAAGAGAAAGCCAGAGCGGTGTTGTGTATGTGGTTTGTGTGGCTTCAGATAATTATTGTAAAGGGTGGTTTGCCCAGATGGCACTTACTGTCTGTTAGTATCATTGTCTCTCCCGTGTTTACTTGCACTTCCTGCTCCTTTTTCGTTTTGTAATCCAGATGTCGACATCAGTCCTTTTTCTGGCAAATCCATGTCTGCGTTACCAGTTTCACCAGTTGATGTGGTCAATGCATTGAGAGTTGCGCTAGATTTGTAGACTAGAGGATATATTTCATCCACAGTACCCTGTTCCCTCACTCATTACCCGAGGCATTACCTGTAAACAGATGCTAAAGACAAAAAAATGTTTTGTTTTGTTTTGTTTTTCTTTTGGGAATCAATGGTGTAAAATTGAATCTGCTATTGGAATTTAATACAATTATTTATGAAATAAAATAATAATGGTAAGAACACTGCCAAAGAATTTATGGCAAAGCTTTCCCTTGTCAGGTTAACCTTCCTCGTGATGAAATATTTCAGCGTATGCCTGCCGTCACCGAAAAAAGGAAGGAATGACAACATCACCTGTGAAGAAAAATTAAACTCATATGCCAGATTTACAACATAAAGCAACATTTTCACATGTAATGTGTTTGGGAAGTTGTAACATATGTTGTAGTCATAAATTGTTCGGCAAATGCTGTATGAGGATTGTTTTCTCTGGCTATGGTGGATACGCAGTTAATATAGAGCCACTGTAGGTGTTCCATTTTCTTTTTCCATGTTTGCGGAGCTACAGGCTCTCTTTTCAAAGTTCTGAGGCCGCAGGGAATGTTTTTGGTCGACATGAAGGCCTTTTTTTTTAATTACATTTACTTTGTGGTGTGCAGTATTAAAGACAAAATGTCTGGACAAATACAGGAGATGAGAGGTTTAAGGAGCCATAAACTACAATATCTACAATAGAAGCAAATTTCGATGATTAATCGTGGGTTTTGTGACCATCCAACTAAGGAAAAGGAAAAGTAAATGCCAGAATGCCATCTCGTAGCTGTAGAAATTGAGAAGTTGGGAAATAAGATGATTGGAAAATAGTGAGATAGTGATGTGCAAGTGGCAGGCAGAGGTGGCAGATGGTTTGTGCAAACACAAGATTGTAATGTGAGAGAAAATGGTAAGATCCATGTATCAAGTCATGATTTAGTGCTGTTGTTTTCACAGACGTTGCGGTAGGAGATCGCTATTTGTTTCCCCTTTCCACCATAACATGCAGGAGTCCCCAGATCCTTTTTCCTATTTTCAACCACGAAACAGAAAAGTGTTTAAAATGCACATTGTCACTTAATCTCAAAAGTGTTTTTTTGACTGAGCTCTGATCATTCCCTCAAGCTGGCCAAGTGGTTCGAACCAGAAATTAATACTGACACAGGATCAAGTTATTCTAGATTTGGTACTTAGTCTGAAAAAAACTACAATTATTTGTGTTGGGAGAAGGTGCGGGCAATATGGGAGGGAATGATATGGAATGAATACCATGATAATCCGCAATCCTTTCAGGAATAAATATACATTCTGTGATCGGCTTTTTGACATTTTTGAGAATTTCTTGTGAGTCTTTAGGAAATATGCTGATTATATTTGTTTAAATACATTTTCGATTTCTTGCTTATGTTTATCTTAATGACTCGGACATTTAGATAATTTAAAGATAATTACTTATATAATAATTTATTAAATAATCTGATGCTAATGTTTCATTATTTTGATATTGAATAAAGGAGAACGGGACTGGGCAAACGGGAGGATTTGAAAATGTAGGGATATTCGCTCATTGCATAGTGGCAATTAAAACATTTCCAGATTTCAGGAATATTTTATTAGGTTAGCTTTTATCATAATTCGGCAGCTATTTTACTATAACCGATGCTCGCATATTTTTCTCAAATGAAAATTTTGAGATATTTACAACATTATTCCACGGTCTTTTCCAGTGCTTACATAATTTGTCTCTTTTATCTTTCCCAATACAGCTCTCCTGGATATCTGCTCATTTACCCATTACAACTGAATGAATTTACAAGTGCAGTCTGTCTAAAACACACTTTCAACAGGAAACACAAGGACACAAACAGATCCCAAGTACCCCCTTCCTTTAGAGGAAATGATTTGTACCATACTTATAAAAAAATCAAAAAAATCTATTGTGCCTATTGAAGACATTAAAATAGATATTGGGAGTAAGACTGGAGTTGAGTGATATTTGGAAGCCATGTTTGCCCTCAGAGTCTGTTTCTGTTTCTTGTCAAGACCTCCTGAGGAAATCTCCGACAGACATATGGCTATCTCATCTTGACTTTCCAGAGCCTGAAATGTCTATCAGTCAGCAGGAGCCTCACCAGCAAGTGTGCACTCGCATGCTGCACGCACACACACACACTCGGACACACACACGCACACACACTTAAGCACAAACAACCATCAACCAAACCCATTTTAAACCCCGCTGTCCAGTTTCTTTAACCCATCCATCTTCCTCAACTGTCAAAAACCTTTAAAACACTCACACCACACACACAAGCACAAAATCCAAATTGAAAAACCACACATGCCCGCGTAAAAATGGTCTAAGGCACATACAGTAATAGAAAATCAAACAAAACACCCGAAGCAATGCTGTTCATGGGTATGCATGTGTGTGTGTGTGTAGTGACTCATGTGTTGCCAAATCCCATTGGAAGAAAAATGTTCCAAATTGTATTCATGGCTGATAACAGCTGCATGGTACATGGATATCAAATTGGCACAGAAGAAAAAAAAAATACTGGGCAAGTGCTTTCCATCCCTTAAGTCTCCCACTTTCTCTCTCTCTCTCTCTCTCTCTCTCTCTCTTATTTTCCAAACCAGGTGTTGAAAGGGAACATAAAATATTTCTTTTGCACCGTGCCACTGCTTTCATGTCAGGACTGTGTGTGCCTGGTGATTATGAACCAAAGCCTCCAGATGTTTTGATCTTTCCGTGTGTTGCTCTGTGTTTGCGACCACCAACAGTATGACCAATACGTAATTCGCCCTGTCTTGACCTCAGCTTACGGTAAACGTAAATGCAGCACTATGTCAACTATTCTGACTGAAGCCAGGGCAAACAATCAAAGTAGCAGTCTTCAGCATCTTACCCTGGTGTTATTGTACCACATTTCCCAGAGAATGGTTGTCAGTCAAACAGCTTGATGTCTTTTTTCGTTGTCTGTTTGGTTAAAAAGATCCGAATCTGGTATTCTTGGACCGGCCCATTAAAAATGGTCTCAAACAGTCAGGTCATCCAGCTTGTGTTTTGTTGACAGTTGAAAAAATGAACAATGCAAGAATTAGGTGATCCCAACAAAATGTATTTTATGCCTGGACAGTAAAGAAAAAAATATTTTCCTATGCTGCTGAGAATCCTGTCTTTGTCGAAAAAAAAACAACAATAATTTGAATGATGGGACCAGAGATCCCAGATATCCCATGATACCTCAATTAAAATGTTTTGAGCATAAAGCTCACATCAATAAACATGAAGGCAATCAGTGTGGTGGTGGTAACTGCTACATGTTCTGAGCCTTAATGCCCTCAAATATATTGTGGAGACACAATTTCCATATTTCATTTTTATTTCTGAAGGGACTATACGGAGCCTCTGAAAATTTATGAAGAAAAACTCTTTAAAAGACTTTTCTTTGTAGATATACAGTTTTTGGGACCATTTTCGAGTGTTAGTATCGGTTAATGCGGGAGACGTCTGCCTTCAAACAGATAAAATATTCCATCTTTTTTAACGCATGACTTATACTGACATTAAGTGGCAGAACAGACATTTATTCTCACTACCATGTAAGTGATTATTGCTTTAATGATTTGTTGCAGCTACTGCCGAAGCATCACTCAGGCCAGGTCCCAACCACAAGAGGGCTGGTTCAAAGTTGTCTAAAAATGCAGCAGGAATACACACAGCTGCTCATCTGAGCTGAATAGTCACACATCGGAGTTGAATTTGTTCACTTCTGATTGACACATCCCTCCACTGTGACACATGCACACACACACATGCGCATGTGTGCGAGCATGCGTGCACACAAACACACACACACAGTCATTTTCAACATATCCATTTCCACACAGGACTATCCTTGGTACAGCACTTCTGCAAGAACCCATCAGTGTATGCCTGTGTTTGTGTTTGACAATGTTAAATTACTGTTATGGCACATTAAGCCCTAGTCATTACTCTATTAGGTGACAACCATTGAAAGAGGTGGTTACTCTGGCATACGGGAAAATACAGACAAAGAATGAGTGAAAGATGGGAGGAAGGGAAGACTGAAGGAAAACAGCAGGAGACTATCTCTGATCTCTGGTGTTAGAAAGAAAAATGTGTTTGTCAGAAAATGAGGGGATTCATAAACACGATGTATTAAAGTATGAAACATTGCCAGTTGGCCATGTGAATCCAGTGTGACCGAATGAATGGAACATAAAGATGGGACTGACGGATTGCTTGGAGAAAGTGAAAACAGAAACTCATCCACTTTTTAGAAATCTAACCAAGAAGATAACCTCCCACCACAAACACACCCTAGCCCCCCAAAGGTAAAAAGTTAGAAAGGATTAGACCTGGCTGACCCTCAAAAGAGGTTGTCAGCCTCTCAAGCTGAAAGCAAAAGTACCAGGTAAGAATTGATTCACATCTTCACAAGCACAATACAAACATACCACAGGAAGAGAGTTGAAATTTTGGTGAGCTCTCTCTTTCTCTTTTTCTGTCTCTCTTTCTCTGCAAACGGCACACACACACGCACGCACTAAAAATCATGCTTTTCAAACAAGACAAAAAAGAAAATGTGACTATGCACATCTGGTTCAGACCTTAAGAAAAAGTAGAATATCACACAGAATATCAATTTGACTTTACTTCTGATTTTTATTTTCTTCTGACCAACATACCAAGAGTTAGGGTTGGTGGCTACAGGCAATTACACCAAAAAGGTACTTAATAATCAATGGTCTTTTTCAATTATTGAAAATTATAATTTCAAAAATATGACAGTAATCTACAAATAGATGTAAGAACTGGCTTGCTGGAGGGGAAGCATACATGAAGAATATGCACTTGGAATATCTGTGCTTTGGTTCATCAAACTCTGACAAAGAGGTTAACAGGGTGGGGCAACTGGTATCTCATGCATAAAGGGTGTGTGGGGGTAAAAAGAAAAGAGAAAGTCTTGAGAAAAGGTGTTTACATTCCATGTGGCTACTGTGGCTGTCCGTTGCTCTAAATGTTGCGCTATATTGCAGAAAAACACAGTATACACCTCTACTCACACAAAAACTACAGAGAGGACTAGACAGGAAATAGCAAAGCACCCCAAGTATTTACACTACATCACTGTTTTCACATGAAATCCCAATCACATCTTTACACAAGTAGTTACACCATGGCAAGATACCAGATTCCCACTATTTGCTCAGATTGAAACTCTTGACCAATTCCACTCTGCATAGGAACCATCCTTTTAGATGTGCATGTGTTTGTAATGAGAGAGAGAGAGAGAATGTGCATTTAGAACAAAAGACTAATTAAATCCAATCATTATCCGTTCCAATCCTCAGAAGTAATTAGTTGGCTGCATACTTGTCTTCACCTACGTCAATGTGCGTACGCACGCATGCATGCACGCACACACACAGTGAAGAGAAAAAACAAATTTGTATCTCCTGAGACTTATTTTCTGTGGCTTCATTATCTGTCAGTTTCTATCAGTTTTTACACCTTTTCTTTGGGCCTTTTTCACAGCTGACCTTTTGATTTGTTGTAGTAGGAAAGTCATAGGTGGTTCTAGTGACATAACAATTGTTCAATTATTTGCTGTCTGCCTGTAAGACAGGAACCAAATGTGCAGTATAGATGGACCCTGAATCTAAATCAGTTAGACTGAATGCAGCCATTATATCTTTTGCATATTTGCTTGACGTGAAATACTTTTTCATTTAATCCATGAACAGGGGTGACATGAAAATGTCTCATGGGAACCAAATTTACCAGAGATTGATTCATGCCTCAATGCTCATTACCCACATGTTTAATAGAACAACTTAAGACATCTAATATATATATATAGCTACAGATATACAGTAGGGAGAATGAGTATTTGATACACTGCTGGTTTTTCAGCTTTTCCCACTTACAAAGCATGTAGGTCTGTAATTTTTATCATAGGGACTCTTCAACTGTGGATGACAGAATCTAAAACAAAAAGACAGAAAATCACATTGCATGATTTTCAAATTTACATTTTATTGCACGACAAGTATTTGATGACCCAACAACCATTTAGAATCACGTCTCTCACAGACCTATTGATTCTTCTTTAAGAAGCCCTCCTGTTCTCCACTCATTACCTGTATTAACCACACCAGTTTGAACTCCTTACCTGTATAAAAGACACCTGTCCACACACTCAATCAAACAAACCAATCCCACCTCACCACAATTGCCAAAACCAGAGAGCTGTGAAAGGACATCAGGGATAAAATTGTAGACCTTCATAAGGCCGGAAAGGGCTACAGGACAATAGGCAAGCAGCTTGGTGAGAAGACAACAACTGTTGGCACAATTATTAGAAAATGGAAGAATTCAAGATGAAGGTCAATCTCCCTTTGTCTGGAGCTCCATGCTCCAGATCTCACCTCATGGAGCATCAATGATCATGAGGAAGGAGAGAGATCAGCCCTGAACCACAGCTGGACCTGGTCAATGACCTGTAGAAAGCCAGGACCACAGTCTCAAAGAAAACCATTGGTAACACACTACGCCGTCATGGATTAAAATCCTGCAGCACATGCAAGGTCCCCCTGCTCAAGCCAGCACATGTCTAGGCCCATCTGAAGTTTGCTACTGACCATCTGGATGATCCAGAGGAGGAATAGAAGAAGGTCCATATTGCCCAGCTCCTGCCCCAAAACCTGAAGGATCTGGAGTAGATCTGTATGGAAGAGTGGGCCAAAATCCCTGCTGCAATGTGTACAAACCTGGTCCAGAACTGCAGGAAACATCTGATCTCTGTAATTGCCAACAAAGGTTTCTGTACCAAATATTAAGTTCTGTTTTTTGATGTATCAAATACCTATGTCATGCAATAAAAAGCAAATTACTTAAAAATCATACAATGTGATTTTCTGAATTTTTGTGTTAGATTCCATCACTCACAGTTGAAGAGTACCTATGATAAAAATTACAGACCTCTGCATGTTTTGTAAGTGGGAAAAGCTGAAAAATCAGCAGTACATATATATATATATATATATACATATATATATAAAATCATAACACAGTGGAAAAAAAAAACATCTGTCTCATTTCAAGTTTTTATTTCAAGGAATGTCAAGGAATGTCAAAAATAGCCCGAGCCAGCCTCGGGTCGGCATGGGCCAGTGTCTCCCTGAGCTGGTCCCAAGAGGGTTGTGTCAGGAAGGGCATCTGGAGTAAAACTTTTTCCAAAACCAAATATGCGAATCAAACCTAATAATCTCATACTGGAACGGTCGAGGCCCGGGCTAACAACAACCGCCATTGGTGCCAATGACTTGCAGGGTACCAATGGAAACTTGGCAACTGTGACAGGAAAAGGTAGAGTTGGTCGACATGATGCAAAGAAGGAAAGTTTGTCCAGAAGACCAGGTGGAAAGGTAGTAAGGCTAGAAACTTAGGAGCAGGATTTAAGTTGTACTATTATGGTACAGATAACAAGAGAAATTGAGTAGGAGTTATCTTGAAGGAGGAGTTTGTTTGCAGTGGTGATGGACAGGCTGACAAATGAGATTAGACAGGAATCTCCATGGACCATGATGTTTGCAGATGACATTGTGATTTATTGTGAGAGCAGAAAACAGGTAGAGGAAAATCTGGAGAGGTGGAGGTATGCTCTGGAAAGGAGAGGAATGAAGGTTAGTCGCAAGACAGAGTATATGTGTGTAAATGAGAGGAGGCAGGGTGGAGCGGTGAGGCTACAGAGGGTGGAGATCAAGAAATTGGAGGATTTCAGGTACTTGGGGTGTGTGTAAATGACTTGGGGTCAACAGTCCAAAGCAGTGGAGAGTGTGGAAAACAGGTGAAGACACTGGTTCAAGCAGGTTGGAATGGGTGGAGAAAAGTGTCAGGGTACTATGTGATGGTACCGAAAGGAGAAGAGGAAAATTTCAAGGAAAGTCAAAGTAAAAATCAATCGCTTTACATGGAATTAAAACTGAAGAGTCTTTACATGGATAAGCTTTTACCTACATGTTCAGGTTGAACATATTCAGGTTGATCACTGGCCGCTGCCAGGAGGGAACATGCTAACGGTCAAGTGAGCAGTAATCCACCTATATTCATATAAAATTGGTGGATATAACAATAAAATGGTTCATTGAAGTATTTTGGATGGATTCATTGATGTTGGCTTAAGCTGCATGACCAACACTGAGTTCTCTTCCATTTTTTCTTTCATCTTTCTTTTCTGGACTTTTCTTGGTTTATTTTGTAGAATAAGACACAATTCAGAGAAAATTGTTTTTTTGAATCTATGTGCTTGTGTACATACACACACACACGTAAATGAATATACATAAAAATGACAGGACATATCAAAAAATCAAAAATATGCTTAAACCCTCTAGATTTTCACTGTAAGAGTTTTCAATTTAAAGTGAATGCCTATCTTATTGACTAATGACTTTCCTGTCCTTTTTTATGTTTCCATTGTCACATGTCATTTCTTTTCGTCTTGGTTGCCTGGGAGGAAGAGTGTTTTCCTCGCTTCCTCCTTTCCATCTCCACGTTGCTGCCTCTCTTTACTCACCAAAACTTTAAATACACAAACCAAAACCAATACTGGGTCACTGCATCTGTGTTGCACTGTGTTACAATTCAAAGCAGAACATTCCAGATTATTTATTTTTGTTTGACTGTCTCCGCAAAAGAAAAGCAGCTGGCTATGAGGCACTCGACCGATTTTAGTTTATGATTTTATTCCCTATGCTGAGAATTTGTAACAAACCAAACCATGACCGAGAAAGAATAAGGACTCAAAAAAAAAAGATGCATCGTCATCATCATCATTTTATAGTGACATTTTGTTCACAAGCTGCTCAGCCCTAAATAGCTAATTGCTCAAAGCATCGAAGCATCTTGGACTTATCTATAGACTTTTTCGCTTGGTGACTTTAACTGACTTTTGTTCGCTTTTCTGAGGAATATTGCTGGTATGATAATTCAGAAATTAAAAGCATTTTGGCAGCACAAATTGTCTCGTGGGTGGCACGGCGGCGCAGTGATGAGCGCCGCAGCCTCACGACACAGAGATCCCTGGTTTGAATCTTCCAAGGGGACCTTTCTGTGTGGAGTTTGCATTTTCTCCCCATGTCTCAACAACATATTGGGTTGATAATGGAAGATATGTGTGCTATTGTAAAATGTTTGTCTTTATTTGAAGCAGCATAGTATGCATAGCAGTAGTTAACTACATTCAAATGTACCATGGCGATTCATTCTGAGCTGCATTTTGGATAAATAAGCAGTGAGGGGTAGAACCGTTGAAAGGTATTTTAATCAAGAAAGAATTACTTTGTTCTAATGCACTGATATTGTTACATGCTATGTAACATAACCACCTGGAGCCAACACAGTTGTTTTTCATGTAAAAATTGTCTTAGAACCAGAAGATAGAAAGATCTTCTTTTTGTCCATAAATGTCCTTGTTTTAACCTTAAATTAAACTTATAACCGGTAGTGCTTTCACACCTTGCAATTTCAAAGTGGTTTGAACGAGACGATATTCTCATGGCAAATCTTGGATGCAAGGTGTTAACCATTGGGAACAATTTGGGGTTCAGTGATTTTGGAGGTCCCAAGGACACTCCAGCCTGCAACCAGGAGGAGCCAGGAATAGAACTGCCAACCTCTCTGGTCTGAGGGGCGTCCGCTCTAGATTCGATCAGATTCTACTTCATTGTCATTACACATGTACGAGTACAGGGCAACGAAATGCCCGAACCAAGGGGATACAAAAAGGGGATACAAAAACATATTCCAAAAAACAATTTTCTTAGAACTCATGGATCCATTATCGGGGTTTCAGTGCATTTCAGGGGTTCAATCTCTTGAACTTTTCCATGAGATTTTCAATCCGAAACAGTCGAGTCTCCGGAAATTGTAAGATGACAGTCTTTGTTGAGGCTCAAATATTCTTCGAAAGAAAGATTTGTTTAAGGGAATCGTCATAAAGTGACACATTACTATCCTTAATCAGTTATTTATTTTCGGAAAGTCTACATTTTTGTGATACAATTTAAAAATTCATAAATGTTACTTTTTGAACATCAGTACGAGCCAGATCAGCTTTCAAATTGTTTATGTAAATGGGATAATTTTATCATACTTTCCCAAAACACCTCAGGATTTTTCAAGAACATTTTTAATTTTCTGAGCAACCGCTTTTTAAACCAGGCTACACCTATCCGGTAAACTTCTACATACTACAAAAAGAGAGCCATAATTATAGTATGTTATCCTCTTATGGACTTCATGATTTGTCGTCATGGCCAGATGTTTTTTTTTGACATTGGGCCACTAAAATAAAACAATTAAAAAATATGCATTCATTTTATAATTGCTGGCATTGGGCGGCATCTGTTGACATATTATATATATATATATACTATTAATTATTCAATTAATTATTAATTATTTACTTCAGGAAAATCAAGTAAAGGAGAAAATAACAAAACTGCGTACATATTTTAAACATCTATCCAAAATAAAATACAGATTTCACACACCCATAGCTGAGGACAAAAATTTGGGTTATTCTGCCAGCAGATGAGCACATGTCACCTTGATTTAATCATTTTTTATTTAACTAGAGATCCCTTGTAGACCACAGAGTTCTCTGGAAATCCCCAGCTTTTCTCCAGCCTCTCACCCCTTTGTCTTATTTATCCCCCCTTTTATCTTTTATGCCTCTCTTTCTTTCTTTGCATTTCCCTCCTTCTGTGCCTCATTTTCCTTCACTATAATTTAGAGGTGGTGTGTGGAAGCTATCACTCTGCCTGCCTATCAATTTGTCCATCTGTTCTTTCTCTCTCCCCCGACTCGTTTTGCTTTTCAGAAACTGCTAAGGGTTTTGTCTTTCAACACTAATTTAGATTTTGCATTAAAAAAAGGGGACCTTGGTTTTGATTGTCAAACTCTCGCTATTGTATTTAATGTTTTATTTTCCTGTGTGTTTAATTTTTTTTTCCAAGAACCTGCAGCCTTTCAATTAAACATATGAAAGACAGGAATTCCAATAGTTGATCTAGAGGACAGTTGTTAAGCATTATTATTTTTACAACTTGTGTGACAGAAAAATCGAAAATGGTTCACAGATTTCATGGAAAAGTAAGTGTTAACACCAGTAGTGCACAGCCAAGGGTGCATTTTTACTGAGCTAACTCAGTTGGCCTTCACCTGAGGAGCTTTGGGAGATGAATCGAGAGCCTCACTCTGTCCGACATTTAACAACTAAACTTTAGGCAAAGATTTTCATCAGTTCATGTGAGAACGCACGCATGCACACACACACTGACTCAAGAGTGAAGCACCAGAGGATTATGCGCCGTTTCGATTAATGTCGGCTCCTTTAAGGCTCAGTGGAATTAAGTATTACTCTGATTGTGTTTCATATTTACATTTGGATTACATGACAAGGCATTAACTGGGCTTACAGAGTCCTTGCTTGGCAATGAGAAAAAAAAAAGGAAGGAAAGAAAATGGAAAGAAAAACAGCGGATGAACTATAACAGAAAAAAATTGCGAGTAAACTGCTAGACAGAAAGGATTGTGCTCTCTTTATGCCGGCTTACTGAATGAACCAACAGTAAATCTTCAGCATCTGTCCATTGTTTAGTTCTTGTCAGAGTTTCAGTCACAATCAACAACTTGGAGTCTTTTCAAGATGGGAGTGTCTGACTGGGTTTACTTAAAAATACCGTCTGCGTACACTGACATCTATTTAACGGGCTGAGAAGTACAGACAACCCTAGACACAGTTACTACTGTATTATCCCTTGTCCACCTGTGCCCCCCCACATCAAAGCAGCTGGAAACACTACAGCACACCGCCCCCAG
Source organism: Fistularia commersonii (assembly GCF_037954325.1). Lineage (NCBI taxonomy): Eukaryota > Metazoa > Chordata > Actinopteri > Syngnathiformes > Fistulariidae > Fistularia > Fistularia commersonii. The sequence continues at coordinate 10,260,745 of NC_141296.1, forward strand.
GTGGTGCAAAACATGAAGCACAACCCCCACCATGCGCTTACCCTGCAAATACAACTGCCACATGTACATATTTGATGTACTTGTTCAACACACACACAAACACACGCACGCACATGCACGCACACAAACACAGACATATTTGAGATGAACCAAAGAACTCCGTAAATAAACCATGTTTTCCCAGATGGCAAAGAACACCTTTTTAAACTATTAATCAAGTCATCTTTAAATGACATTTGACCAGAGAGCAAGGTAAATATGAAAAAGGGCACAGTGACAAAGAGGCGAATCGAGTGTTGTAAATTCTAATGTAAAATGTGAGGAATCTTTCAATATTTCAATTGTTTATGTAGGGCTAATTTCTTCTAACCAAGGTATGATTACATTATTACCATTGGAGGCTAATGGTGGTTCTTTACACTTGATGAATAAAGACAAACAAATTTCTTTAAAAAATATCAAAGATTCAGCCCCAGCTTCAAGAAAAGGCAGTGATTATGACCTGCTATAACTGCTTCATAAACAAACAAAATGTATACATAAATAAAAATGAAAGTGGACACGAGTAAATATCCAGTACCATGTAAACACGCAGTGACCTAGACTAGTATGCAGACTGTTTATCCAAAGTAGGGTCTGTTTCCTATCTTGTCTTACTGTCATGTCCCAATAGACACTTTCTCAACACTGACACAGACTGACAAATACACTCTTGAGACAACCAGATGGTGGGTGTGTGTATATTGTGTCATCACCACAAATACCTCTGCTCGCATTTTGCCCTGTGTTAAAGGTGAGTCCTGGCACAACAGCCTGACATACATGCAGAAATCAACATATAGAATCCGTTGCAAAAAGGTTGATCATATAAAGAGTAGTTATTAGAATGAATATTATTCCTTTGTCCAACTGTTCTGATTACAGTATCACACCAAAATGGGCTAATCAACATTTTTTTTTTCTCAATTTCAAATTGTTCTTATGACATTCTCAAAACAGAAATCAACGCTGTCCTCTTTGCTTATCTAGTAATAGCCGCTTTTGTCAACAGGGGCTTGCTTGAAATGCTTAAAAAATGTTTCAGTATTTGTCTATAAATTATGGCCTTGCTGTTTGAACAGGTGTTTCAACAAACACTGAAAGAGCTCTCTCAAAAAATACATGCAAATTCAAAGACCTTGATCTGTCCAGATTTATTTATCTAACATGAGAAGTAGTAGTTGGGAAATAATTAAAGCAGTTCCCAGCAGAATTGCTGATAATCAGGTCTCTTGAATTTCCTAAGAAACTAGAATGTAATAAAATTCAAACACCACAGGAAAACGCAAGCAGGTCCAAAGATCTTCCAACTGTAACCCGATTGCCAAAAAATTAGGAGAAATTTATTGAGAACAGTTTAAATACATGTGTTTAAGATGTTCTGCAGACATAGGTCTGCAGAATTATCTGCAGTCCTGATGTTTGTCAGGGTGGGAAGAACTGTTCAGACCTCCATGGTAGAGGTGAGAAGAAACCTTTGTCAACTAAATCAAAAATCATCAGATTGGTCCTAAATCCACATAGGCCATACACACATTCTTGTGCACATTCAGACACTCATACACTCAAAGTGATGCGGTTCTGCTTTTCATCACGATAAACCTCACATTCTCTGGGCCTATCCATCAGTATCATATTTTTTGTTCCCGATCTAAGAATATAGCTTTTTTTTTTTCTTTTTTTGCTATATCACTCTTTGCTTCTATCCCTTTCAATCCACCCTTTCACCATGTATTAAACAAACCCTGTCAAAATTTTGACGGGGCCTTTTTTTTGATCTGATGAGATGGTTTAATGGCAGCGCAAATGTATGCTGATTGGCCAAAACACCAGAAAGTAATCAAACATGAGCCCCATCATGCTCTACTGATTACATTGTCTGACAATGTGGTCGAGGATCATTTGGTTTCTACTGTTCATGTTGAAAACTTTCATGTAGCATGTCGGCAGGATAACAACATCGACTGCATCGGACAACATGTGGTGGTGACACTTCAAATCCCCACACAATTAGTACTGACTTCCAGATGAGGACTTTCATGCCAACGGTTGTGTGAGAATGTGGATGTTCCAAGGCCCACAGTGAATTCTCTCAACTGAAGTCACACACTGCACCTGCAAGATCAAATATTCCCGCCACGAAGTTTAAAACCATTACTTTCTAAATTTTTGATTTGTCAGAACATTACTACAGCCAAACGGTGTAAGTAATGCGGCTCCACAAGGTCAGGAATAAGGTGGCAGTGACAGCGAGTTACCGATAAATATTTGTACAAGTAGCTCTTTGTTTGCTTTATCTCAAAATGGATTGTTTGTTTGAAATAAATTTAATGTCTCTGGCAAATTAAAAGGACTGAAAAATGCATGAGAAAATATGCATGTTAAAGGTTATTACAAGAGAAAAAAACAAAGCTTCATAAGGACAGAAAACTACTGCAGCTTGCGTCCATTCTTGTTTCAATACTTTTTATTAATGTATTTAGTCTTGATTTGCTGAACACCATGGAACACTTTGATACTCCATACATAAAAGATGACTTTTCTTTTTTTCACACTCATCTCAAGATCAGATCAGTGCTCGGTGCTGCTGAGTCATGAGAGTCAGATGAAGCAAGACAGTGTGTCTAAATAATCAAATGCATGTGTCCACATCAAACATTAAATATTTGCAACGGAATGTCCCTGCATTATTGTGTGCGTTCATTTCCGTGATTCAGGGTTGGCAGCGGCTGTACCATCTGCTTGTCATTATAATGTTGACAAGACGGTTGCCCAGGTTAATTATCATGGTAACAGGTTAATTGCACCAATTAAACATTACTAGACATAGTGGGGACACTGGCTTTTCTCAGAGCAGACCTGCACACACGCATGCACAGCAGGGATATGAAAGACACCAAAAAATGGTAGAAAAAGAGCAGTATATTAGGAGGCTCCAACAAGAAAGAATGGTAATAGTGATGAATGAAAGGAAAGTCTCTGTGCAAGAGAATACCTCTGTGTTGCATCTGACAGAAACAGGAAGCGGACAAGAAGATACTGACAGTTGGAGGCAGGCATTAAGGCTGACAGGTGGTTTGCTGGAAAGCCCACACTGGAATGGCAAGATTTGTGTGTGTATCTGTGTTTCTTGTGGGGATAATCCAGAGCAGGACGTCCTGGCGCATGGCTCGTGCAGCGACAAGGCAACAGGCCAAGTCATACACAAAGTCAAGATAGAGAAGTCCAACTGGTATTCCAGATTTCTCCTTCCGTCCCACTGGACACACATGATTAACTGTGAGTATGTATGTGTCTTCCTCGCAGTAAACGGCTATCAATCTACATCAGATGAATGTGGAAAACCTAAACCTGATGGATTTATCTCCAAGCTCAGTATGTAGCAACCAGACAGGGGGTCAGATGCCGCTTGTTCTTATCAATGACTTTTTAGAATAGGCCAGCTGGTTTACATCCGTTCAAAGAAAGTAATACTTCCTGAGATCATTGTGGTCAATATGTTAAATCTAGCTTCTTACATTTGAAAGAATCTGCACTTTTGATAAAAACCAAACACTGGTATAATCTCAAGCAGGTTCTCTAAGCTATTTCAAAACAAAGTATTGTACCTTATAAGAACATAAGTACCTTATGCTTAGATTCAGCAACTGAATAGCTTTATAGCACCTATTTTCATCAGCAAAACTATTTTAAAAGCATAATATTCTCAGAATTTCCTAAACAATATGTATTATTGTTTTAGTTTCATAAACACTGACACTGAGAATTTTTACTTTTCATAAGTGATTTAAATCCCATTTTAGAGTTACAATTGTGTCTCCTTAACAGATTCCCTCAGAGGATTAGTTTACCGAATACATGGATATTTCTTGTGTGAACAATTAATAAAATAAATATAAAACAAAAAAAGGCAATGCTGAATGAAAGTTAAAAAAAATTAAACTGACTTTCAGGACTTTATTTTCATGAATTTACTTCCAATACCATTAGATTTATTTGATGCTTAATTTAGTAAGTATGACTGAGTGAATTATGTTCAGTCACAACTTATCCATGTCTATTATTAAGCTGCAGCTGCCTTTGATAATGAATAAAGAAATCTGAATAATCTGCCAGTTTTTAAATAAAGGTCTTAAAGTTACAAGAAACTGAGGAGAGTACTTGTAAATGCATTTTCTGTTTGTCACCCTTTTAATCACAACATATTTCCCCTCAACCAAATCTTACTGATCCCCATACACTTACTGCCAGATGTTTATCACTTCCTCCACTTACATCACTTTTTCACATAATTCTCCAAACTTCAAAGCTCTGATTCTTACCAATTCCAAATAGTCAAACACCCACCATCCAGAAAGCCCTGCTCACTTTAGCACCAAACAAAAAACACTTGCATCATTACACTCGTTAAGATTAACAATTGTAAAGTCTGCTGTTTTTCATAACTGCACAACTTGTCATCCGTCTTTGTTACTGCAAAAAAATACCCTGTATGAACACAAATATTTATGTGGGTGTAGGTGCATCAAAAATTGGCAGTCATGATTATATTTATATTATAGTATAGATGAAAGGAAGAATCTCTGATAAATGTGCGATAAAAAGAATGATAGAGAATAATAGATAAAAATACTTGAGCGCGTAAAATAACATCTGGTTTCTCAGGATGGTGAATATCCTCAATGTGACAATGTAAACTGTTGTTCCCCAAATTTGAAGTGTCACTATGGGTATGAAAAATGTCACAAGCGAACCAAAACCAAAAATTGGACCCCATGCTCGATTTCCCCTCTTGTTTCTCATTCAATAATATACAGGCTGTGAATTTTTTCCCCTACGTTACTTGTCTTTTACCGAACAGAATTTTTGACATTACTGAAGTTTGAGCTTCAAAATGTGGGAACACTTTAGTGTCTCACATGAACGAGGAACGTTTTCTAATTTCCTCAATCACATCTGAAATTTGTCTTCTATGATTAGCTTGCTCCTTAAGTCATTAACTGGACAGAGAGACTGCGGTGACACAACTTCTTTGAAATGGAGCAAAAGTGAAGTTGTTACCATTGGTTGTTAGATTTAAGATAGTGTGAAGTCAATATTCTTGGTGATAAAATGAACAATTCTCTTCAAACCATGAATGAAAGCACTTTGTGAAATTGACTGTGAAATACAAAGTAAAATAATGGAAGCGGAAATGTTTTTTTTCCAACTCAAGTTTGTTTGTTCTATTTATTAATGTATTCTTTGACTAATGGATGGAATATGCTATCTATTCAGAAATCTAAACAATATTTGCAAGTTCTCAAAATGCAAATCTCACAACATGAATAATAAGGTAAAGTAATTCGCCCTTCTCAAGCTATCCAAATAACCGTCAGTTTCACATTATTTTTCAAGAAAAAAAGTCCATGCCAGACATATAGTGAACAGTCCAATGTGCCCTATTATGAATCCTTTAGAACATCCAAAATTATTATATTACATGCAAGTCAGAGCAGCCATAATGTTGCCAAGTAATGTTGCCCCATTTGCTTACATAAAGAATTGAAGAATCTCACAGCGTCACAAAAAGTATGGCTCTATGCATGATAAAAAAATCTTTGTATTCCCACATTTCTAAATTGTGTCAAAAACAGCAAGCAAAACTGTGGAATAACCAACTATCTAATTACCAACACATGGATGAAAACATTGCATTGATGGTGTATCTGATGAATGGTTATGATTAGAGTGATCATTTACATGGAGATGATGGCAAATCACTGTTGCCTGATGAAAAAGTAATGCCAATACTGACTTAGTGACTGCTGCAGAGCTCTGATGGGGTAAGACTCTTATCTGTGCTGAACACTGCATAGTAATTGAAGATAATGCTTATTATTACTTTTATTCGAGGTCAAAATCAATAAACCATGAATACGGAAAACAAAAATGAGTATCACTAACAGAGCCTTATAGACATAACTTGATTGTGTGTGACATTTACATCACTCACAACCGGTTTGAAATTTGTAAAGAGTATTTCAGGGAACCATCCTTCATCTCATCTTTATTTATCCATTTAATGGCAATTGATGTTTGGTGTGCAAATGCATCGGAAAAAATGGCCTCATCTAGTAACACATTGATAATTTTTTATCCACAATTGACTTTACTATCTTCACTCGACTGCAACTTCTTTAATCATGTCCTACTTGGGCAAATTATGCCCACTTTCAGGCTTTTGTCAACAGTCCACTGCTTAAAGAATCAATGATCCATGTAAATAGGCTTTGAGTTTGGTATTAAAATATGCCACATCTCAGAAGCCGTTCAATGCACCAAAATACACCTGAGATATCTGAAGTTGCAGCACAGGGCCTGCATTTCCTACTGTTTCCATTAGGCATGCTTTCAAGATCTTAAATGTCTGATCTCACCTCTGGACTGAAGAGAGCCTGCCATGTCAGAGAAAAATGAACCACCTGTGTGTGTGTGAGTGTGTGTCAGTGTATTTATCCTATGTATATCTGTGCATTATGTACATGTGCGTGCTTTATATGTTATCTTTGCGGGCCGAGACCGTGTTGTTCGAGCTATCCATAGCTCCCGGCTCAATACATCACACCTATCATTCAGCTGAACGTGCATGTACGTGGATGTGTGTGTTTTTGAATTTAGAGCCAACACCTGCTACCAATCACCATCAGTGAACAGTGGTTAGGGGAACGTTGTAACTTTTCTAAATTTTTACACGCACGCACGCACGCACGGACACGCACATACTTTAGGGTCAAGTTGAAAAAGGATGAGGACAAACAGTACATTGGTACATTCATTGAGATAAAGTAAAATGATAAAGGAAAATGTATGCGTCAAAATAAAGCTGGAAGGCTTAGAATGCATCCAAATAAGACAGTGTTGATCTTCATGTCCTGTAAATACTGCTTTTGTTCACATACCAGTGGCAAAGTGGATTGAATTCAGAGCTGAGCTGAAAAATACAGAAAGACGGCGAGGTGGGGAAGAGAGAAATAATAAAAACCTGGCCTTCCATAAGCCTATATAATCCCATTTTACAATAATTAAAATATTGCCTATCATGGTAATTTGATACAATCTTTCGCCATCTTGTCTTCTGTTTGGTCTCACCCTTCCGACTGATTCTGCTTGTCCTTATGATATAAGCATTCACATTCATTTCCTTCTCTTTGACTTTCTTCTCTTCCTTCTATTTTTCTTTTTGTCTTCTTGACCTAATCTCTGTCATGTGCTTGCCATTGCCTGTCTATATTACTTTTGCAAAAAGCCAAAAATGTCAGATCTAAACACTTAATCATATCTGGATAATGAGAAACAGATAAATAATAAAAGGCCGTCAGGGAAGAATAGGAGCTGAGGCAATGACAATTTAATAATGAGGATTCTAAAGCACATCGCTGTTATGCAATACTTTTGCAGTGTATTAATCATGTATATAGATAAAGAAGCATAGCATTAAATATATGCATTGTTTTTGAACTTGGGTTCTAAATCCGGTACCTTTGAATATTATCACTGGTTGTGGCTTTGCTCTACTTAACATCATATTTAAGTGACTCAACTCAGTGTCCTAACTTTGATATAAATGTAAGAACATGACTATATTTTCAGGAGACATTTATTGAATCTTTAAGATTTATTTTGAACAATGTTAAATATTTATTTAGTCAAAGTGATCATTTTTCTCTGTGGTCAGTATCAAGCGCACATTAAAAAGAAAACAGACACACATATTAATAATACTAATATCATGAATCAATTGAACAGTTGGACACAAAGAAATACAAAATCTTAATTTAATTAATCTATTTTCAATACTGCCTATAATGTAGCCACAGATGTGGTGGGATTAGATATTTCCAATATACCTACTGCATGTTCTCAGACTGTGGGGGCCAACCAGAAAACCTAGATGTAACAGATAGAGACAAAAAGCCCTATCCCAAGCATTCCCTATTCACTACCTCTTCTTTCAAAAGTGGAGGGCTTAAATTAAGTAATGTCAATGAAGACACTGCATCTGATGACCAAATATACCCCTTCTCAGGATCACGCTCAAACGGTACTCGAACTTTTTCTCACACAGCCTGAATACGCAGTCTTTGCTCCTTACTCCTCCATCTTTAAACCCACTCTGTGATTGGGCAGCTATTTCAAGAATATTGGAAATGTTGTGCCTTTCACTGGGACTAGTATATAAATATGCGAGTGGTTCAAGTTCAGTTCAGTGGAGGAAGAGACTTCCTAAAATTACAAGTGCAACCAGGCACAGGGAAACTGTTCGGGTGGTCTTATTTCACTGCCTTGTTGCTGGTTGACAAACCTAAGACCTCAATGTACAGGCCATGTAAAACAATTGTGTTTGTTATTACAGACGTAAAAAAAAAAAAAAACATACATATATATATATAAAAAAAAACAACACACACACATTGTATTCATTAATATTTTTGTGACCTCTAGTAACTAGAGAGCTGAAAATGTCAGTAGATGAAAACTGAGGAAGGAGAATTGAGATATAGATGGGTAAAGTTAATGGCGCCAAACATGTGTGCGGTGTGTGTGTTTGTGTGTGGTGACGAGGGTGAGGTTGGGAGGCAACCACATGGAACTGCCATGAGGGTGTTCCATAGTAGAAATACCACAGTAGTGCACTTTAGCTCAACTGGGGAACATCAATGGACACATGTAGTGGAGAAACAGTTGAGAGAGAAGAGAAAAAAAAAAAAATCAGTGAATGATGGAGGAAATCAGACAAATGATGTACGGCATAGGCACCTTAAAGAATCTTTTATCAATAAGCAGATGTATGGATGGAAGGATGGGTGAAAAGAACATGGAAGTAGAGAAAACTGGTTCTCCACATAGACTGCAAGGGTGACTGGTTGAAATAAAATAAAGTCCCAGATGTTCTCTGTGATACGTGAAGCAAAAACTCAATACCTAATCATAATACAGGACACACACCCAGCATTTACTTCAGAGTTCACAAATATTTGGATTATTAGTGTTACCCTTTTATTCTTTCCTTTGAAACACCCACCTGTTTTCTCTGGGCAATGAATTACCTCAACAAACCCAACACTGTATCCAACTTTTGCTCCTTCTCTCCATTATTAACTCCCAGTCTTTGTGTTTCTCCCTGTCTTTTGTCTCTGTCTACATCACAGTTTTCTCTCTGGTCTGCATTAGTTCTGCTGGTTTGAAAGGATCAGTGTGCATGATCACTACCAGACCCAAGCTGAGTAGAAAGTGTGTGTGTAGGGAAAAAAAGACAGAGAAAGAAACGGTGAGATGGAGTGATACGCATCCGTAAAGAATGAAAGGAAAAAAACCTTTTTACAAAGCAGATTTGGCAGAAGAGATGCTTCTCTTTTGTGTACTTTGTCAAGCCAATCAGGTGTAAAATGGAATTACAAGAATCTGCATGGTCCCAAAAGTTTCTCAACATTCAACTAACCCAAAATTTTCAAACAAACTATGGCGGTCATGATTCATGTGGATTCATGTTAATCCTACACAGTACTGTTGCTATGTTATAGAATATAAAGATGTATCCTTACAAAGAGCTCAAACCGCACACTGCGTCCTGCGAATCACATCATCATATTTGGATTTTGTTTTTCAAAAAAAGACCTTTTGTTGCATTTTGCATTCTTTGTATTTCCTTTCAACTGCTTTTACATTACTATTGTCCTGCATGTACCTAGTCAGAGTTGTAGTCCGTGACAGATGTAACTACCAAATTTTGTGAATACTGTGGCTCAGCTTGCTTTGTGTTGTATTGTGTAACCATCTCCACAGGATCAATTCCGGGCCATCTCCAACTGATCACTTTGCTCAGTGTGTCAGTGAGACATAGCATAAAGCCGCTTAATTTAGACCATATTGGTTTTTAACTGCCAACACAAAACAGATGGGTGTTGGGTTTCATACAGCTCAATCAGTCAGATATAGACAGAGAAGTGAGAGGAAGAAAAAATGTTCAGCAGGTGGTCCAGTGGTCTAGACATCGAAGCTGCCCCGCTTCAGTCATACGAACTGCCAGAACTCATCCTTTTGCTCAATCCCGCAATTCTCGTTTAGGTGTCAATCTTTCACTTTTCATAAAAGGCTTGATTGGGGAATTTTCACACTTGGAAAATGAGATGTTCTTTTGTGCACTTTCCCATTTATTTTTTTGGAATGGAGAAAGGCTAAATATTGAGGAAATCAAGATGTATCAACATCTGTCACATATTCATTATCAGAAATGTTTTTTTGGTTGGTGGATAAAAGTTGGAAGTTGATCTTCTGTTTAAATGGATTAGTGAAACAGGCATGTTTCTATGACTGCAGTCATCATTTGGTTCATAAATTAAATAAAAATATTCAAACAAAATCTTCACACTTGTTGGACATGGTGTGAAGATTGAGCACCTATTAAGCACATACGAATCTCCACAGCTGGCTCTGGTCTCAGGTTCAATCCCAAATTGCTCTACATTTCTTACAGATGGGTCGGATCACGGTCAGATCACATTCATACCCCGTTTAAACTCTAGTACAGATCATCTGTAGGAGTTGGGACCACAACTTTGTTGTACAGTTGATATAATTGATAGCCTTGGCACTACGTTCACACCTGAGCAAACCAAGAACAACAAGAGGGGAATTTTTGACAGGACAATGCACTCCTGAAAATGACCTAATAATGACACATAAGCTTAAATGGACCAGTTGGTTTGAGATCACAAAATGTATCAAGAATCTGAAAAGACTTCTGTATGCTAAGTGTGCTGTAATATGGTTTAAACGTAGTTTTGAGGTGAAGTTACAACTTCACTTTTATGTCTCTGAGTTTGCCTCCAGTCCCCTATAAACTGCATTTGATAGCGTGCATGTTTCAGAAATCAACCTTGACCTAGATATAATAGTTATTTTGTTTTGCCAAGACCTTTTCTAACATAAATTAAAACAACATGAAATGAATGGCTAATTTCAAACTTCTTTTCTATGTACAGACATATTGCTGATTGATTTTAAGTTCATTTTGTTTAGTGAAAATTAACAATATAAATTCACTTTAATTTGGTTTCCAGGTAACTTTCCAGACCAAAGACAATTACCAACACCAAAATAACTGCAAAGAGGTTTTAAAGCGACAAGGATTAATCATTGTAATTTACCTTTGCCTGTGATTTGTGCCAAAACCTAACCAGTGGGAGATAGCCCAACTTTAACCCTGCCCTAAAAATGTTTTGCCTTGGCCTCTGAGGATCTGGAGTTCTACAAGAAGTTCTGGAATGTAGGCAGGATCAGACTCTCCAAGCATTCATCATGGGGAAAAAAAGTTTCAAGATTGCACTCAAAATATACACTCTATGGGATTTCCCACAAATGTGGAATGCCTATATATCTATATGTATTCTCATATCAGATGGTTTATGTCTTTTTAAATGTTGCTGTGTTGTTCGCTTTACTCGGTACTTTCCATTACCATATGCAGTACCTAATATAATGATCTCTGCTGTGAATTTTATACATTCAACCTATTTGCCATCTAAGGAAAAGAATAATCATGTCTGACAAATAAGCATTTTAAACTTCATTGGATTCCCAATGAGCTGAAACAAGCTCTCCTTAATTGGTGGCAGCATCTGAGTTCAACCGTATGATTGATCAGTAGCCACTAAAGGGTCAGTGAGTCCATTGGTCAGCGCCATGACTTTAGACAGGGCCTGATGTCCACCATCCATAAAGACAACAAATGAGACTCAGACGTGACTCTGCAGACTACATCTGGTGAACAGCTGTCTACACTCTGTGCTCTGCGTGTGTGTCATCAAAAGTTCTCCCCAAACATACACCTCTGCACAGACATACGCACACATATGTATTTATAGGGAAGTCCATCCAGAAACAAAGAATGAGCAAGCATCGTAAGGCAGATAAAAAAAAAAACTTACAAAAAATTTTTTACATCTACCTCCCATCAGCTCATGGCACTGTCAGCAAAGATGTTGCACTCTATTTAATAAATGATTCCAGAAAGTGGTCTAAGTTTCTTGACTAAACACATGTGCGCACATACACAAATAGACAGTGAGTGCACATATGTTGTCATGGGGATATGCTGTTTTTGGCATGTGTTCCCTGCACATGTTTTTGATGAGCGAATATCAAGCTAATAATAAAAATAATGAATGTTGGCTTCTTACTAATGCTACGATTAATAACCTGGGTCCTACAAAATACTGTTCTTACCTGTACACAGCTAAAACTTAGCCGCACGCACAAACACACGCACACGCACACGCACGCACACACACACACACACACACACACACACACACACACACACACAAACTTTCCTGTCCCTGTCTCTCTCTAAATCATAACATAATCTGTAATAGCCAAACCATTAGGGACTGGAGAGACACATTCAGCAAGGGCTTGATAGCATCTGGTAATAGGACTCATGAGAGGCAAAGTGGGCAGGATTTAAAAAAAAAACAGAACTGTGACATGACGGAGAACAAGTAAGAAGTATCAGCAAGTGAGGGAGGGGGCAGGAATGACTGACGGGGGTGGGGGAGTTGTGTTTCAAGACGATTAACACCGCCCTGCTGTGTTTTAATAGTGTGCTCCTATGGGTATTTTTAGTCAAACATTAGTGAAATGACACTAATGACAGTGTATAGAGAGTTTCACTGCAAAAAACCTAATCAGACTTGCAACGCTGCAGGGCAGGGCTGAAAGACATTCACGTGCATGCACACACGCACACGCACCCACACGCACCCACACACACAAACACACACAAACACACACACACACTCTGTGCACAAGTCTCAGTTTTTTAGCTCCAGACAGGAGTGTACAGTCCTTTAAACAGTTAAGGGGTCAAAAACTGTTAAACCAAGAGAAGAAAAACAGGAGTCATACCTAAGCTTGGCTGAAAAGGGAAAAAAAAACTACATTTATATTTTGAGAAGCCACAAGTGGATAATCACTTTAGATATGATAAATTGTTCAGTAGATAAAAAAAGAGAGTTTTTTTTCTTCCAAGCACAAAGATCAATCGGTTGGGTCCTTGTTTACTTAGCTTCGTGGGATCTCTTGAAGCCTAGTGAAGGACTTAGACAAAAGGCACTAGTCAGCGAGCTACAATTAAGAAAAAAAAATGTGTATTTTCCATGAAATTTCTTTCTTTTCACATCCGTAGTTTGCATATTTGAGGAATTAGAAAAAAAAAAGATTTTTTGAAAAACAAAACAAATATAGGAACTAATTCTCTGTACATAGAAAAAAATAAATAAATCGGAACTAAATTTAACCACACACACACACACACACACACACACACACACACACACACACACAGACACACACACATCATGAGCCAAGAAGCATCATGGCAGGATTCATACTCTTAATAGAACTAGTGTTGGGAGATTTTACCACTGCATTGTTTAGTTACACCACCTGTCAAGTTTTATAACTCCGGGAAAGTTCAACTTCATGAAGCGTGAATAATAAGTCTGTGTTCCCTAGGATATTTCCATTAATCATACTCTTAATGGCGACAAATCCAAAAGGACACCAACATTGTTCTGGCTGCAGCTGCACCTAGTTAGATGATCCCTCCATCGAGGTGTGCAGTCAGACAGCTACAACGCACCCATACACACCAATCTTCATCCAGACAGTGCTGTCAGGCTGCTAGGTCAAGCCATCAGTCGTTAAGTGTTACATCCACTTCCATTTGATGTCAGCTACTTAGTGATGTGAAAGCAGGAGCCGCACTTCTACGCAAAGAACTTCACGGACCTTTGCTGATAAACAACAGCCATGTGGCGCTCAGAGAGGATCAGATCTGTAAACATGACACACCTACTGAATCAGATCCAGACGCTCATATTAAAGCAGTCTTGATAAGGGAGGCAGTGATTGCATTTTAGCAGAGGGGGAAACACTTAAAAGTATTTAACAAGCATCTTGGTTTGATCACTTCACATGACAAGTGCATTGTGCTTGTTACAGAAAAATGTGCATCATAACACTTACTTTGCTTTCCAGCATGTTTCCTGGATTTGAAAAAAACAGAACACCTTCCATACCAATGAGAAGTGCTCTTTCTGTGTGTGGTTAACATAATTTGAGACCTGCCTGAAAAGAGCTTCGGAAATAGGAAGGATTACTGCAAGCATGAAATCAGCTTGCCAATGTGATGCTGTACAAATAATGAACATCTTTTCTAAATTAGTAAAACATTTATCAAACTTCTCAAAAATCATTTTAACAGTCGAGCGGTTTCCATCTGATTCACTTGTCTCCAAAATTGTTGTTGAAATGAATGTGTTGGCACACTGAAAAGAGACAGTCCAGTTCAGTCTTTTTTTTTTTCAATTTTGAAACTAACAAAACAGCATGTGTAACCACTGCAGCTTAAAGACTATAAAAATTATGTGGTTCTTAACCTTGACAACCACAAACATATGCATATTGCCAATGACACTTGCCCTGTACCAGTGGAAGTCCCATTAGAGACCAAAATCCTTGTCAGGTTTACGTACATTATACAGATGCACTTAAAATGATTAAAGTTCTGTAAGAACTCATTCACTGTGAGCCGCAGCAGAAATGATGTGAGGCACACACAACCCAACCATTTCACCACCATCTAATGAGAAGTGAATGATTCTTGCGTCTGACTTAGATTTTGCTGTGATTAAATTGCAATAAACAGTTTTTATGTGATGCCCATAGGAACTACGTCATGATTTTCCTACCAATCTGTGCTTTCTCTAGAAAGACAACAAGGAAACACCTTTGAAAATGTGGTTTTCTGGATGGGTTTGATATAATCTGCAGAGGAATTTAAGGACATATTCACGGACATCTTTAACACATCCCTGAGGCAAGCGGTTCTTTCGTCATGCTTCAGATCCACTGTCATCATACCGTTACCAAAAAACCTGCTCCATCCAGTTACAATGACTATCGCCCCGTAACACTGACCCCAATCATCATGAATTGCTTTGAGCAACTAGTCATGGAACAAATCAAATCCATCCTCTCCCCTACCAGTTTGCATACAGGCCCACACGCTCCACAGAGGATGCAATTTGCTCAGCTCTCCACCCAGCCCTCACGCACCCGAGCACCAGAGACTCATATGTGAGCATGCTGGTTCTAGGCTTCAGCTCAGCAGTCAACACCATAATCCCGCAACAGCTGATCACCAAACTACAGCAGCTGGTGCTCAACACCTCCCTCTGCAACTGGCTGCTGGACTTCCTCTGTGAGAGGTCACAAGCAGTACGAGTCGGCAACAACACCTCGGGCAGCATCGTACTCAGCACAGGGGCCCCCCCAGGGCTATGTGCTCAGTCCCCTGCTCTTCATCCTGCTGATTCACGATTGCAAATATACCTACAGCACCAATCATATGGTGAAGTTTGCGAACAACTCTGGTGGGTCTCATCACCGAGGACAACAAAACCCGAAACAGGAAGAAGGTCATCCTTCAAACCATGCGGCACGAAGGAAAAAACCTTCTGCAGAACATCAGCAAGACCAAGGAGATTGTTGTCGACTTCCGGAGAGGCTACACTAAGCACCCCCCAGCTGACCATTTATGACGCTGCCGTGGAGAGAGTGAGCAGCACCAAATTCCTGGGGGTGCATATCAATGAGGACCTCTCATGGACCACCAAACCGCATCACTGATGAAGAAGGCACAGCTCCCACCCCAGAACTGCACCACCACTCCCCAGACACTATATTGAAATGCAATCACTTTTTTTCTTCTTTTGCACTACTGCTACCAGTGCCGAGCAGTCAGTAGAGGCAGGGGAGGCTGGGCCTCACCTGACATCATGGAAAGAAAAAAATGCAAAATGAAAAAAATAAATTAAATGGTTATATTTATTCAGTGATTTGTACTATAAAGTTACTTTCCTCTTAGCTTCACCATTTTTAGTTGTTTTTTTCAAAATCACTAAAAAATAAAATCCCATTTACCGTTCGAATATGAAGAAGAGACATGCGGTGACGTGGCAACCAGCTGAGCCCACTATGGATTGCGGAATGATTCTGCAAACTGTGCTGCCATGCTAAGCACTGAGACCATAGTGCTGTCTCTGTGATGTCACTATTAAGAAAACACTATTAATATATGATCTAAATTTCCATAGGTTAGCTGATGTGTCTAATGTTTATAGTCAACAACTGTAACATGTTTCTCGTAAACATAAAACAACTCCGAAGAGACACTAAGTGAGGCACGCAGTGACGGTGCCTCATGGTAGGGGGAACTGGTGATCCCAGGGATCCTTCTTACTACTCGGATACAGAATAATAGAATTAGCAATAGCAAGCTACAGTAAACAGATAGCAATTCAAGTGCAGCCATCCAGCTATTTTTTTTTTTGCCGATCTCATCGGGCTGTATAGCTCACAAACGGTGAGGGATGAATGTATATCTCCTGGGCGACTTCTTCAACTTTTTGGCACAGAAGGATCTCATTCAAACTGTTCCTGAGGCGACAAAGTTGCTCCGGCCGGTGGTCACCGTTCCGGCTACGACAGCACCGGCGGAGCGCTCATTCTCAGTACCGAAAAGACTTAAAACATATTGTCGGAACAGGACCGATAAAGGACAACTGTCTTCACTGGCAGCGATTTCCATTGAGACAGACTTTTAAACTGACTGTATCTCATTTTTTAAAACTGAAGAAAGAAACGGAAAGACTTCTACAAGCTAGTTATCGATGCTATTCCTCAGGAGGAGCGGCGCATGGACTTCATTTATAAGTAAAGGTAAGAGATGATAAAGAATGGTATAGGTAAAGAATGCTGATATGATATTACGAACAAAACACGGCAACTGCTGCCAATAAAATGGTGATTAAGCTACTCTGTCGGGTTCATAAGTTTGTAAATCTGACTGATGACGTCAGTGCCTCACCAGCCATGAACTCACCGCACGTCACTGCTACTTTGCACTGAGAAAACCATCACGCTGCGATTGAACCAGAAACCATTGTGGCTCTACCTACCGACATTTGCAAAAAACAAAACAAAACAAAAAAGACCATCTGTTGCTACTTTCTCATGCCATAGTTTATAGTTTAATGTTTATTGTATTATACTATTGGTCCTTATACTGTCTTGGCTAGTCTAGGATGGTTCAGGAGACATTTCACTGTAGTGCTGTCATTTTGTCTGCCCAATTAATAATCTAGAATGTTATCACGTTTTTTTAAAAACAACAATAAAAAGACAAATTGTCTACAACTGCATCTGATTATTGCTCGGGAGAAGAAAAATACACAAGCACAAAACTAAAAAAAAAAAAAAATCTTTATACACATATATACAGTACACTATCTCTTTGGATTTACTTAATGCAAAGATTCATTTAGCAACTACATATTTTCAAAACCGATGTGATTCAGTTTCAAAATTAAGCTATCCGAAAACTTCCAAGTAACACACTGTTTAATTCAGACTATTGAGTTTTTAAGAGTGAAAAGGACTGTAACCGTTTCAAATTTGCTGTATCCTAATGCTTGACCAAGACTTTAAAATGTCCTCATGGCATTGGTTTAGTCTCACCTCAATGTATGTCTGAAAGTGGTTTTGATTTCTAAGTAATTTGGTTTATTGTACAGAGGTACCTGTATGGAAACGTATACTTTGGTGTTGAAAAGAATCTTGGCGATGAGGGATGATGGTCATGACCAATGATCAGTGTACAAAGAGACAAGAGTAGATGATGCCTCTCTTCATTCCTGTTCACCGTCTTGACGGAGAAGTGATGCCTTGTGACAGATGAGCAGAGGTAGATGCAGAAAAGACCTTGGCAGTCTGGTCTCTGCTCCCCTTCCAACCCCACCCGCCACCTCACATAGATCAAAGTGAAATCCAGCTGGTAGTGATCCTAACCTTCATGCTGTGGGACGTGACCCATCAACCCAAAACACACACACATGCACACACCAAAGTGCTGGAGGGTTAGAGTAAAAAGAGAGAGAGAGAGAGAGAAAGAGAGAGCGAGGTGTCTTCAAGAGTGTGAGTGTGTGTGTGTGTGTGTTGTGTGCGCATGTGTTTGTCTTGCTGAACCCTCCGGTACCTTTTCACCTTGAGGTCATAGGTCAACAGAGCAATCAAAGCCAGCTTCCATCTGCACCCTGCCTAGACATGTCCTGTGTGTGTCTGCCTGTGTGAGTTTTCCCCCTACAGCTATCAATTTTGAAAAGTGTCCATGTGTGCTCCCATGTATGTGACTATTTAGATGTAAGCGTGTGTGTGTGTGTGTGTGTGTGTGTATGTGTGTGTGTGTGTGTGTGTGTGTGTGTGTGTGTGTGTGCCAGCAATAACTGCCCTGTCGGCTACAAGAGTCCCTCATGAAAGAGCACAGAATATTCGAGATGTCTGGATGGTCACAACCAATCGCAACATCTAAAGCAACAGTCGGTGTTTGTAAAATTCTACTAAAATTTTTGGTTACATAAGTGCTGAAACATGGACACAAGGCCCACCACTATTCAGAACAGTGTAAAGATTAAATTTTATTATTTCAGTTTTTATTCCCTCATCTGAAGCCAGAATGGAATTGAAGATTCCATAATTTACAGGTATTTTGTTCATATTTTTCATGTCTGGGCACTGCAAAAGAAACACCTATTCAGTTTCAGAGAGGCACTAATTTTAGTACCTCAAGGGATGTGATCTAGATCTGGGTGCACTGAGGGTGGTAGGCAATATATGTTGCTGGTTATTTTCTTTCTATTTTTTGGCTTTTCTTGTTTGTTTTAATTATATGGAGTTGAAAAACTGTACCTTTAGGTCGCAGTTTTTTTTTCCAGGGCTTACAGACTTTGTCACGAGACATCTGTTCGTGGTCTAATGCAAACTACCCCTAAAATTCATCATCTCTGCCCATGTCTTCATATTATTAGACATTGATTGATTTGATTTCTTCTTACTTTTCCTTCTTTTTTATTGGGCTTCTCTAATTAAGGCAAAGACTGTTATGACTTCTAGTTACGACTTTTAACTCTGTCAGCCTTTTTTTGTTGCAGCCATAGGTCGGCTGCATGAGCTTGTGTTGCAGCATATCACTCTGGTAACCAACAAAATGAAGGTGTTTTTTTTCTCTCTCTTGTATCATTTTTCATGACCATGACATAGACTTAGTTACTGCACTTATTATTGTTTCCCTCCCCAATGCACCTTCATATAGAATCCATATTAACCGCATATAAAAATGTCAATATTTGATATTTAGGACATCAGCACTATCACTGCACTACAACAGAAAAAAAAAAAAATAGAGGTACTGAACACGGTACTGACTCGTCATTGCTTGACGTGTGTGGGCGCTTGTGCGGGTGTAAGTCTGCAACAGTGTGTTACACCCTAAAGCCATTTGTGTTCAGAAGAGATGTATTCGCTCACTCTGAAAGAGCCATATGTTTACATTTTTTGATAAACATTCATGAGCATTTTTGCATTAAAAGAAATCTGAAAGGAAGAACAGCAGGATGAAGAAGAAAGACATAAAGAGTGCATTCCCATAGAGACGTTGATCAGGAAGTTGCTTTGTTTCACATCTAGTCGCACAACTGATATTAAGATCCTGGCAGGTCCTGTGATAACTGACTGTATCTCATTTTCTAGCTTGTATTAAATTTGCATGTGTGCTGCACACAAACACGCACACATTCATACACACACCATGAAGATGTTTAGGCTGTTGAGATACCCCTAAGACAGGGGAGATGAAAACCAAAACCATACACAGAAGAGAATGAGGCACACAGTGCAGCAAACAGTGTTATTGAAAGACATTTGGAGGGGCATGAAACACTTTTTATTTAGCATGAGCCATTTTGCCAAAAGAAATGTAGAATAAATATGCTTTATGCATACTTTTGTGCATATACAACCATATAGGGCCTGAAGTCTGTAACTTACATGTTGTACTCTGTCAAGGTAAATGCGAATTTAGAATGAGTAATTTAGTATGTGCATGTTTGTATATATGTATGCAATATCAAGGCTCCACCAGTTTTTACCCAACAGGTAACAAATCAGCAGCAGCCACATCCATATGCTCAGTATATCCTGCCCATACCAC
This sequence comes from Fistularia commersonii, assembly GCF_037954325.1. NCBI lineage: Eukaryota > Metazoa > Chordata > Actinopteri > Syngnathiformes > Fistulariidae > Fistularia > Fistularia commersonii. The sequence goes on from NC_141296.1 coordinate 10,280,936, forward strand.
ACAGGTCTGGTGAGTTTGTGTGAGTGTGTGTGCCGAGTGTGAACAAGCAGCAGCTGGTTACAAGTGAGGGATTGACAAGGTGTTTAGACATAAATAAGAGAGAAAGAATGGATCCAGAGAGGGAGAGATATTATCATATTTATGGAGGAAACTGAGCCAACAGTGACGGAGAGAAAAGAAAAGTTGAATTCAATGAACAGGAGGAGAAAATCTAAAAAGTGTTTTTCGACAATGTTTAGGGGGCGCATGCAAACAGAGGCAGACATACAAATATAGGAGTGTGTCGCATTATCAAAACAGTAAAGCTCATATCACCCTTTCACTGAAAAAATAAAACATTGGAGAACCCCATCTAAATAAGTTGTGAATACAGTGCACACACATTTTTCTGCTAACCAATACTAACTTTCCAAAAGAATGAGCACGAGGAATGTGCTTTTCAGAAGATGTTTTGGAGGTTCAGCTCGCAAAAACACGCACGCTCATGAATTTTCCTCTGTTTCCTGAAATCTTCTTCTTGTCTCCATCCATATTGGCACAGCTCTTTCCATAAATAAGATCATATCTGTCCATTTTGCACTCCACTATTTCCCTCTTGCTTCTTTTCTCTCTGCACACCTTGTTGCTTCTCACCAGTTGGGGGTCTTTTTTGCATAATGCAAAATGCAAAATGATGTGTCAGTCTTAGGCTTTTTCAATGCAAAAAAACAAATCTCTTTTACGTCATTATTTGTTTCGAATTTGTAGCATTGCAATGCATGTTATCAAACCAAGAACAGTTCTGAAAGAAACACACACAACATTACAAAAATAGCAAACTGAGCAAAAGGTTTGTGAACGTAACACTACAATGTGCATTTGCCTAAACTGCTAATTAAAAGGACATTCTTTTGCTTTGCTCTTGTACGTGCGGTGACGATAACTTTGATGCATTTGTGCAATAATTGAGCCTGCTACCCCTCATCTACACTTTTAATTAGAGAAGCAATAAAACACCAAGGTGGTAAGTGAGTGGCTCTTTAAGTAATCTCTCCATCACTGTCCCTGTTTCTTTATTGGTTAAGACATTAGATAAATGTTATTATCAGGCAGAAATTATTCTGGGCATGAATGGTAGTGCTTATCAATTTAATCTCTCACTTGCGCTTATTGCCTCTGTCACCCATCTAGATTGAGAGTGTGATGACAACCAGCTGAAGTAATTATGGCAACAATGTTATTCTTCTTAAATATTCATATCAGATTTAAATTAAATCTGTCTTCTTTGTCTTTCGGGGTGTTGAGACATCAGTCAGGGTCTTTTTCATAGAACAAGCTCACTTGCTGTAACACACACACACACACACACACACACACACACACACACACACACACACGTTTTTAATACCGTACTCAGTATTATCAAAAAACTGCTCTCATCATTGCTCTATAAGCATTAACGACAATAAACATATGTAGTTCTTTTTTTGGATGAAGCTTTTGTCTGTCGTATATAGGAGATGTATAATGAGATGATACATATGTCTATTGAAAGGAAAATGGAAAGGCCAGATGATATTTGAGGTACTGACTACATAAAGTTGTAATTATAAATGTAATGCTAGACAATTTAACTAGGATATTCTGATATCAGTGTCTGCTCCAGGAGGCATTAGTGCCAGCATTTCTACAATATAACAAGCTTAACAGGTGGTAATACACAAGACGCTGAGAGGTGTGTGTGGGGGGGGGATAAACAAGAGGGTGATGTCAGAGTGACAAAGTGAGAGAAAGAACATGAAAAAGCAAAAGCAAGTGAAAAAAGCAGAGGTGAAAATTTTGCTGTTGAGATAGAGCTCTCACTGCGACATCTGTTCTACTCATTATAAAATTTTAAATGTCATTCTTCTTGCATTTGTGCATGTGTGTGTGTGTACATCAACACATATGCTGGTTCTATAACACTGAGGAGGAGCACATAGAGGAATGTCAAAAATCCTACCTGAAAATGCCACTTCCTCATCAAACCCTTCTATCAACGGGCCTCATCTCTTCATTGACCGTATATCTCAAACTTGCCCTGACTGCTTTCTTATTTATCTCAATTTTCCTAAACTTCTAGAACCACCATGAGAGAGGCAGAGGGCAAACCATTCATCACATGACAGAATGACATTTGGAGAGAATTGTGAAGGGAATGAGGCAACTTGGCTGGCATTGGTTCTATACGATTTGTATTTGTATTATTTGTATTTCACATTTTGATAGAAAAACATATACAAGGAATCATTCCCATTACTTCTGGCATTTCATATAATCTGGGTCCAAATCTTTAACAAAACAGGGATTATAAATCAAGATAAATTGAGATGATTTTGTGATGATCTCATGTTCTATGAACTTATAGGCAATAACATACTGTACTAACTGATTAATGTTCAGATTACAACATGCAGGATTTCATTCTGTGGCCTTTTAAAAAATAGAAAAACAGCAACAACTAAAAGTTAGCAAACACAGATGTACCATAAACTGCGAAGTAACCACTCAAAAACATTATGTAATGTCATTAATACTACCATACACGCAAGGAATAGTCCCCATTATTACTCATTTGATACCTACCAAATTATGATTTGCACCTCATATTCATATTTTTCCATTAATAAGTGTAAGGGTCACATTTCTAACATCATCATTCCATCAGAAATATGGTGATACTAGATGCATGTTTGGGTATGAAAAGTGAGAGGTAATGCTAAGCTCTTTCTGCACAGTGCAACGCTAGTCATTTGTCATCCACTGACAAGCCATGCAAAAGAAATGAGCCTGGGCCAACATCAACACTGTCTATGAGCAAAAGGAAGAAAAGTGAAATTGCAAAGAGAAATACAGGAAAGGAGTGACAGATCAGTGGGGAGGGAAGGCAGGAAGGCAATAATAACAAAAAACATTTTGGGGGGGCAGATGGAGGGAAAACTAGAAGAAGACTAAGAATAAGAGAAATGAGTTGGTGAAACAAATTGAGCAAAGATAAAAAATGTCATCATGTGAAAATGATAAGAAAGATTTAGAATTCCATCCATTTAAGAGTCTGAATCCTCCTGTTGATGGACATTTCCTCTTAAATGCCTTCATCAGGATTGCCTGTGTGTCTGGGTGCGTGCATGTGTGTGTGTGTGTGTGTGTTGTCATTTGATAATCTACGGAGGCTTTGTCCTACCATGTGAAGTTAAATCCCTCAGACCTGAATTAAGCCCACTTACTGAGCACAATGTTTTAAGTGTGTCATTTGAACGCACACATTTATGGCTCCAACAAAGTAGTGGGAAAGGAGGGGATGAAATGGTTCATTATTGAATTAAAACTCTTTTCTTCCTTCCATCCTTCTTACGTCTCTCTCTTTTGCGCACACACACACACACACACACGCACACGCACACGCACACGCACACACACACTTGTTCCCAAACTTTCCGAAGCAAAACTCCTTACAACTACAGCTGTCCTACACAAAACACTAAAGAACTACTCCTTCATGAAATGCAGCTGTTTTTTCCATATAAAAAGACTCAAGCCTGTTTTTACAGGTAATCTGTGATGATAATCAAAAAATTAATGCTTTTGCCTTCTTGGCAGAGACTTGGCTGTTACATTTAGATTTTAAGAAAACTATGAAAAAGTGATCAAAGTGAAAAAGTCACAGCTGCTGCCAATAAAAAATCATGGGGTTTTGAAGGCAATGAAGATTGTTCCGTGGATATGAAAACTTTTCTGGAAATAATTTCACACTCATATCTTCCAGATAAAAGGTATTTTTAACAGTTATAAAGCTACAAGACAAAATGATTATAAAATACATGTCACATTGTCAAATTCAAGATTATGTTTTTGTATCCTTTTTGTATTAGGTCTGACTAAATGGGCTCTGCAACACAAAAAAGCAGTTTAAAATACTGTTTTCTGGGTTGACCCAAAGTCCTTCCCCACCGGAGCTTCAATAGCCCAATCAGCCAATCATAAATTAGATGCGGCAGGTTGTTATTAGAGGGTAGAGAAATCCGCCCAGCAAAGGAATCTTACTGTTAGATGTGATTGGAGGGACCGCCTTGGGCACCATAGTAACGACAGGTCATCTTGGTGACAGAAAGCTATGCTTGTAAGGAAAACTGCAAAGGTGAAAGGTCAGTGCTGAGGTAAGGCCCAAACCATGCTGTATAGCACGTCTAGGTTTGAGCATATCTATGTGTGTGTAAATGTCAGATATTCTCATCAACCAAGAAGCTGATTTATTACCGGTTTAATTAAAGGCTCCTGGGTGCCAATCAATTAAAACACTAACCTACAGTCTAAAAAGCAGCTTTCTACTGGTTCCTGTGAGTATATACCTAAGTATGTGCTCCATAAATCAGGAAGTGCAGGAGACACACAGTTATAGGCTGATTTTTAGCCCCCACTAACAGTTGTTCTCAAAGCAGCTCTGTTTTTTCTCATTGACTCTTCATTATACAACTTTACATGCTATTTATGAGCTAAGGTCATGTTGATGTGATTATCCTGGATCCCTTTACTACCATATTAAACCCCAAATTAAGCACAACTGCACATAAAATTTTAATTTGAAGAAAGTTTAATAAAAAAAAAAAATGTCATCCAAATGACAAATTTTGCCTGCAGTTCACCAGATAGGAAACATGTCATCCAGTTTAATGTTATCACATTACAAACATTGATCACTGTATTATGGCTCTCCGAAGAAGTGATAGAATCTTTACAGTCGTGTCTCCATATTTTTGATAAAGCCTACAATAAAAGTTTATTTTGGAATCAGAACTCACTTTTTTCCTTATAATTTTACAATTTCAGTCTGATATATTAAATTGTCCAAGTCTCTTTTATAGCTTTTATAACCCAAACCCTTGCACTATAACCTCTGATTCATTTTAAATCACCTTGGACTCTTCCACTTAATTCCCTTTGCTCACTAGTCCAAACCTGTATTTCCATATTGGCTGTCAAACATCACTCAACATCCCCCGGTAAGTTGACAGGTCTGGATTCAAAAGTAAAAAAATCATTACAACTCTTGCGGGAGTAAAGTGAGCATGTGAGTGAGAGTAACAGACAGAGAGAGGGAGGGAGAGTAAAAGAGTAGCCAAGAGCAAAGAAATAGAAAGCACTTCTAAACTCATGAAAGTTTTGTCCACCTGCCAGTTTCATTAAAACATATCTAAATGTCCAGTAATGCTTCATCTAAAAGGACTGTCATGAGCTGATCACTTTTTGCCTTCATGCCACAGTCCAAGCCCTGAACACTTTCATCAAATCTTATGAGGGGAAGGTAAGCGGTTTTGAACTTCTGTTCCTCGCCTTCCCTTTTGGAAAGGTAGGCTTTAATTCCAAATACCTCTGTGTGATCCTGACAAACCAGGTTTCCTGCTCTGCCAAATATGCAATCTGCTTGTACAACATCTGTCATATCTGACCACTCTTTGTCCTTAACCATTCATTGTTCTGAGCCAAAGGTTCAGGCACTTCTTTTCTCTTGCTTGGACAACTTCTGTGTTCTTCTGGTTGGGTTTTTCTAACTCTGTCATCATATTGTTCGTCTATTCAAAATCCCTGACAGTTTAATTGTCAATCTGGTATTCTCTCACGTCACTTCGTTTTTCTGGTCAGTACACACTTCTTGTATCTGTTTCCTTTGATGGTCGTGCATACTTTGCTTGGATTTTCTACGGTTGACAAAAGGTACTTACACGACTTTGACATCCAAAGTACAGTAAAGAGCACTCCCACAGATCACTGCAATTTTTCCCGCTATGCAATCAATCAGGTTGTAGCTTATCGTTCAACTAAAGCATCTGAAAATGTTTGAAATGTGATAAAGAGTAATACGACGGAAAGGCAGTAGCTCTTGTGTTTGTTGTTCTACAGTTATTTTTGTGGTACATGTTCTGAACCAATAGGAATGGATGGTGTCAGACACGTCCACTGAGTCATAACTACAAGATCTGCGAGGCATTGAAAGTAAAATGAAACCCAAGTGCAATAGATTCATTTATTTGATTTCTTTACATCACCTCTGTTTGAAAGCTGTTCACGTATAATGAGCTATCTATATGCACTCGCTGTTTTAGGGTCTATTCCCTAGTTACAATGCAAAGACAAATACTGTAAGAAAATTGTATGAAGGCTAATAAGGAAAAAGAGTTGGGCCCAGAAAGAAAACAGAAAATGTCATGGAATATGAGACTTTTGGAATGACAATGTGCTTAAAAGAGGAAGAATGTATTGAAAGAATTCATCATTTATGTTTTGTGATTGCAAATTTAAAAAAAACAGACAAAACAAATGCCAATCTCTGAAAAGGTTTAGAGGGGAACAATGTACATTTTGCAAAGTGCATGTAAGCAGGTGAATTTTGTAGTCCTGTCAAAAAGAAAGAATTATGGTTTTCAGTGCGGCCTATATACGTACAATTTGATTTCTTTTCAAATTTAGTTGCTGCAGCTTATATTCGGGCGTGCTCAATAGTCCAAAAATTACAGTAGATAGGTCATTTTGTAATAATATATCTGACATGACAATTTCTGAACCATGCAACCGATATGTAAAAGAAACCAAAACAATTTCATCTAGGGTTATTTCAAGACGTTTCTCACTGACAGTTTAATTAATGTAAAAAAGAAACATTTCAAGAAATTCCATTTCATTAAATTGTCTCCTATTTGAATATGTCATATCCCATTATTCCGTTGTTGTGATATGCTGTATGAATTTGTATTTTCTTTTAAGTGATAGAGATGTTGTCAATGACTCAATTGACTGTGGATTACAGTGCATTTCCGACACAATTCCAATTAACAAAAACAAAAGACACAAACAATGCATACAATAAAACAAAACAAATCAAATGAAGATAAAACAAATTTATGCTGTATCTTTTGGCGGGGGACAAAGAGCTGATATATTAAATTGATATATTAAATTGACACTGCAAGATCCCAGACACACCAATATCCAGACACACTGAAGTACGTTGGTCTAAGACATAGATGTCAAACTCTGGCCTGCGGGCCCAATTGGCCTGCACTGTAATTACATTTGGCCAGCAAAGCCATACAAAATGACTATTAGAACTGGGCCACCGGTATAGTCTACAGTACATGTACCGCAAATTCTACAAATTCCAGAATTTTCTGCTGGTATTTTGGCACGAAAATCACAACAGGACCCATAAACACCCTCTCCTCTGTTGACAATAGTCATAGTGACCTTATGCTAATACTGGCACCCTGCTACTTGGGCAGAAAACAGGATTTTGCATGTGTGCAATATTAACTTATATGTTGTATAGTATTAAGATATGCTCGTTCCATATTTAGTTTTTAGGGAAAACTTGTTTGGGTCCTTCTGAAAAGGTTCATTGTTATATCTGGAGGAAGATTTTTTTCAATAAATATCAATGTTGGCCCGCAACTTTGGCCCAGTTTTGAATTTTGTGTATTTAAGTTTGACACCCCTGGTCTAAGATAAGTGGATACAGAGGATAGGGTTAGCTTGAGGAAGTTTATTTGGTGACCCCTGAAGGGAGTAGCCAAAGGAAAAAGATGACTACTGTATACAGATACTGTCCCAGAGGGAACTGAAATGCGATTTACATGTCAGGATGGGAATTACTTTCTTTTTTTAATTTGTTTTTCTGCAGTTAATGGCATTACACTGGCACTCCCCTAGTTTTTCAGTCCCACAGTACAAGCCAAAAAAAACCCTCAATTTTGTTGTTGCAAAACATTGACACCTTTCCTGAGGAAATGCAAGTAGATTGTAGTATATACAGCAGAGTCTGTAGAACAGCATGTAACTGAATATGCCTCCCACCCCCTTTCCATGCAAGACTAAAAAACTTCATGGTGGCTCCTTTGTGTTCAGAGGCTCTACTGAAAATGCTAATATGGAAGTCAAAATCCATGTGTTTCTATACATGTGTTCACAAGTAAGGTGTACAGAGTGTATTTTGTTTAGGTAAACAATTGTGTACTCAATTTAATGTCAATAATTTAACCATTCATTTACATTGGCATATTGTTCAATCGGTCTAACTTGTTTTGAGCAGGTGACATATAAATAAGTGCATCACGTAACCAGTAAACAATAGAATGGGTATATGAATTTTGCACAAATGTAGATTTGATATTGTCTTTGTCACTCTGAAATAAGATACAAAATTGTTTATGGCTATACAATACAAAACTAGTTAGCATCATGGAACAAAATAACTGGATTATCAAAATAATGTTTCTTTAAACTGAAATAAAACAGGGTTGAATAACAAGTTGAATAGAGAGAAATTAAAAGGAGAGGATAGTACGTGGTGGTTAGTACGATGAAAGTTACTATTGCCAGGGCTCCTTTGAAGTTGGACTGCTTGTGTGTGTGTGTGTGTGTGTGTGTGTGTGTGTGTGTGTGTGTGTGTGTGTGTGTGTGTGTGTGTGTGTGTGTGAGAGAGAGAGAGAGAGAGAGAGAGAGAGAGAGAGAGAGAGAGAGAGAGAGAGAGAGAGAGAGAGAGAGAGAGGAAGTCAAAGTTGGAAATGTCTCACCTGGGGGCAGTTTAGCAAGACTTAGTTAACTTAACAACAGACATTAATTTAGCAGTAAGGGAGAAATCCCCTTTTAGATCAGCCATGATTACACAGATTGTGAGATAGTGCCCTTAAATAGCCCCCTAACTATTCTGCCTTTGCTTGTTTACACTGAACCAAATATGAGCTGGCCAAATTCTGCCCTACAGTGAGGCATTTAAAGCAGGAACATCATGCTGCTGCGTCTCCTTTCCGTCTTTACAAAACTATACATAAAGTGGGGAGGACACAGAAACCATTGTTTTTTTGTCTTTGCACATCATTCTGCTGTTATAGAGGATGGTGCTTTATAAACTGACACTCCGAGGCAGCATTATTGGACATGATTATTATGCTGTTAACACACAGATGTACAGTACATGAGGGGTCACTCTTGTGTTGTAGGCAACAATGTGGCATTGCTGTGACAAAATAACATCGAATCAAATTGTCAGAAAGGACCTATGCAGGTATGATTGAAGAGAGAGGGCTTAGGAGTTAGCTTCTGCTTTCAGTGTATGTAAAATCTTGTCTGTTCTGTTGTGGATGTTTTTAAAGAATAAAGAAAAACATTGCACTTGGATGTGATTGGAGAAGGATTTCTGAACATTCAGAATTAGACAGTTGATGTCAAGTGAAAGGATTTATATTTCAGCCTTTAGGGCTTATTGATACAGATATTTGAAACATAATCCAATCTAGGTTACGGTATCATATGTATGGAAGTTATATCAAAAGTCACAGCAAAGGCTCAAGGGTTGTTCTCCAATTATGGTCTTTCCATTACACAGCATGTCTTTACTTAAGAAATGTAAGCGTAATATATATAAAATCTGAATAAGAGTAGCATCCTCTCAATATTTTAAGAAATCAGTAGCAATTTGGTAAAAAAAAACTCCTGGATCTGGGTCTCCTGGAAAAGATGGCCATAAAAAACAGCCCAAGCTATTTAGTAATGTGGTGCCATGATATGAAACAGTGCATAAATAAAGCTGTCATTGATATTCCATGGGAATATTGTAATACATCAACAATTTTGACCTTTTCACTATGACCTATTTTACTTCTTTACAATGTCCCTTTCTTTCCTTAAACTTTCTGTCCTTGACAGACCATGTCTTTGTCCGATACTTTCTCCCTCCCCTGTCTGAACCAGTAAGAATGCAGTTGATGAGGTTTTCCTGGTTTGTGCGTGTGTGTGTTTGCAGATAAAGCATTCCTGCCTGCTGTTATGTAGGGGTGCACACCTGCAGGGCACCTGGGGTCATGGGGTCACACATAGACGCACGGTGGGACATGCATGACTGGGCACCAACTAGCTGTTGCTTTTTTTTTTTTTTTCCTACTGGCACTGAACATTCCGGATCAAATACACACAACCCTTCCTTCCTACACCACCTTAACTATAGTACACAAGCATGATAAATTGTGCAGACTATATATAAACCTTTAATTATTTTCAATTTACTTTCTCATGCTGTCCTCTATTCATTGTTCCTGTTTTCATCCATCCTTTGAAGCCATCTTGAGCTCTAAAAAAGTAATTGGTGATAGTAGTTTGTCATAGGTTTAGGGAACTAAGCTGTAAATATAGCGAGCCTTCAAGCTGGCTACCAGAAAAATAGGGAAGCGGGAAGAAGAGATAATGAAATTTGTACATACAGAGGAGTTGCAAGAAAAGCAGATCAAGTCGAAGGTTGGGAAAAGAGGGGCATAAAGGGGACAACTGGGGGTGAATGGAAAAAAGACTGACAGACAGAAAGTAAGGGGTGATTAGGATCCACTCAGTAAAAAAGCATGCAGCTTCCCTCATTGCTCATTAAGAGGAGGAGGTCAAACAGAGCGGGTGGCAGCTTGTAGTCCCTTTGCAGAAAAGTAAACTGACAGAGCAAATGAGAGAGGAAGAATAACAGAGAATGGAGGTACTTAGTTTTCCCAGTCGTTTTGTAGTTGCGTTGTCAGTCTTTGGAGAAGTTAAGATAGACAGCCTTTCACTCTGGGGCAGCTAGACACAGCTGCCACACATCCACACAAGAGGAAAATGAAAAATTTCAATGAACTATGTTTGATACAGAAATAAGCAATGTTCTAAAGCGAAGTTTGGAAAACTACGGCTTGCGGGCCACATTTGTCTCACTGTGTTTTTTACTCATGCCCACAGGGATTCACATCAACTACAATCCTACAAAATGTTTACATTTCTTGGATTCGTTTAACTTTTTTCCTGCTTGTTTAATTAGTAACAGCAGATGGCGTACAATAAGTACACCTGGCCTTTTTTAATTGCAAATCCCTTTTCTTGACCTGTTCACATGTGAGTCACTCTCCAGAGCACAACTAGCAGGCAAGAAAAGAGGAAAATCAACAGTGAGTTTGGGCTTTTAACCTGAATGGACCGCAAAATAAGTTACAACCGACTTATGACCCAAAGTCATTAGTCTAACAAGTGTTACAATAAAGAAAGAATACAACATATAGCATGCTAACTATGCAAGCTACTTTTCATCTTAAGAGAGAGCATCTAATGTTGCAAGGTTAGCAGCTAATGCACAGTCTCAGCAAACCTTCCAATCAGTCTACTTACTATTCATGAAATTAGCACAAAACCAAGTCATCTACTGGCATGCATATTATTAAATAAGCAATAAAAGACAAACCAATCATGTGTGCATTCGCACTCACTAGCAACAGGAAGAAGCCCTACAACACGCCAGGGATGAGAAGCACAGCAGATTCTGTAGTGAATTCTCTCAGTGCTATTGGCTGGAGAAGTGACCTTCGCTGGTGTTTTGTCCTCAAAGTTGTTGCTCATGAAGGAGCTCTGCCAAAATCACAAGTGATAGTCTCCTGTCTGACTTTGTCTTGAATGAGAATTCAAACTGGATGGGTTTCATTCCACACTGAACATGACACAAGTCTCCAATTTTCTAACAGCTGGTAGGAAGACACTGGTCAAGATTTTTGTGTGTGAGGAACATGAACACAATACGCCATAGTTGCTGGCTCACCTATCAACACCTGAGATCGTCTTGAGAAGGTCCACAACAAAGCTGCCACCAGGTTTTTGACAGTGTTCCCTTTACATCCATCAGTGGTTCGTTGTTTTGAAATATATGAATTAATTAATTAAAATTAGGACAAAAATAGACTTCAAGTCTGATTAAAGACTTCACATTCATTTATACCTATTACTCCAAATTGTTCACCACATCTACCAAAAGGGGCAGCCTGCTGCTCAGTATGAAAAAAAATGTACCCCAACAGCCAAAAAGTCTGGCCACCCCTGCATGCAATGTTTGAACACATTTGATTGAACTGGATATTCATTGATCACAAATGATCTGTCGAATCAGTAACAAGCATGGGACCAAAGTACTTTTAATTCCATGACCAGAAACTACTAAGTGATCACCAGATGTGTTGATCAGTAACTGTGATGGATGTGATGAACCAGTATACAGGACTATTGTGATGAAGTTCTTTATGCAATTTAAAAAACAAAAAATTACTCATTCATGATATTCTAATATTTTGAGATAGGATTTTTGAGTTGTCTTAAGATGTAAGCAATAATCAGCAAGATTAAAATAATAATAGGGTTGCAATATTTCAGTTGATTTGTAATGAATACAGAATGTATGACATTTTTGTTTTTGTAATTGCATTACAGAAGATAAAGAACTTTATCACAATATTCTAATTTTCTGAGACAGTCCTGTATGATTAGAATAGGGGTGAACTGACTATATGTTAACATATACCAATGTAGTACAGTTTGATACAGGTTGAAGTGCCTTGTGTGACCAAGGATGCATCTGGCTAAAAGTATGTATTTAAAACAATTTAGCTGGCTTTTATTAGGGTTGAAAAACTGCCAAGGGCTTCTCCAGGCTTGGAATCCCATGCCTGCCATGCTACAAAAAGGAGGAGGAGTTACTCATCAATTCCAGCTCATATGATAGTGGATGCAATTCTAGCAAAAAGTAATATAGAAAGAATGTTTTGTTGACAAAGATAGCGGAACGCAATGCAGCAAAGCAGCCAACAAGTAACAACAGATTTGCCAATCTAATGAGACACTGAGTTGTTGCTTCAAAGTCCTTCTCACTTTCTCCATCTGTTGACCATGTACCCTTGGCTAAGACAGTGTGAAAGACAGAACCAACATTAAAGAGGGGAGTCAAATGAAGATGAAATGGAGTTTGTTTACACAGACGTAGAGAGGCCCTCCAGGCTAAATAAAATGAACTGTGTGTAAAAAGTCTAAGAGCTTTTAAATAAACTGATGTAAAAGACATTTCCTAGGAAGGGTAGCCTCCATAGAAAGACACAGGCAGACAGACAAATATAATCCAAAAAGGGTTCAGGAGTGGGAGACAAAAGTGGTCAAAGGCTTTCTTATTCTTGGAGACAAGGGCCCAAGGCAAATGTCCAGGAGAAGTGAGGGGGAATTTCAAGGTTCATTTTGCGTTAGTTTGACCATTAAGCTTGAAAGGGCAGACGCAAAATTGGAATAATGACATGCAATTACATTTGATGTCACTGACTAAACCAACAGAAGACTGCTAGAGCAAAATGGTTCTAGCCATTCTGAAAATTGGCTGAGATATACCTATTTAGGTACTTTCATTTTGATGCCTTTCCACCTGTTATAGAAGACATAACGTCACTACTAAGTTCATCATGTTCCCCTGACTGATAGAAATGTTCATTCTACCTTTTTAAAAAATGCCATTTGGTGTAGCATCGCAAGAAATTATTTACATCTTGTAAATAATGTTCTTTGACAAAAGAAACATGTTGCCCCTGCTTTATCCTGAAATGTAGTATCTGGAAAGCATTATATTGGGAATGTGGAAATGGAACGTTTACAGTCTATGAAAACTTAGATGCATAATTGCTCTTTTACAAAGTCATAGTTGCAGTTGTCAGTTGTTGGTGGTGGTAGTGGTGTGCATGTGTGTGCGTGTGTATGTATGTGTGTGTAATTTCAGTTTAGCAGACATAAAAAGAGGAAGCTGTGGGCAAATGGTTCCTCTCTGTACCCTCTATGCGGTTTAGGTCTGTGCGAGAGTGTGTCTTGTTCTGATCATGGGTGAGTAGAAGGGCAAACATATGATGAGCCAAACTGTGATGCATGTGTGTGTGTGTATGTGTGTGTGTGTGTGTGTGTGTGTGTGTGTGTGTGTATTAAGGGTGCGCAATTTTCCTTTGTCTAGAGATCGTATGAACATGGGGGGTTTAAAAATGCTACATAAAGCCAAAATGTGTGCGTGTGTGCATGTACATATAGATTTCCCAACTGGCCTATTTACAGGGAAAGGAAAACTATGATTAGAGAGAAATGAGAGCGAGTGAAAAAGAAAGGGGGTGAAAGGGAGTGAGCGAGCAAGAGGGGGACAGGCAGAAAACTCTCTCCATCTGGCCTTGCAGTGGATGAATTCAAACACACACACAAACTGTTATTTTCTTATTTTGTTCTTTTCTCATTCAAGTCACAAACAACAACACCACATGACCCTGGATCCGGATCCCCTCCCCGACACACACACACTTGAGTGAATAAAAGACTAACGAACTAACACTCCAATAAATAAGAGACAATAACCCAGACTCCAGACAGAGATTGTCTCTCACCACACAACTACAGTGGCCCTTGAGTTTGAAGCTTTTAACGTAGCAATCCCACCCCCAATCAAGGCCTCCCACTCCAAAAAATAAATGTTAGCGGGTTTGGGGAAGTGGTTAACAAACACAAAGGCACGTATACATACACAATTACATGGTCCTATTACAAAGTTAATACCTACTTAATAACTGAAGAGTTTTGTAAACCCCATTTCCTAGCCGCAAAATGTCTTTTCCATTCCAGCATTCGAGGGGACCTCTCATGCGCTGCCTTCAAACAGATATGGCTTCTGCAAAAGGACAATTAATCAGTCTGCAAACATAATTGAATTAAAGGAAAATATACTTTAAGGACAAAGGTAACTTTGGAACCATGTAACAAGGTCAAAATGTAATTTATCTCTTGATTCATCATGTGGGATTACATGTCTATTACTCTTGATTGTTGCTGCAATTCAATACAACTTTGTGTGTGTGCATGTGACTGTGAGCGCATAGGTCTGTGTCTTATCTATAGCTAAAGCTGTTTCGTCTAACCACTACATTTGAGCAGTCATAGAAAAGACGTTTACATATTACATGATGATATCATAGACTTCTCTTTTACCATTATTCCCAGCAGCTATAAATGCAGTTGATGCACAATTGAAATCCTGCACTTGAAATGCTCTGAAATTGAAACTGCTTTGCTTTCTTTATTTCAAAAAGAGCTACGTTGTACACAAGTTTAGTCACTGGCAATAGGATTAGGTTTATTGATCAACCAAGTGCATTTGTATGCTACTTTAGGCCACTACAAATGAATTTAACAGACATATGTTAGAGAGAGCAGAGTCCCCTGCTGTGCTGTTAATTTGCTAAATTCACTGCTGTGCCCATGTCTAAAAGTTTAAAATAACATGAAGCAGTTGGCAAATTGACCTTTGATGACAGAATTAAACCAAAAAGAAAACTGAATTTAAAGAGCCTGAAAATACAACACAAATTTATCCACACAAGCACACAAGCGTAAATTGGCGCACGCACGCGCACGCACACGCACGCACACGCACGCACACACACACACACACACACACACACACACACACACACACACACACACACACACACACACACACACACACACACACACACACACACAACTTTGTCAGACACCACAGGAGTGAGAGCTGTCATCTGACGAATGACTGGTAGATAATTGATGATATTTCTGTCCTGGAGTCTCTTCAACCATGAAACAGGTTTCACATCTGTTATATTGATAGGTCTGGACATTTCATTTAACATTGGACAACACGGAATACCACAGTCCCCTAAAGAGTGCAACCCCAAGCTCCTGGGAACCAGCAGGTGACAGAGTGTGAAACAGGGAAAAATTAAATCCTAATGATGCAAAAAAAAAAAAAAAAAAAAAAAAAAAAGTATAAATTTATATATATAATACATATATATTTATTATACCAGCCTGATATGAAATTTTAAGAGATGCTTGTGATAAGTGCTTAAACCTAAATTAAGCCAGTTTTAAATATCCCCAAGATAAAAGCCATATACATACAGTATATAGCACCAACAACAACTTTTTCATTTCTTTTTTGATATATCATTCAATGACAACACACTCACTCAGATGAAAAAAATTGCTCCTGACGTAAATGAAAACATTTACTCAAACTCCTCCAGTGAGCTACCAAACAGACTGTATTTGAATCACTTAAACTGGCTGTTAAGTCATCTTACATGACAATTAGAGTTCTTATAGCTGGAATTAAAGAAAAAAATCATTTGTTACACATTTAATTGACAGCAACCTCTATATGATGATGTAACTCATTTACATAAAAAGGCCATGCAGTGATGAAGAGGGCAACAAATTATAAAAGACAGGAATGCATTGAAGTAATAGAAACACATTAAAAGCTTTGCCTTCCAAGAGCAGAAACAGAAAACCATTAAGAATTTTATATATTAAATTACAAATCAACCTCATCAGCATTGCCAAATGTTTTCACAAGCATTTGAATAACTATCAAGTTTAATTTACATTCTTTAATGAGATTTAAACAGTAAATACTGATCTAATTTTCAAAAACATCTACTAAGAACCTCACTCTCACCTCTCTTCAGTTATTTGTTGTTGCCTTTAAAAAACACTATCTACCTTTTTTCTGATTTGAGTGTTCATGTCCATATTTTTTTCAGGCTTTATTTTGCAAGTCAATGACATTTTAGTCAAACTTAGTCCGGCACTTTTTCATGGTTTCGATGTAATTAAATGCACATGAATATTTTATAGGAGATCGAACTAATTGGCTTTTTGTGATGGTTTTATGGCGTTCAATGACTTGTGCCAAATTATTCTTCTTAAAGAGAATGAAAGGTAATTAGGCACAATTAATGGAGGACAAAGAGAGGGCCTGGAACAAAACAGAGAAGTGGGATAAGCAGACAAAGGAAGGAGGACAGAAAACAGAAGGACCGAGATTTACTTGTGGTTTACTTCCCAAGATAGGTAAATTCTGTTATCATAGAGTGGAAGAGTAGGAATAAGTCTTCAGATTAAAAACTAATACTTGGCTGAATGACTTACTGGTTTTCTGTGAAGAGAGAATACAAGCAGATAATTGACTAGATGGGAGAGAGACATCAAGGAGCCTTCTGGGAAAAAAAAAAATCCTTTGGGATTAATAATGGTGTATTCCATTCTGTTATACGGATGAAGAAAGCGGTGAGAGAATGATATGTAACAAAAGCTGTTAATTTTCAAAATGAGCCAAGACGGGAAAACAAAGGAGACAAAAACAGGCAAGTTGACAAAAACCTTGGGTGAGCCTGATTCACTAATAGCAAAACAACCAAAGTCAGAACGAAACAGCAGAGCAGACACAGATCGTGGGCATGGACAGTTAAATGTATTGGACATTATTAATTTTGTTACATTGTTTTCAGTCCATTTAATATTGTCTATATTCATACTCTTTAAAACCTTGCTGTCATCTGTGATGATTTTTTATTTCAAATATATGAAGGACTGCCAATAATTACATGGAGGTGTTGCGGTAATAAGCCAATGAATAATGATTAATTAAAAACTTGTAAAATTTAGTTTCATGTAAGATATAGTTTGTATCTGTAAATAGTCTTCATCCATTTATACATACATACAGTATACATACACACACTCACACACAGAAAAACTGCAATTAATATTTGATCTGGTTTAACCAGCACATGGTACAAATATTTTCATTTTCACCATTGACAATTTCCATCATGAAGCAATTATTCATTTTGTCCATAGCACACAAGTTACCAGTGCAGTGTGAAGACCAGGACTGACAAGAGGAGTTAACAGAGAGCGGTCGGTAAAAAGGTCTGACAGTAGGGGAGGATAGCACAGGGCTTGTTTTAGGGTTCAGAAATCATGCAATGAACCGCATCACAGCACAGAGAACTTTCGGTGCAGTTAAGTCACTTAGTAACTCAGGTGAACAGGCCTGTGCAAATGCATGCTAAAGGTAAACAGTAACGTCTGGAAGAGCACTTAAGGCAAAATGGCAGAACAGCAACAACTTACTGCTGGCCTGACTTGTGCCTGTCAAGTCCACATGCGGATACCACTTGATGGCTTTTTGGATCACCACCGACAGCAAGCATCATGGGACCCATATTTTACCTTTCTGCTCTGTTGCCTGCTCTTGATCTTTGACCTTGAGAAGTATGACCAATTTAAAGAGCACCCAAACTGAATTCTTTGCAAAGTTGTAATGTGACAAAAGTATCAGGAAAGAATCAGCCTTGATCGTTCCACAGAGTTTAACTATATATAAATTGTAAGTAATTTTTTTTCTTTACTGATCTGAGAGTAAATTGATTCAGACAGAACCATCTCACATAGAAATTCAAAGACTAACTGATAAGGTCAAACCCCAAAGCCAGACAATAAAAGAAGTCTAGACAGAACTTTAAACTGCGGGAAAATGACAGGACACCTACAATGATCCATTTACGGTTGACTTACCCTTTAAAAGCAATGTCACGCAAAAAAATATCAGTAAAAGTATTTTAAGTAAATCATAGTTTTAGCAAAGAAAACATCAGGAAATTATTGGGCTTGAGCTCTTATATAATATGTAATTAGTGGTGGAATCTGATTCTTTAATAACACACAGCTATAGCTACAGAAGAAATAAAAACAAGTGTTTAGACGAGAAATAGAAAACCTATAACATATAAAATGTTTGTTCATTGGTATATATTCTTGCAACCAAAAAATTAAAAAGCCCTATTTTTTTTCTTTTTTTCATTCAACACACCAATGTCCTCATCTTGACTCATTGGAGTAAACAAACATAAACAAACAGCACCAAATGTTGACTGTGTTGCTATAGAAACCACCACCACAGCCGAGGTTGTTAGAGTTGTGATTAGGCAAATTAGACTGGAGGCTAAATACGGCTTGTGTGTAAAGCTGTGTTAACGGGTGGTTCTCCTAACTAACTTTCATGGTGGTTTCTCTACCTCTCTCTCTCTCTCTCTCTCTCACATACACACACACACACACACACACACACACACACACACATGCACGCACAAAGCAGAATGAACAGGAAGCCTGTACTTGTCTATGCATGGCTGCTGTTCATTGACCCGGTGAAGACAGTTGAGAGCTCCCTTACTTCGAAAGGTGTGTGTGTGTGTGTGTGTGTGTGTGTGTGTGTGTGTGTGTGTGTGTGTGTGTGAGTGAGTGAGTGATGAAACCCTCTTCATCTGCGTGCCGTTTTACCTGCAAGCCTCTTGCTTCCGCTTGTGCACACATATGTGGGTATGTGTGTGTTTCCAGGTATGAGGCCCTTCCTGTGTGTTCAGTTTTCACTCAGCAGATTTTATTAATATGGCTCCTCTTGGAGTCTTTCATCTCACGGACTTTTCCGGAAAGGTAGAATAGTCTATTTAGCTGCAGAGCACCGCCAAAGAGCTGAAACTGCTTTTATTGCTACATCTACCCCCAGAATTACTTTTGTGACTAATAGAGTCTGCATGTGTATAATGCATCTCCAGTTTGTATGTGTGTGCCCGTGTGGTGGAAGTGATTTAGAGGGTTACAAAGAGAAGGAAACACTTACCTAGAAAAAGAGGGATTAATGGAGAGGAAGTGAGATGTTCACTTTGTCCTTTAAGTAGGTTAAATCCTAAAGTGAAACATTAATGCCAAGTTCCCCCTTGTATAAATCCAGATTTTTTTTCAAGTACTTGTACTTAGATTTATCCCAGTGCTTAAAGCAACACTGTCAGTCAATGGCTTGATTTACAGTTCTGGGGGATTTTAGAGATACTATTGATTGTTTATTTTCATCCATCCATCCATCATCTCCCGCTTATCCTGCACTCAGGGTCGCTGGGGATGCAGGAGCCTAGCCGAGCTGTCATTGCTGTACATCCTGGACTGGTCACAAGTCAATCACAGGAACACATACATTGACAAACAACCATTCACTCACTTAGTCATTGGGGGCAATTTTTCCCAATTTTTCCCAACTAACCTGCTGCATTGGACTGTAGGAGGAAACCGGAGAACCCAGAGAAAACCCACACAGACACGGGGAGAACATGCAAACTCCACGCAGAAAGGTCCTGCATGCTGTTAGGCCAAAGTGCTAACCACTGCCACTGCGCCCCCCTGATTGTTTAATTTGTTTAATCTTAAAAAAGTAAAAATCCAAACTGGTTTTCTAATGCCTGTATTTAACCAGAATTTTTCTTTAGCCTGCATTTATATAGATGACACCAGATCAGCTGGTATTTGTGGTAAGAGATTTTTTTTTAGTCTATGAGTCACTTTTGTAAGTTATGGAAACATCCCAATTTGTGTTTTCAAAAACCTCACTGCTGCTTAACAGAGAAAGGCGGTGTGCACAGAAATGATTCTGTTCTTTGCACCTCCAATAACTAGGAACAAAAAGATTCTGAAAAAAGGCTTGCACTCAAAGCGTATTTGTTTGGGCTGCACAGAGAATCCACCTCTTGAACTGAACAGGCAGACAATGGCCTTGAAGGAACTCCAAATATCCCAAAAATTTTCAGAGACAAGTGAGAAGATTGTATCAAATAGAAAGTGGATTGTCAAAGAACTTCTGAAGAAAGGCTTTCAAAAATGTTACTATTCTTCTTGGTTTAATAGAGTCTAGCACACAATGTAATGCAAGCGATAAAACAAGAAGACACATCAGTAATATTTCATTCCGGAGTTTGTTGAAAAAAAAAGACACATTTCAGAACTTTTGTATTTCTGTGATTTAGTTCAAACCACATGCTTTGGTCCTGAGATTTTCTCATGCATGCTCTATATCTTCTAAAATGTCAGGACAACATGTCTGAGGGGGTGAACTATGAGATGTTATCTCCTGGCAGCACAAGGAGAGGACATGAGGGGAAAAAAAAGAACAAAAGGAGCAGGATATGAATTATGGTAGTATCGATAGCTGCCTTGCGCTACTCCCTTTCATTGTATTTTTCTCTTTTCTACCTACATTTTGCATCACAAAGTTTGGTTTTTCTTCTCTTGTTTCTAATTTCCTCTTGTTTTGCCAGGGTGTTGCATTTTTGAAGTCTCAGAGATGACTTGGAAATACAACTGAAATGGTACTGGACTGTGATAAACACAAATATGTATTTATTTTAACTCCCAACTTTAGGGTGGTTAGCTTAAGTTGGAAAAACATTTAACCTCTATGAAAAACATAGAAGCATGAGGACATTTCAATTAGTTGTAGATCCTTTCAAATGTTTCATCTCTCATGTAATAAGACTTTTTCAGTGATGACTGACCATTGGGAAAATACAGTTATTCATATGTATCTTTAATGGTGTTAATAATCCCGAATAAAAAAAAGATTTGGGATTAGTTTCCAACCAATTACTCCCAGTTCAACAACTAGTGGTTATTAACACATTTCCACAGGTTTCAAGCCAAGCAGCCTATGCATTAAATAATATTTTTTGCTGAAGCTGCTGTCTTTTGCTTTGTCTTCCAAGCTACTTTTAACTAACCAAGAGGTAATCAGGCAGTTGCTGTATAATGGCCTGGATCAGTAAGAGTGTTTAGCAGTAAATCTTCAAGGCCTAACTTTAATATAATCAGTAAATATTTTAAATACTATCAGGAAATGAGAGATGGGGGAAGAGAAATACCCACAGCTATGAAGTTGATAACTGTGATGCTGTGCAAAAACATGTTGTTGCATTTTGTAAATATGGCATTTAGACATTCCAATTGACTTGAAGATGTTTCTGACCAACTTAAGGCCTGTAATTATACATACGGATGCATTTTAAATGGTGCGACAGGAATTTTCACACACCAAATATTGTACACTCACACAAACACACATAAGCAACGCAAGACTTGGCACAGTTTTCAAAGAAAACACACGTTGGGTCCTCAAGTGTGTGTGCGTTTGTGTGTGTGTGTTCAAAGCCTTATTCCCGTAATTTTAAATATAATCCATATATGTGTGTGGTGGGTCCACGGTGTGATCCAGGAATGAGTATGTGTGTGTGTGTGTGTGTGTGAGTTAACGAGACAGTGCTAATTAAAATCAGAACATGTTCTGAGCAGAGCTATGTTTGCCATCCATCACGTTACTGCACGTTATTACACACACACATATACAACAGCAGTAAAAGCGAACACACACAGAGACGACAAAGGAGCATTAATCACGGTAGATGTTCGGCTACACACTTATTCACACATAAATCTTGGGTGTCTTTGGAATCATGAAGCCAAACATGATGAATTCCATCCGCCACTCTTTTCTCATCGCCTTTTATGTTTATGTTTTCAAAGTTGTAACATCATCATAACTCTACATCTTATTCTGCTTTGAAACCATGACAAATGCTGCTTAGCACCGCTCTGACTTAAGATTGGTTTCATCTAATTGTATGACTTTTCAATGTCACAGCTAAAGCTTTTTGACTCACATCCACTCTTTGTCAGTGTCTCTTGACAAAGAGGTGATGTGAGTTTGTATCTGCTGCAGACATGCATGAATTCAAATTTCACTGAACAAAGGAATCTTGATTGATGAACTACTACAACTGTCAAGCAGTTATGACATTTTTGTTTTGAGAGGCCTGTTTTTTGTCAACAACATTTTCAAACGGACAGGGGGCAAAAACGATACACTTCGAATTATTTTAGGCTGAAGTCTTCCCACAGTGGCATCAAAATTAAATTACTAATAACGGTCATTGTCTGTATGTTTGACAAAACACAAGTTTCAAAATTGTTAGAAAATTGAATCTATCGAAAGGTCAAACATAATAAAGTATTTAGTTTAATCCAAGAGAAGGAACATCAAATCTTAACTACATCTGATGTTGCTTAAGAACCAGTTGAGCACCCAAACTCTCTTTGTGCCAACATTTTGTTCATTTTCTAACTTAACATAAATGTGGAAACTAGGTTTCCAGTTTAGCTACCATGGTAGCCAGTATATCTTTCGTTAAACATTTGATCATTAGCCTCAGCAGATTTCCGCCTTCTGAATAAAACAAGCTTGGCCTCAGGATGTCAGGCGCATGCATCCTTTCTACATACATTCAACTGATGATTCATAATACTGCTTCCCACAATATAGCCTTAAAATACAGACTGTTGCATTAAGTTAAAAGTGACTTTGAAAAGTCAATGGATAATTTGTCATAAATGTTTTCTGGTGGCCACATGGTAACTGCAAGCCACATGCTATTCATCTTTCTGCCTTCCCGGTAATATGCCGCAGTCAAATATCACTTCTAAAAAGATGTACTTTAGGTGTATTTTGCCGATAGAAATGTTTTCAGAAGAAAGGAGTATTAATTTATCTAATTAGAATTTGGAAGGGAGATAAAATCTTGTAAAAGAAACCGTGGTATTCCATTTTGTTCAAATGATAGAAAGCCTACAAAGCATTGTGAATAGAGAGGATTCTTGCTTTATGTAACTGAAAGAGACCATTTATAGCTATTACATCTATATATTTAGCCAGTCTGATAATTAGGGCCTGCATTTTTTTTTCAACTTCCAATACAAAATACAGGCAGGGTTGCTGCCACAGAGTTCCAATTATAACCTATTCTTTTAGTAAATCAGTTATGGAAGGGAGTTTTAGATTTGCCAGTTCTGAAGATTTGTGTAGTGGCACGAAGATGGATTCATTCTTTTTTGCAAGTCTTGCAAATGCACTTTATATACTGTAACTACCAGTCTTAAGTCTATAAGGTGCAAGAAACCGCTTTGAGGAAGACTGTGTGTGTGGGCATTGTGACACACGTAGCTGTAAACACAAAGCGTGTATCCCATAACAATGCTGGAACACATTTAATAAAACAATATGACCGTATTCACTGCAGATATCCAAAAGATGTTCGTCCATATGGGCTCCCACCTAACTGTGTTTGTGCACATGTGTATGTGTGCGAGTTCATTCATCTCAATAACAATGCAAAGACAGCATAATGGAGGCCACATGTCTTGTGAATCGCTCACAATTCACTGTCGAAGAAATGCCAAATATGCCAGAGAGGGGGCAAGAATGACAGACGGGACAGTGAGGGAGTTAAAAAGAAACACAGTCCTATAAAATCAAATAAAAAAACAAAAGTCCTATAACTCATGTGATTCAAACTTGGAAAATTTAATTTAACTAGGTAATTTAATAGCATTGGCATCAATGATCTTTTTTTTATATGTAGGCAACCTGGCCATTTTGAGTGATATCACCAACTATGAATGCATGTGCAATCTGCCCAAGTGGCAAGCTCTGCTGCTGAGTCAAGAAGCATCTGTTAGCAACTAAAATCTATACTTCCTTCATGGCTGCTTGAGCTATTTGTCTCCCAAACAAGTCATTGCTTACAGACTTTCTGATTATAAATAGGACTCAAATAAATAATTTTACAGTCATTTGTATGTCAGCTGAGGATACCATGATCAGTCATATTCAGCAACAGTAATCCAGACTGATCTGGAAAACGGTTATATTTTCATTCCAGCTCAAAAATTCTCCATGATAGTTGCCATATTGATCACCAGTGACTTTTCCTCTCTGTTCTCTGTGTCACTTATCAGCATCAAGGATCATGTTAGCCCTAGAGACTATGAAACTCCATACTGAAGAAACAGAAAAGAAAACTGAAAATTTACACTGTAGTAGGTATATGAGAGTACCATTAAATATGAATAGAGTTAAAGAGTTTCACTTGATGAATGCTACTTCTAAATGATTTACAATTAACCTTTACACACTAACACAACCTCTGGATGGGCAGCAAATGTAATGGATCAAACCTTTGATGAAGAAACCAGGTCACGCTGGAACGGTGTTAAAGCAGTGAAGACATGGCCAGCAAGCAGCCAGTGACATCATCTCATTAGTGCCCACTTGAAAGTGACCACCAGGCAGTGGGTGGCGTTGACTTAAGTAGCTCTCAGAAATACTTGACGCCTGGGGCCATTTATTTAGCTTGAGCGCTCACAGAGCTTGACATTTATTTGCTACATCCCTCCTTAACACTCTATTATTGTACACATCTCACCAGTTTTTACAGTCATTTCCTATGTGCCCCCCCAAACCATGTGTCCCTCCAGGTGTGTGTCTGAAAGAACGTGAATATCTGTTCTGGTCTGACTGATTCTAACAATGTCATTCCCTCTTTATAAGTTTCATTTTTAAAAGCCTGGCTCTCTTAGTTTATCTTTGGGCGGGTTCATTAAAAAAAAAAAAAACGAATACATTTAATCACATTGCATAACATTATTGGACTCGATTAGCCAATTCTGTTACATCATTTATTCAAGATATTGTTATTAAGAATTGCAACCAGGTTTGGGAAGGAGAAAAAATTTAATTATGCCAGAGAAATATTTTGAAGAAATGCAACTTCTTATGCCTTCTTTTATGTGAACACTTAGAGGGGTCTCATTGTCTTTAAATTGAAACCAAGCAGGAGTTGCACTTTTTACTGTTTTTAAATTTCAACAAGTAAATGAAAGGGAAACTGGTGTGATGGCCGGTTCAAGAAGAGGGCATCTGTTTGAACCCAATCTGTGTACATTTGACTTCAGACTTCTGTCTTGACAGCAATTTCAAGAACAAACCGAACATGACGGATGGATGAGCATTTAACATTCAGCTCTAATGACCATTTTTGCTATTCACACACGCTGTTCCATCATATTTTGTGTACACATGCATCCGCAACCACAAAGCCTTCAGAAAACATTAAGGCACATACAAACTACAAAGCTCTTGGGGAGAGCTGAGAACGAGGCTTCTCACCCCGCATCCAATTGTTTTTGCCTTTAGACATGGTCAGACCACACATCAAACTGCATGTTTCAAGCATATCGAGTATCTTACTTAACTTTAAGCAAAGCCAGCATACACAAAACGTCCATCGGCCAGCGATAGCTGACTTGGTCCATAAAAATCGTGGGTTTACTTTCTTCTTGACCATCTTTCTTCCATTACATTTCCTCATCTCTTCCCTCTAATTATTCTTTACTCGCTTCATTTCTGTTTTCATTACTGTTCTGTTTTCCTCAGAGATTCACATTTCTTACGGCTTGGCAGTTAGGCTGAACTTCTTGACCTCAACTTATCAGATTTATCACCTTTCTGTATTCATAGCCATAACTTCACACCGAGCAATGCAAATCTTTGTTACCATTGCTACGGTAGATGTTGTCCTACAAAATTGGGCAGTTGATAGCTGTTTATAGCTTTTTAGCTTGGCAAGTTGAGTGCTGACAAAATGTTTATATTCAATGCAATATAACTAATACTCACCCATGTTACTGCTTTTAAAACAAAATAACTGATTCCAAATTCATACAGGGTTTTGTGTCAAAAGAAAAATCTTCATTGGTTTATTTCTGCCACAAATTTGTTCATTGTGCTACTCACCTACCTTTTATACTGATGGATATATTGGCAAAACTGGACAAATTATGCATTCCACCACACTGGTGTAGAGTTCGTCAAATATACAAATAAGCCTGAGGTATATAGAATGGTTATAGCCAAAAGACGGGCTGACTTATTTGTTAAGTATTCGAATCCTTTGGAGATTTACAGCTTCCTGGCAGAGGTTTATGTTGACAGTATAAATGGACCATTGCAGATTTCACTGTTACACCGAGACATCAGTTCAGTAGGAAATGAAGGTATATCATTTGAACGTGCCGTGTGAAAGTACAGAGTACAACAAGATTAAAAGTCATCTACACATAATCCATGAAAGTAATCCATGCAACAATCACTCTGGAGAGGCTGTGGTGGCCTTGTGAAACAAACTACAAATTTGAAAACCACTGCAGACTATTGTTTTGGACTGAAACAGAAATCTAGGCACGCTGGGACACACACAAAGCCATGACCACAAGCCTGACGCTCAGCTTGTAAAAGTGACCCACATTCAGGGTGAGAATTTTACATTGAACAAAGTCAGTTTGAATGCAGTGTTCTCTTTTTTTTTTGAGTTACACATAACTTTGGTATAACCTGACAAAGAGTTAGCGAAAGCAAGAGATACCATTGATATAGAGAGGAGGAATTTGCCATTTTGCTTTTTGCCATTTCAAATAAAAATTTTGAAAATGTCAACGGTGGTTGACATGCCACTGTTTTGTCACTGACAACTTTAGTGACATTAAAAATGGAAGAAGCATACGATAAATCATTGATAAAATCTGGGAAACACTCCGTGGCAAGTAAAAATTCCAACCACAGTAAATCAAATCTTTATTTGCATAACATGTTTGAGAAAGTGTGATAGAGACCCGGCTGCTCCATTTATCTGACAGAATAGAGCTATTTAATAATATAGTTAGTGGTGGGCATGAAAGGATACATGGAAAAGAAATACAAAGTTCTGATACGAAAATACTTTGTCTAACCTTTATTATTTGTCAACACTTCATCCAAAAAAAAAAAAAAAAAAAAGTGTGTGGCTTTTCACGGTAATAATGACTCCATGTGGCATTTGGTAGGATGGCAGAAATGTCTGGATATCTTATTGTTATATTTAAATAATATTATATGCTTTCCATATTTCATTATATTTCATTGTATTTCTTATTCTTTCTCCTTCTACTATTATCTATTACTGTTATGTTTTTTTTTTTTTTACTTGAAACTCTGGAACAACAATTTCCTCCGGGATAAATAAAGTTGTTCTCATCTCATCTCATTGAGTTAACGCTTGATCATAAATAACAGTAGGATAAAGTGGTGTTTCCCTTTCTTTCTCACTTTCTGTCCGTCTCTCTTGCTCTGTCTGATGGGTCATGTCAGCCATCCCTGTTGAAACTTGTCAAAAACAACATTTTTTTTAAAGGGGACGAGGGAAAAAAAACCCTCAATTTTTGTTTGTGAAGGGTTCATATTTCTTGAAACACATGGAAAACAAAAGCTAATACAGGGCCATATACACAGCCCATCACACAGTGTTACCAGCATTGAGAAGAATTTGAAATCCAAAATAGATAAAGCCAGATGTTTGCAACTTTATTTTAACAGCGTACACAAACTGCCATGGCTTTTCAGCTCTTCAATTATCTCACTTAACCTAAGAATAATAGTTCTATCCACTCAGCAATCTTTGCATTCAGTTTAGCCATGCACCTTTTCATGGGTTGGTACACATTCAGTTATACACTTCTCTTGCATAAGCATGGGACATAATTGATAAGTGTAGACCCAAATTGGATATATATAGAGATGTTTGTGTCTCAAATAACATGGTAAATGCTTTTGAATTCAAATTTCAAACTAACATGTTTCAAAGTTCAAAGCAAATGTGTTGGTTTAGGTTGAACAGGTGGAGTCTTGGCTGTTATAACTTTTGTATGGCCTGTGTTTATGTGTGTGTTAAGAGAGAGAGAGAGAGAAACAAACAGGGAAAGTGTACATATTTTCAGTGTGTCCTTGAGTGTGTGTTTGTGAGTGATGTATAAATATATCTCAACAGGTTTTAAAGTGGCTTTGCGGTGTTCTGTATTTAGAGGAGGCCGGCTCAAATCTACTTCCTTCATTCATGTGGCTGACTCTCTCTTTCTCTCTCATTTTCTCTCTATTTCTTCTCTCTCTCTATTTCTCTCTCCCCCCCATTCACCCCAGTCATACCTTCAGATCAGCGTTGACTACATCTATCTTGTCCATTGTTTTGCTGTCTCACTCCACACACAAAACTTTTTATTACTGAAAATCCATATCTCTGTCATCTGTCTAATCTCCTCTGTTATCCTCTATTGTAAGAGGTTGTTAAATATCTACTGATGATATCTCCAAGAGGTTCTGGAAAAATGTAGAGTAGGATTAGAGGGTCGGTTGTCACATCAGTCTTCTGCATGTGTTCAGCAGTGGTTAGACTGTAAAGTTGTTTAATCACATCTAAAACAAAAGGAAACAATAAAAAAAAGCATACCTATCATGCTCATAGGCTATGTGTTTACAGTTCCTGTTTGTTTTTTCAAAATTTCATAAGTTTTGCAAAAGTTTTTATATCGACAACGTAAATGAAGCATTGCAGATCAGTTCAGTAGGGAATGACGTTTATCATTATAAGCCCAGTTCCTGTTTCTTATTAGCAAACAGAATAAAATGTAGAAAAAAATCAATTTCAAAAGTTTTGTTGAGTTTAGCCCTATAGGAGCCTCCTGAACCTTGTCTGAGAATTGTTTGATTCATGTTTACTATGGGGGGAAAAAAAACAACAGATGTTCCACTGTTTGACACTTTCATGACCATTTTGGAGAGTTCTGTCATGATTCCACAGGTGTCAACCATTAAAGGTTATTTTTATCTTAGAGTTCTTGTGAATATGTTTTGCTTTGCTACTTTGTTGTGTTTCTAATTTGTTTAGTATTTTGGGAAATTATGTGATGTAACTTCCTTCTGATTCCCAATTTCTGGCTCAATTTCATATACTAATTCATCCTTAAGTCCAACTAATAGGTTATTTGAGAGGGAACATCATACACGCTCGCACGCACGCATGCACACAGGCACACTAGGTTTTTGGACGCATCTTACATCTATACAGCTACCAAAACATTTAATCGCAAACAACCTCCGAAAACCAATGACGGCCCCACAGAAATCGCACCCTACATCATAACGTCTCAAATTTGACCACCCACTGCTACTCATGATCTACCTTGGACTGAACGTCACACTATACAGTTGGGCCGTCTAAAGCAGGTCCACAACATCATGCGGGACCAGTACCATCCAGCACATACCCTCATCTATTTGCTGCCCTCTGGAAAGAGGTATGGGTCCATGTTAACCCCTCTCTGCCCCTAGAATACAATAACTATGAACTAGGTCTCAATAAAAATCCCAGTAACTCGAGGGACATTGATGCCATATGCTCTCTTGCACTTTTTGTTCTTACAGTTTATAGGGGTGTGAGTCAGTGGGAAACGATATCATTTTTTAACTGTGTGCTTTTCGACGATGACAAATAAAAGCATTGATTAATTGGTACAGAATTTGGATTAACTGCTTCTTAATTTACATTTTGATTCATGAAGCAAAACTGAGGAGAATCTACTTGAGAATTATTACAATACAATTCATTATTTATAATATCTACATAATACCTTCAGTGCAACGCATACACTTCATAGGGCACTATTATCAAATTGAATTTGAAGTTTTTTGAGATCATGAAAAAGATGGTTGTAAAGCTAAATTATGCATTTGTGGTGTTGTTGTTGGATAGGCTTTTCAAAAAGTTTCCATTTTCTGCAGTACTTAGATTCACAAAAAAAGGATTGCATGTTAAGCCAAAGTTTTTCTGCTGCACTGATAATCATGTTGGATGTCATTTATCAAACGTCTTCTTTTATTTCACTCATTCAAAACTTCAGCACCATTTGTATTGGAGGAACAGTTCATCTCTAGTTTTGTGCCGTAAAGAAATCCAGTAGATTTCCATCCAGTATGGACAAAGTGGCACACAATGTTGAACCAAGTATAGACCCCAGTAGTGGCTGCCAAACTCCCCGGTAGTCGGCTTTTTGTTTGCAATGCTCCACTTTGTGTTAAAGCTTCAATGTGGATACAATTTAGCGACGATACACAGACGCATGTAGCAGTGTATGTTGGTTATATTTGCTAGTTAACTCATCTTTAACGGTACTTGACTGATGTGAAAGCTTCCCCTTTTCAGGTTTGGGTCTTTATAGTCTGTATGTTACACCCTCGTAACATAATAACCAATAAATTCTTTTGGTTCTGTGTCAAACAGTTTGGAAAGCATTCATGTTTTAAATTTCAGCTGAACATATTTAACGAAATGTAGCTGAAGGAGAAAAATTGATTGTGATAAACAAAATTCTCTGATTTCTTGAAAAATAAAAGGTAAACTTCTTGTTAAGAAACATTTCAGATATGCTAAATTTCACTTGTGTGACAGTGAAACGTGTAGTGATGGATGTTTTTGCTTGCGGCTGAGAATGTGTCTGTGGTCATATGTGTGTGTAAGAGGTGAAAGAGAGATGATGACTTTAATTGCAATATTGAAGATTTGGTTAATTTATAACAGTAAGACTTTACTAAAACACTATAAATCAAAAGTCTGACATTTAAAACATTCCCACATATGTGCAAACAAAGATATGACTCTCTAGACACCAACAATGATCGATCCATTCCTATGCCTGTGTGTGACATTAACCAGTGCCATAACAATGGCCAAGAGTGGCTACATTGACCTCCCAAAAAGTTGACATGTTCTATGCAAATGGATATGGAGAGTTAAAACAGCCAAGCTGAGATGTTGTTTTTTCATATTGAATTTTAACTATATTTTTCAGAATTCGCTTAGTAAACTCTATCCCTTCGCATTAATTTCTTTGACCTATCCACAACATTGATAGGTTGACACAAGTCAGACTAGGGCACCCCTGCTGAACATTTTGTCTAAGCAGCTTCAGCATTTTTGTGAACTTACAGTGAACTCACCAAAAAAAATCCAACCATTTACACCAACTATACACCCACATGTAACCTAATAGGAAACAACTTGACAAAAAGGGTTCCATGAATTCTTCCAGAGAGTGAAATCAGACACCCACAGATGACATCACCTTCCCTTTTCGACGACTGCACTTTACAAGATAAAATCAGATAGGTGCCATGTAAAAACCTACTCATCCATCATAAACACTTCGGATGTCAACCAGGGTAGCTTCAAAATATTGGCTGTCACTAAACCATTAACAATATGTTAATGTTCAAGAAATCTAGGTACTTACCAGCTAATTCACTGGAGCCA